>NW_006408538.1:12341054-12358324 GCF_000296735.1 Chrysochloris asiatica | reverse complement strand
TGCTCCATCTCTCCACATCATCATCTCTGCCTCCATCTCTGGCATCACTTCTTCTCTGGATAGGGTCCCACTCTCCACTCTTCTCCTTTGATGGTCCCAGGGACGGAACTCCGCTCCTAGACTGAAAAATTAGTCACTCCCCTCCTTGCTACAAAACATCTACCTTTACATTTCCAACCCTCACAATCAGTCCTGATAACAATTATTCACTTTTGTATCACAAGAGACCTATACGCATTTCATTTCATCAGCCCCGCCTAGACAGATTGGATACTACTCAGTGGAGAGTGTACCTTCCTTCACGCCCTCTGGATCTAGGTTCTGTCTTGAAGCTTGTAAGCCAGTTACTTCATGCCTTTGTAGCCAACCCACCCCCCCCACCCCCGCCCCATTTTGAGTAGCCAAAGTCCAAGTTGCCCATCCCTGTCTACTCTGTGTATGGAGGGGGTGGGAGTGATCCTTGCTGTAAAGATTTGTTCCCTCTTTTGAGCTACTGCATCCATAGGTGTGGGTCAAGTTCATCAATATTGTATCAGATTACTATTTTTTTCCTCTTCTTTCTTCTTTTAGTTGAGCTCTGATCATCCAATCATTGAGGCCAGGTCAGGTGGGTATTAGCTGCAAGTGTGGATGTTCTTGTGCATATGCCCTCTCTTCTTATCAGCTGGATGCTTCACTCTCCACTATAGTCCTCTGTGGCTATGTCACTGACTCTGGGCCCAAGAGTCCCCAGGTATTGCCACACTGCTGGCCAACCAGTTCTCCACCCAGGTTCACAGGAATCTATAAACGTTGTAGGGCTTAGCTTATAGATTCACTTCCCCTTATTGGTGACGAACATGGTCACCAATCAGAGTGTGTATTCCCATTGAGTCTTAGTCTTGGAAGGGGGTTTGCATTGAGGGGACCTGACCCTGTGCCCATTTTTTAACTGGGTTATTTGTCCTTTTCTTCTAAAGGTGTTGTAGTTTTTCCTATATATTTTAGAAATGAGTCCTTTGTCCGATGTGTTGTTGCAAAAGATTTGTTCCCATTCTGTGGGCTCCCTTTTTCCTCTTTTAGTGAAGTCTTTTGATACACATAAGTTTTTAATTTTTAGTATGTCCCAATCATCTATTTTGTCTACTTTTGTGTGTGTGATTTTCAAAATGTTTGGTAGTCTGTGCATGCCCTGTATTAGAGCCCTCACATTTGTCCCTATTTTTTCATTGATGGACTTTATAATTCTGGGGTTCACATTTAGGTCTTTAATCCATGCTAAGTTGGTTTTTGTATAAGTCATGAGGTAAAGGTTTTGTTTCAAGTCTTTTGCATATTGCTTTCCAGTTCTGCCAGCGCCATCTATTAAAGAGACTATGTCCTTCCTCCCCATGCAATATACTTAGTCTCTTTGTCGAATCAAGTCGGTTTTGACTCATAGTAATCCTGTATAGTGTTTCTGAGGACAGCTGGTAGATTTGAACAGTCAATCTTGCAGTTAGCATTCAGTGCTTATCCTACAGCACAACACCAGGGTCCAAGCATTCATTTGTTGTTGTAATGTGCCTTCAAATCAGTTACAACTCATAGTGACTCTTATAGAGTTTCTGAGGCTATAAATCTTTGTGGGAACAGAAAGTGTCATCTTTCTCCCACCAAGTGGCTGATGGGCTCAAACCACTGACCTTGTGGTTAGCAGTCCAGTGTTTACCTCATAGATCCACCACATGCCAAGCACTCATAGTACACTGGTATAATAGTGCCATCTCTCCACCATTCATTACCAAGCAAATATTTATCAAGTACCTAAAGAGCTCTGGTAGCATAGTGGTCACAAATCGGGCTACTAACCTCAAGGTCAGAAATTCCAAACTACCATGTGCTCCATAGATTTCTGCTCCCATAAAAAAGTACAGCCTTGGAAACCCTACACAGGGTCGCTATGAGTCGGAACTGACTCCACTCCACAGCACATAACCACCACCACCAGCATATGCCAGTTACCAAGAATACAACAGTGAACATGACAGAATCCTTGCCCTTAAGGGACTCTGGTTCTAGTGGACAAGCAGTGGTTTGAGGCAATTATAACCTAATATGGGAGCTATAGTTGGGACGTGATATTCAACATTTGCTATTTCTTCAAATGTTCTGTTGTGAGCAAAATGCTTGTCTTGCAATGGTTTAGTGTTTTAGATATGACATCCACCCACCAGGATGTCTTTTTTCAACACCTTAATTGCTGTGAAAGCTAATGCCACACGGATGGATATTTACAGAACAGGTTCCAGAATTCCTGCTGCTTGACCCATGTCACATCAAGTGTGGGACATGCCATGAGAAAAACAAGGTGCAGAAGCTTTAGTTAGTATTGCTAATTTTTAACTGTCTGGGGAAATCTGTATTAGAAAGGCACTTTCCTCTAATTGCGGTAGAAATCACAGAAGGGAAGATAAGAACAACCACAGGTGTTAGCAGAGCAGCTCCCTTTCAACATGGGCGTCTACTGTTACAGCCCCAAGAACAGGGTGCGTTTCAATGGCTCTTCAAAGAAGTCTTGTGAACTGGAGGCAATAAATCAACATCGCAGTTAACATCAGTGCGGATGAACTGGGGACTTAAAAAGGCCAATAGTAACTAATCCCATTTATAGTACAGGGTTGGTATTCCATGTCAGTGCAGAAGAAATTTGCCTTCAGTCCTGAAAGAGCGTGGTCTCTGCGTCATCGATGGTGCACCTGCTCCAACAGGAACTAAGCTTTGAGGTGACAGGAAGAGGAGGCAGCTCCACTAGGCACCATGAGATGGACAGGATGCAGCCTTAGAACCTCTCTCTACATATAGGTTGTTGCTAAGTGCTGCCGAGTCAGCTCTGCCTCATAGTCACCCTGTATAGGGTTTCCAAGGAGCGACTGCTGGGTTTGAACTACTGACCTTGTGGTTAGCAGTCCAGAGCTTATCTTACAATATCCAGTGTTTATACTTGATCAAAAGCATCACAGAAATCACAACCTTGTCTGCTTGTCACCTGCGGAGGGAGGTGGGGCAAACTGACCCAGAACCCAGGGCCTCAGCCCAGCCTGCAGGTGTGCGTTTCCAGTCTCAGCACGCTCTCACCCCAATCTGGAAAGTATCACTGAGTTTCTACATCAATGGTCTCTTTCACTTCTCTCAGGCCCCGTTTGCTGTGCTCCAGCTGTGCTCACACGTTGATTACAGACTCTCTCAGTCTCCTGAAATATTAACTTTTAAAAGATAAAAGCCACTCTAGGGATAGAATTCACGTAAATATAGTTTCACTAAGAAGCATTTTGAGGATGCCAGAAAGTTTTAAGACACAATGTTTCCTGTTGTAAGACAGTGAATTTCCTTTCTTTAGCATGGAAGAAAGCAAGATTTCATACTACATTACTACATCTGGACAGATGTGACTGCACCTCAGCAGGACGTTAACATATTTTCACAAGGAAATTGCCTTAGAAATTGAATGTTGGGGGGGGGAAGGCGGGATTCAAAAGACCTTGATGTGAGGTTCACAACCTCTAAGAAATCTCAAGAGACTGGACGTCTTGCTTAGATCGTGGTTCTGATATTTATATGTGAGGGTCATCTGGCTTGCCAACCCCACTGAGAACAAACTCACTCTCTTGGGTTTCAGTCCAGAAAAGAAACTCTACTAAATATGTGGGTTCTGACTCATAGAAACCCTGTAGAGGGTTTCTGAGGTTACAAATCTTTACGGGAGCAGAAAGCCTCATCTTTCCCCAGCAAACTGGTTGATGGGTTTGAACCACCAAACTTGTGGCTAGCAGCCCAACCCTTAACCCACAGCACCACCAGCTCTTCCTATGCTGGTCATTATAAACTGAGGGAAAACAGTGGTGGAGAAGAGATTTGGATGTTGATATCTCTGGTGGATGGCTATTAGCCTGAACAGAAACGGGGTAGACAAGAGATGCTAAGAAATGATGAAGTCTCAGTGAATAAGTGCAGGAGTTCTAAGGTCTTCTCACACAGCTTCTGAGGTTTGCCTCACCTTTGCAGCCCTCAGCCTCAGCAGAGACAACACAGTTCCTTCCTACAGCTGAGATTTTAGTCCAGTGAATGCTGAATTTAACAGTTAGGGCTTTGTACAAAACTTTGCAGTAATTAAAAAGAGGAGTTTAAAAAATGGTTTTGTATTGTTTTCAGTGCTACTGTATTTCAGTGTATGGTAGAAATTGATTTATGCCTGTCATAGGTGATGGAGAGGGAACCTTCAGTTGAGAAGTGTTTATGGGACTGCCTTGCTTCCTGTCACCAGTGGGTGGAAGTCTGGGTCCAGGAAGAAATGACTGGCTTCTTACCATCAAAATGGAGGCTTGAAATCACCTTAGATCTGTAATCACTAGCTACCAGAGCTCCTTTGGTTAGCAGTTGAATATTTAACCACTACACCATCAGTGCTCTTTGTAATCACCTTTAACGTCCCTAATTCTATTCAAAGTGTCTTCAAGGCAATCTTAGCTCTTATCAAGCACATCAAAATTCCTCCAGCCTCTATCCATTTCCCAATTCCAAAACCATTTCCCCATGTTTGATATTTGGTAGAGAAGGACCCCCCACTCTCTGATACCAAATTCTTAGTTACCTAGAGCCACCATAACAAGATCAAGAACAATACCAGAAATGGGTGGTATCTTCGTTATCCAGTGCGGTTAGGATAGAAATACCACAAGCGGATGGTTTTAAGTTATTGTCTCAGAGTTTAGGAGGCTAGTTTAGAGCATTGGTTCTAGGGGAAGGCCTACTTCCTGTCCACTCTGGGGAATGCCCTTGTCTCCTTTCAGCATCTGTAGGCATAACATTCCTTGGAGAGCTCCTTGTGTCATGGCATCCACCTTTTCCTGGTTCTAGAAGTTTCTCAGAGCAGGGATCCCAGGTCCAAAGGATGCTCTCTACTGCCGACTCTTCTTTCTCGGTGGTAGTAGGTCCTTCTGATTTCTACTCACTTCTCTCTCTTTTTCATCTCTTGCAGGTTACACTGCAGGGAAACTCCCCTTACATCAGATCTGGGCTGTGACAGAATTAATTCTCTTACTGGTTTATCCTGTCAGATCATATCTTGGGGGGTTGTCACATAGTTGCCACATTACATCATTACCTAAGTGCCAAACCACTAAGAATCATGGCCAGCTAAATGGATACATATTTTGGGGAACACAATTCAATCCATGACAGGCAGCTTTAAAGGACAGAAATTTATTTTCTAATATTTCCAGAGACCAGAAGTCCAAAGTCAGGATTTGTCTCTAACGGAAGGTCCTTCTTTGTCTGTTTCAGCTTCTAGTAGCTGCGGTTATTCTTGGCGTTCCTTAGTGTCTGTCTTCCCCTTGTGGAATCTCTGTGTCTACTCTGTTCTTTTTAGAACTCAGAAATAATTAGTTTTAGTACCCATTGAACCTGATGGAAGGGACCCTGGTAGCATAGTAGTTTATATATTGGGCTGTTAACCTCAAGGTTAGCAGTTCGAATCTACCAGCCACTCTTTAGGAGAAAGATGAGGCTTTCTGCTCCTGTAGAGATTTACAGCCTTGCAAACCCTATACATGGTCGCTGAGTCAGAACCGACTCCACGGCACACCACCAACACCAACACTACTCTGATGACACAACTAGCATGTGGGTTCTAACTGTCAACCTTTTGGTTAGTAGGCCAATGCTCAACTCACTGCCTCACCAGGCTCCTTAATCCTCATGGTGGCAAAAAAATAACAGGTACTTAAAAAAATAATAATAAAGACATTCACAAGTATACATAAACACCCCAATTATAAACCACACTAGTTAGTATCAATATTCAGTGTTTGTACTTCAGACTTTTCAAAGTGGTTTCAAAAACAATATCTCACTTGAGACTAGTGTCTGTCAGCCTGTGAAGTAGAAAGAGCAAGTGGAAGATGAGACACCTGAAACCTTAAGAGGAATGGACTACGAGCTGGTCACTCAGTGGATTCATGACAAAGGATTGGATCCTGGGTGCCCTGCATAGCCCCTTGAGCTCTTTCTACAGCCTTAAGCAGATGACATACCACCACTTAACAAGTACCAAGGGCATAAACTGCTGTAAGCCCATAGGCATTTAAGTAATCTCCTCACAGGCGCCTCTGCTGCAGACAACAATCTGATGGCAGATAATGCAAACATAAGCTGGGAAGTATCTACTAGGTATGGTGTAAACAAAATTATAAATATAATCACATACACCTACAACATTGAAAAGTCTTCAGTGCCTCAGGCTTGAATCCGAGCAATTAGTATATCATCAAGGTCTGTCACAAGCCAGTCCCTCTCCAAGTGCCACCACCACCTCCCACTCTGCCCTCTGGCTATGCTGACTTAGTTTCAGTGTGGGTAGGCTCTGGGACACATGCCACCCTCTCCTCCTTCCCTGGTCTTAAAATATGTTCCTCACCAAGCTAATAACATCTAAGCATTCTTTGAGCATTATTGAGGCATCAATTCTCTAGAAGCACACACAGAGGATCTATGACTCTATCACTTATCCATCCATCTGACCCCCTAGGCTGTGAGCTCCTGAGGCCAGACTTAAGCCTTCTGTTCCTCTGAATCAATCAGGGCAGGACAGGGAGAAGTAAATTCTCAAGGTGTATCTGACCAATGATGGTGCTAGCAGGAGAAGCCCAACATGGCACGGTCGCTTCAGCAGCTGTGGAATGCTGATGCTTCATAAACAGGGAAATCATATTAGAGAATTAAGATGTTTTGGAAGGAGTGAGGGAAAGATAGAGCTTCCCTGTTTGTGGAAAACATCTTAAGCAACTTCAGTATGTCCATTCTTCCCTGGAGCCTCATGACACCAACAATTAGGAAGCTGGTCCAGCTGGATCTCAGCCAAGTCAGAAGCTAGGAAGCCTCAGCGGCTCACAGCTAAAGAACCAGAACAACAGAGAAGTGAGACAACTGGCCCCACTTAGCAGCAGTACTGGCTCCAAAACACCAGCATTGGAATAGTTCCAGCTCAGGGTTCTTTCTAGAGCTTAAGCCACCTTTGGGACCTACACTGGGGCACAAGGCAACAAAGGGCTGTCTTCTGGGGCCAGCACCAACAAGTCTGGAAAATAATAGGAAAGACCAGACAGATAGAAATCTTGAACATAAACATATGGCCCAGACAACCAATAACTAGAACGGGCCCCAATGGAAGTAGGCTATCTGGGAAACATTTTCTTCTTCCTCAAAGCTACAAATTGTTTTGAACTTGCTGTTTTCTTGATGGTGACTCTGTGTCAGGCACAGCCTGGATCCTCCCAGGTACCTTTAGCGTCAGAAACAAAGGTACAGAGAAGCTGACAAACCTACAGAGTAGCTACTAAGTCCTCATTTGTACCCACTAAGACAATGGATGGTGTCCTGGCGTGGCGCTGTGGGATAAAGCGCTAGACCATTAAGGTCAGTTTGAACAACAAGGTCTGCGGTTCAAACTCACCAGTCACTCCTGTACAGGGTCACTATGAGTTGGAATTGATATGAAGGCACTGAACAACAGCAACAAGAAAATGGATATCACTTTAAGGAGTAGGTACATCTGACTCAAGCCATGTATTCTTTTTTTTTTTTTTTTTTAAGTTTTTATTGTGAATTGAGTGATAGTTTACATGGGAGAATATCAGCTTCACACTCATCCTATCGTATTTCATTTCATTGCAATGATTACAATCCCCTCCATGCATCATTCATTATTCAACAGTATATGCTTCTATTCTCTCTGGTTTTTTTCGGGGGGCTCTACACAAAAACACTTAGGAACATACAATCATTCAAACAACCAAAGGGCATAGCCTGCAAGCATGCCCCCCGGCCACCAGCACACAGCCCCTCTCCCTCCAGGAGTCTCGAGTCCACAGCCTCTCCATCTCTCCACGTCATCGTCACTGCCTCCATTTCTCACTACTTCTCTGGATAGGATCCCACACTCCACTCTTCTCCCTTGATGGTCCCAGGGTTCTCCATTCCTGGACTGCAAGATCAACCATTCCCTTCCTTTTGTTACAAAACTTCTACCTTTACATTTGCAACAATTGCAATCAGTCCTGATAGTAATTATTCACTACTGGACCACAAGAGTCTTATCCCCATCTCCTTTCACCCGCCCTGTCTAGACAGGATGAAAACCACTCAGTGGAGATTCTACCTTCCCCCGCACCCTTTTAAACAACTTCCTCTTGAAAACTTGTTAAGAAACCATGGTATTCTTAATTGACTCACATACATGTGAGTGCTGGACAATGAATAAGGAAGATTGCAGAAGGATTGATACATTTGAATTGTGGTGTGTTAGCAAATATTGGAAGTACCATGGACTGCCAGAAAGAGCAAACAAATCTTTCTTGGAAGTGCAGCCAGAATGTTCGTTAGGAGCAAGGATGGTGAGACTTTGTCTCACATACTTTGGACATGTTAGCAGGAGAGACCAGTTCCTGGAGAAGGAAATCATACTTATTAAAGTTAGTTAGTAGTTAAGTGCCTTCAAGACAGTTCCGATCCATAGTGACCCTGTATAGGGTTTCCAAGGAACAGCTGGTGAGCTTGAACCACTGGCCTTGCAGAAAAAAGAGGAAGACCTGCCAACAAGTTAGACTGACCCAGTGGCTGCAGCAATGGGCTAAAACGTCGCAAGGATTATGAGAGTGTTGCAGGAATGAGTCTTGCTTTGTCCTGTTGTGCATTGGGTTACTGTGACTTGGAGCAGACTTGATGGCACCTAATAACAAAACAAAAGGACAATGAGCTGAGAGAGTAAAGTAACTAGCAGAAGTCCACACCACTCATAAGTGGCAGAGCGGGACTTGAACCTGAGCTCTCTTCGTCACATAGAGTGGTTCTGTGTGATCCAGAAACTTTACAGCTTCCAGTGACTCCTAGGCTCTCAGTTTTACAGCCTGCATTCAAAAGTAAATTTGTAATGGTGTTCTTCAGCAGGACACCCTGATGGCATCGTGGTTAAAGCACTTGGCTGTTTACAGAAAGGTTGGCGATTTGAGCCTTGTAAACCCTCTGGGGCAATTCTACTCTGTCCTATAAAATCGTTATGAATTAAAATCAACTGGACAGCAATGTGTTTGGTTTGGGGGCTTTAGTTCTTCAGTAGATTTGTAATAGCACTGAAAGGGCTCTGTGAATGACACAATGAGGAAAATCAGGGGACAGAACACGACTGAGTGTAAAAAATGTCAACAAAAATCAGGCTGGAGTTAACTACCAAACTTTCTAGGGCAGTTACCCTCAACAAGCAAATGTAATAGAAGTCTCCAAATTTCAAAACTGACGGAATAATTTGCTTTTCCCTAAGTGTTGAAAGGAATCCTGTGTAGTGCTTCGAGATTATGAGCTGGACCACAAGGTCAGTTTGAGCTGCAAGGTCGGTGGTTTGAACCCACCAGCTGCTCCCTGGAAACCCTATACAGGGTCACGATGAGTCAGAACTAACTCGACAGCACTTAACAAGTGTTGAAAAAGGCTTCTAAAAAAAAAATCCAGTTAAAACATTATATAACACTTGTATACTTAATATCCTGTGATTTCTTGAGAAAGCAAGAAACTGAATTTGTTTTCCAGGTGGGAAAATTGAGGTTCAGGGAAACTGACAAACCCAATTAATTGCCCCAAAGCAGGAAAAGACAGAGCAGAATCCAGATGCCCGGACTTCCAACAGAGACCACATGGAGCCAACTGGGGTGAAGCAGGAAGTGACTCCCTAGGCATAGACCAAGGCAGGCAGTGGGGAGCAGTGGGCAGCTTTGAGACACAGGGCTGCGTTAAGGCAACACCAACTGCTAGAGAGGCAGAAAACCTCTCATGTGGCCATTCAGAGACATTTGGTCCTCTGTAGACCTCAGGGTCCCCTTCAAGTAGAAGAAAAAGAACAGAGAAGACACTGCCACTTCTCAATGGAATGGGTCAGAAGTGAGAGACATCACTTTTGTTCACATTCCATTGACCAGAGGCCCTGGTGTGGCACCTTAGGATAACCACTGCACTGGTAACTGTAAATCTGCAGTTCAAACCCACCAGCTGCTGCTGGAAACCCTACACAGGGTTGCTATGAGTCAAAACCAGTTTGACAGCGCACAAGTCACAAGGGCCCTCCCAGCTGTAAAGAAGACAAAAGAATGTAGATGCTGATTATGTGGCCAATGAATGGGGGAAATGCTACATTATAACCTTTGGTGGACAGCCACAGGCTCTACCACAGGGCCATATGTGTCCAGATCCTAGATGTTTACACTCCAGTTTGGATGGTAAGGCAAAAATTCACAATCATTAAATACTAATTCAACAAAAAGCAGAAAAGTTTCCTGAGCTTGGAGCAGAGAGAAATCCCTGTGAACGGCATGGGCTGTAATGGTTTCTGAAATTCAATTCTACCCAAGACCCCAGAAGCAACACCAAGCCAGCAGTCTACAGGGGCAAGGGGAGTAAGTGAGCGCTGGCACAGCAGGCTTGGCCAGGGTAGACAGACGTACAGACAGGCCACAGGGGCACATGGGAAAACCACATTAATAAGAGTCCAGTCACTCGTTCACTTACCACATGCCAAGCACTGAGCCAGGCACCAAGAAACATGGTCCCTGCCCTCCAACTGTGACAGACACTTCAGTACAATCCAGCATTGGGAAGCTAGACTAACTCAGGGTCTAGAGAACAGACACCCACCAGAACACAGCCTGTTCAGAGAACAGTCCCCAGCCAAAGAGCAATATGATGGACAGTTTTATGTGCCAACATAGCTAGGTATTTTGTAGATGTGATTCAAGTCTATAATCAGTTGGTTTTTAATTAAGATTATCCTAGATAAGCTGGGTGGTCCTGATTCAACCAGTTGGAAGGTCTTAAAAGCAAAATTACAGCTTCCCGGGAAAGGACAAAATTCTACCTATCTAGAGCAGCTTCAACTTGTACCTCAGCCTTCCAATCTGCTCCTCCTGACAGCCCGACTTAAATAGCTTTAAGACTTGCCAGCACACATAATTACATTAAGCCAACTCCCTAGTATCTCCTACTGCTGTAACAATCAACCATTTGAGATCACAAGGGCTCAATGACAAAGTTCAGAAGGCAGGAAGGGTTAGAAAAGAATGGAGATGTTAGTTAGAAGGAATGGAAATGGGACGAGACGAGTGATGTTATATTGAGGGGGTTGGATTCAACGATGCGAAACAAAACATGTATGAATTACTGAGTGGAAAATGGATTTTTTATGTAAACCTTCATATGATTCACAAAAGTTTTCTGGTTTTTTAATCTCACACTGACTCTTTCTCTGGCCACACTCTAGCTAACCCAAGAAGGAAAGCACTTTTCATAAGGTGAGGAGAAAGGGAAGCTCAGGATGGAATTGTATTAGAAATGGTTTTTGCAATGCATGTTAAGACTCAGGACTTTTCCTGAAAAGCTAAGGGGAGCAGAATCTGAAGTGCATTTTGACGTCAGGCTGGCTGGATGATGAAGCATGGACTGGGGTGTGAAGAGCCAGACACGGCGGCAGCACCACCACCAAGGAGGAAGCTGGAGCCATAATTCAGGTAAGAAACGGTGAGATCTTGTGGAAGTACAAACAAGGAGAGAGATGAATTCAAGAGACTCTCAGGAGTTGAGCCTAATGGGACTTATAACTTATGGCCTGGGACATCTCCTGGAGAAGACGGAAGCATCCAAGCTGACTTTCTGGATACTGACTCTATTTCACAGGACTTCTGTGCTACATGGCAGCAACTAGTGGTATCTCTGACCAACCAGGCTGCTAAACCCAAGCAAAGAACTCTGGGCACTCACTAAGCACCAGATGCTACACCCTGCTAGAGCACAACAATATGCCTACAGGACATCCTGTGGAGAGACCTTTGCTTCTTTCAGACTGAATCCCTCAACTGTCCCTAACAAGGTAAAAGGCAACGTTTGGCAGTAAGAAAAAACAACAGAAAGCCTGGCTGAAAAGATCCTGGGTAGGAAGGGAAGTGAGAGCAGGAGCAGAGTTGAAGCAGCTGTTTCTGCCATTTTCCAGGCGATCAGCCAGTGCTCTCAGATTCACTTCATCAGCCCTTATGCCTATAATGGGAGGACTGATGGTGAACAGCGGAAAAAGGCAAGAAGGCAAGCGGCACCAGCCTACACTACACATCCTTTATTCGGTCTTTTGCAAAACAGGCAGAAGGAGTCCAATTTAGCAGCTCACTTTGTTATCTGTTGTTGTTACGTGCTGTTAAGTCTGTTCCAACTCATAGCGACTCTGTATAGAGTTTCTGAGGAGCAGCTGGTGAGTTTGAGCTATTGACCGATCTTGTGGTTCAAACCAACCTTGAAGTCAAGTGCTTCTCCTACAGCTACTGTAATAATAACAGAAGCATCACAAGTGGATGACTTTAACTGACAAATTTATTCTCTCACAGTTTAGTAGGGGCCTTTGTGGGACTGTTGTTAGATATTCTTGAGTCAGTTCCAGCTCCTAGCGACCCTGCACACAACAGAATGAAACACTGCCCTGTCCTGCACCATCCTCACAACTGTTGTTATATTTCAGCCCATTGTTGCTGCCACTGTGTCAATCCATCTTTTGGGGCATCTACCTCTTTTTCTGATCCTCCACTTTACCAAACATGATGTTCTTCTCCAGGGACTGGTCTCTCCTGACAAGATTTCAGAAGAACAAGAGCCAGTCTGGTTTCTAAGGAGCATTCTTGCTGTACTTCTTCCAAGACAGATTTGTTTGTTTTTCTAGGAGTTCATGGTAGTTATAACATTCTTCACCAACACCATAATTCAATGCACAGATTCTTCCTTGATCTTTCATATGTATATGAGGCTATTGAAAATACCATGGCTTGAGTCAGGCATACTTCAATCCTTAAAATGACATATCTTTATTCTTCAATACTTTAAAGAGGTCTTTTGCAACATATTTGCCCAATACAATATGTCCTTTGATTTCTGGACTGCTGCTTCCATGAGTGTTGATTGTAGATGCAAGCAAAATAAAGGCTTTGATAACGTCACTCTTTTTTCCTTTTATCATGATGTTATTTATTGGTCCAGTTCTGAAGATTTTCGTTTTCTTTATATTCAGATGCAATTCATACTGAAGACTGTATGTAGTCTTTGATATTCAACAATAAGTATTTTAAGTCCTCTTTCACTTCCAGCAAGCAAAAGCAAGATTGTGTCATCTGCATATCTCAGGTTGTTAATGGATTTTCCTCTAATCCTGATGACACAGTCTTCTTCATACAATCCAACTTCTCTGATTATTTGCTCAGCATACAGATTGTATAAGTATGGTGAAAGGATACAACCATGGAAAAACGTTCCTGAATTTAAGTCATTTAGTGTCCCCTTATTCTATTAGAACAAGTACCTCTAGCTCTATGTACAGGATCCTCACAAGCTCAATTAAGATTCACAATAAACATTTTTCTAGTATTCTCTTCTTTCAGGCAAGATCCATCGGACATTAGCAATGCTGTCCCTAGTTCCATATTCTCTTCTAAATCCAGCTTGAATTTCTGGCAGCTCCTTGTTATTGTACTGCTACAACCATTTGTAAATAACCTTCAGCAATATTAGTTTGATGTGATAATAATAATATTGTTCAATGATTTTCACATCTCATGTGTCACCTTTCTTTAGAATGGACACAAATCTGGATCTCTTCCAATCAATTGGCCAGATAGCTGTCTCCCAAATTTCTTGGCATAGACGAGTGAGCACCTCCAGTGCTGAATCAGTCTGTTGAAACATTTCAATTTATATTGCATCAGTTCCTGGAGCCTTAATTTTCGCCAGTGCCTTCAGTGCAGCTTATACTTCTCCCTTCAATACCATCGGTTCTTAATCATATGCTGCGTCTTGAAATGGCTGAGCATCGACCAATTCTTTTCGGCACAGTGAGTCTATTCCTCCCATCTTCTTTATATGCTTCCCGCATCATTCAATATTTTGCCCATAGAATCCTGCAGTATTACAACTTGTGGTTTGAATTTTTTCTTCAATTCTTTCAACTTGAGAAATGTTAATCATTTTGGTTTTCTAAGTCTAGGTCTTTGCACATTTCATTATAGTACAGTATGTGGGAAAAAAAAGAAATCAAAAAAAAAAAAAGGCAACAATTTATTTTTTATTTTCTTCTTTATTCCTTCCTTTTGTTTTTAACTGCCTTCCCTGCTACCCATGTTATCACGTCTACAGTGAATAATTTTCCCTTCCCTCTCACCACTCGTAATCATCATAGAAAGTTTATTATATAATGAAAATCTTTTCTTGACTTTTTACAGTAGTAGCGTAGTGGTTACGAGTCAGGCTGCTAATCTCAAGGTCAGCAGTTTGAAACTATAACTGTTCCATGGGAGAAAGATGAGGCTTTCTGCTCCCATAAAGATTTACAGCCTCAAAAAACTTATACAGGGTTGCTAAGAGTCGGAACCGACTCCACAGTACACTACCACCACCATCAGTCTCATACAATATCTGTCCCTTTGTGACCTACTTATTTCACTTAGCATAATGTCTTCCAGGCTATGCAGGTTCATCATTATTCTGCATTGACGCATAATATTCCATTGTGTTTATGGATCAAGTCTTATTTAATCATTCCTCTGCTGATGGACATTTACGTTGTCTCCATCTTCTCACTATTGTGAACAATGTTACAGTGAACATGGGTATGCAAATATCTATTTGTGGCTATTGGTGTCACAGATCTTATTTCCTGATGATATACCAAGTAGAGAGATTGTTTATTTTTCTGCAACAGATTTCCAGTTTTGCCAGCACCATTTGTTGAAGAGACTATCTCTTCTCCATTTTCTGTGCTTTGGTCCTTTGTCAAAGATCAACTGAGCAGAGGTATGTGGATTTACTTCTGGATTATCATTTCCACTGGTCTATGTGCCTTTCACACCCAAATGCATTGAATACTGTGGTTGTGTAGTGGGTTCTCAGATCAGGACATGAGAAGCCTATTTTGTTCTTTTTTTTTTTTTTTTTTTAGTAAAGCTTTGCTTTACATATGAAGTTGGTGATTAGTTTTCCATCTCTCCAAAGAATGTTATTATTGGAGTCTGGACTGGGATTGTATCTAAAGATTGATTTGGGTAGTGTTGACATTTTCACAATGTGAAGTTTTCCGATCCACGAGCATGATATATTCTTCTATTTCTGTAGTTCTCTTTTGGTTTCTTGTAGCAGTGTTTTGCAGCCTTCTTTGTATAGGTCTTTTGTTTTTCCAGTTAGATCTATTCCCAAGTATTTAATTGGGTAGCTATTGAAAATGGTATTCTTTCCTGATTTCTTTTTCAGAGCTGTCTTTAGTAATACTAAGAAATTCAACTGAGTTTTGTTTGTTGATCTTGTACCTGGCCACTTTGCTTAATCTTTCAAGAAGTTCCCATATTTTCTTGCTGAGTCTCTGGGATTTTCTAAGTATAGAATCACATCATCCTCAAATAGAATTTTACTTCTTTTCTGCCAATTTGTTGTTCCTGTTAAATGCCATCAATTTGATTAACTCATAACCACCTTATATAGGGTTTCTGAGGATGTACATCTTTGTGGAAGCAGAAAGAAGCATCTTTCTTCTGTGGAGAAAGATGAATTTGGAAGCCTTTAATTTTCCTTTCTTCTCCTATAACTCTGGCCAAGACTTTCAGCACAGTTTGAATAGGAGTGGTGAAAAAGGACATCTTTATCACATGTTCTCAAAGGGAGAATGGTTTCATTTTCTCACCGTTGAGAGTGATTTTGGCTGTTGGTTTTGTATGTTGTTGTTGTTAGCTGCCACTCAGTTGGTACTGACTCATAGTGACCCTCTGCACAACAGAATGAAACACTGCCTGGTCCTGCACCAACCTCACAATTGTTATGCTTGAGCCCACTGCTGCTGCTACTATGCCAATCTATCTCATTGAGGGCAGTCTTCTTTCTCTCCAACCCTCCACTTTACCAAATATGATGTCCTTCTCCAGTGACTGGTCCCTCCTGATAATATGTCCAAAGTATGAGAAATGAAGTCTGGCCATCCTGGCTTCCAAGGAACACTCTGACTGTACTTCTAACACAGATTTGTTTTTTGTTTTGGCAGTCCATGATACTTTTAATATTTTCCTCAAACATCATTGCTCAAAAATATCAATTCTTCTACTGTCCAACTTTCACATGCATATGAGGTTACCAAAAATATCATGACTTAGGTCAGGCACACCTTAGTCTCAAATTGACATCTTTGCTCTTGAACACTTTAAAGAGGTCTTGTACAGCAGATTTGCTAATGCAATATGTCATTTTATTTCTTGCCTGTTGCTTGTTGATGGTGGATTTGCGAAAAATAAAGTCTTTGACAACTTCAATCTTTTCTCCATTGATAAAAATGTTGTTCATTGGTCCAATGGTGAGGATTTTTGTTTCCTTTACATTGAGGTGCAACCCATACCAAAGGCTGTGGTCTTTGATCTTCATCAATAGGTACTTTAAGTCCTCATAGCTGTCAGCAAGCAAGGTTGTAACATCTGCATACCACAGGTTGTTAATGAATTTTCCTCCAGTCCTGATGCCACGTTCTTCTTCATATAATCCAGATTCTTGAATTATGTACTCAGCATAAAGACTGAATACATATGGTGGAAGAATGAATAGCTTTCCTAATTTTAAACCATTCCATGTTCCCTTGTTCTGTTCAAACAACTGCCTCTTGGTCTATATACAGGTTCCTCAGCACAATTAAGTGTTCTAGAATACTCATTCTCCAGAATGTTGTTCATAGCTAGTCATGATCCACACATGACTTTATATAGTCAATAAAGCACAGATAAATATTTTTTTGGTATTCTCTGCTTTCAACCAAGGTCCATCTGACATCAGCAGTGATATCACTCGGTCCACAACCTCATCTGAATCTGGCTTAAGCCTCTGGGACTTCTCTATCGATATATTATTGTAACCATTTTTTAATATCTTTAGCAAAATCTTACTTGCATGTGATATTAATCATATTGTCCAATGGTTTCCACATTCAGTTGGCTCACCTCTCTTTGGAATGAGTATAAATAGGGATCTCTTCCAGTCAGTTGGCCAGGTAGTTGTCTTCCAAATTTCTTGGCATAGATGAGTGAGTGCCTCCAGTGTTGCATCAGTTAGTTGAAAGATTTCAATTTGTATTCCATCAATTCCAAGAGCCTAGTTCCAGTGCCTTCAAAGCACCTTGGACTTTTTCCTTCAGTATCATTGGCTTTTGATCATATGCT
>NW_006408538.1:12330997-12340789 GCF_000296735.1 Chrysochloris asiatica | reverse complement strand
CTACCCTGGTCATCAGCATACAGCCCCTCTTCCTCTCTGGGTCTAAAGTCCCCAGCTGCTCCATCTTTCCATGTCATGTCTCTGCCTCCATCTCTGGCATCACTCGGGAAAGCCAGGATTGGAGTCGAATTCTGTCTCCAAAGACTGGTACTTTCAGCTCTTAAGTAGCCAAACTCAGATGTAGACTTCCAGAATCCATGTCAGTGCTCTGTCCTGATCGGTAACTGCTGTGGTGACAGATAGGGAACATCCCACTCAACAGTTCAGAGCAAGAAAGCGAAACCAACAGCTTATCCAAGTGATACTTCCATCAAGTTACTGGTTGTTGTTTTAAGGGTCATCAAGTCGGTTCCTACTCATAGTGACCGTGTATAGGGTTTCCAAGGAGCAGCTGGTGAATTTGAACCACCAACCTGTGGTTCAAACCAACCTTGCAGTCCAGTGCTTTATCGCACAACACAATAGAGGTTAAAATTTACAATACATAACAATTACATCCGATCACAAAATGGAAGATAATTATATAATACTGAGAATCCTGGATTAGCTAAAATGACACCTATTTGGGAGGCACAATTCAATCCATAACACCACCTAACATGTGAAAAGGGATCATCCAGCAAGGAACACTGGAGAGATGCCAAGGTCTGGTAGAAAAATAGATTAGAGACATTTGTTTTTGGTGACTATCTAAGGCCTCGTCACAGCCATCAGTTTCTTTCTCTATGACTAGACATTTCTCACCAACAGGATTGCATTTTAAGAGAGGAAAAGGTAGGAATTAAGAACGTTCATTAGTGGGTTTCACTTCCAATAAAGTGGACGTGTTGTTAATAAGTGCTGTCAAGTCAGTTCTGACTGATAGCAAACCAGTATAAAATTTCCAAGGAGCAGCTGGTGCATTTGAACTGCTAATCTTGTGATTCAACATCTAGTGCAGATCCCACAGCGCCACACCAGGAGTCCGGATTCTATTAAATCAACCCTCTTACGAATAGCAACGGCAAACTACGGACAAAATATAAAAAATCGTTCGTTACCCAAAGATACTGAAGAGTGACTAAAATTGGGAGGGAGGTCTTCTTGTAAAAGAAAAGCATTGGATAAGTCTCCTGTTTTGTTTTGTTTTTTTACAGGTCTTACAGATCCTCGGAAACCCTATACAGGGGTCACTATGGGTTGGAATCTGACTGGACAGCACTGAACAACAACTGCAGATCTAAGGCAGGAGCCAGTAGGAGCCAGAGCCAGGCCAGGGGACTAAAACTTTAATAGAGACCCAGATCCTTACTGGTTTTTTAAATTCTAAGGGCAGAGTTTGGAGTGGTGCTGGCGCTGTAGGTGAATGCACTGAACTGCAAAGTCAGTTTGAGCCTCAAGGTCAGTGGCTCAAGCTCACCAGCTGCTCAGAAATGCTATACATGGTCACAACTCGACGGCACTCACCAACAACAATAGCAGGTAGAAAGTCACATGGTACCACAGATGTGGAATTCCAAATTCTACATATAAACTCTGCCCTACTCTAGGGCTGAACTACGAACAATGCAGGCTCAGGGTATAAGCAGTCTCTTATTCTAAAACAACTGAGCAGAGATTTTTAGCTGCCATTTACCACAAGAGAAACAGAATCCACCCAAGTTAATTGCCTGATAAAATAAATGGACAACAAACAAATGAAAATCAACACTCTACAGAGGAATTTAATAATCCAGAGTCTCTACAACATATCATTCACAATGTCAGGGACACAATCCATAATTACTAGATAATACAGAAACAAGGAAATGTGACCCATATTCAAGAAAGAAGGCAATCAGTGAGACAGACCCTGAGATGACCCTGGTATTGGAGTTATAAGGTTTTTCAGCAGCTGTTACAAGGATGGGAGTCCTAGTGTGGTGCTGTGGGTTAATGCTCTAGCCTGCAAAATAGGTTTGAAATACAAGGTCGGTGGTTCAAGCTAACCAGCCACTCCTTATAAACCCTATACAAGGTAGCTATGGATCAGAATCAACTCAACGGCACTTAACAACAACAACAATTACAAGGATGAGGAGCCCTGGTGGTGAGGTGGCTGTGCCCTTGGCTGCTAATCAAAAGGTCTGCGGTTAGCAGCTGCCCTACTTCCATAAAGAACCACCCCAAGGGGCAGCTCAACTCTGTCCTGTAGGACCACTGTCAGTCATAAGTAACCCCATGGCAATGGATTTGTTTTTTACGGTAATCAGAACTACACTCAAAGACAAAAAGGAAAATATGTATGTATACAACAAACAGAGAAACAGAAAATAGAAGGAAAAAAACCCCAAAGGGGATCTACCTAAGAAAAAAATATATGTTGACACACAAACTTGTACACAAATGTTCACAGTAACATTAATTATTCATAGTAGCCAAAATGTGGAACCCAAATGTCCATCCACAGATAAGATATTGTTGTTAGGTTGTTAAGTGCCGTGGAGTCGGTTCCGACTCATAGCGACCCTGCACAGGGTTTCTGAGGCTGTAAATCTTTACAAGAGCAGAACGCCTCCTCTTTCTCCCGCGGAACCGCTGGTAGTTTCGAACTGCTGACCTTGCGGTTCACAGCCCGATTCATAACCACTACGTTACCAGAGCTCCTTATGAGATAAGATATAGCCATAAATAAATTAAAACAAAGTACTAATATATATAAATAACTGTTATATGTGTTATAAAACTAATATATATCTATATATATTATTACATATATATAACAGAATGAACCATAAACATATTATGCTAAGTGAGAGAAGCAAGACACAAAAGATGACACATTCTGTGATTTCATTTGTATGAAGTGTTCCAAATCTGCAAATCAAAAAACAACAACACAGAAAGTAGTTCAGTGGTTGGCAGAGACTGGAAGAAGTGGGCAGAATAGGGAGTAACTGTTGGTGGGTACAGGATTTATTTTGGGGACAATGAAATGTTGAGGAATTAGTGTTGTTGTAAAGTGCCATGGAGTCAGTTCTGACTCATAGTGACCCTGTATAGAGTTTCCAAAGAGCAGCTGATGGGTTTGAACAACTGACCTTGAGGCTACCAGTCCAGTGCTTATCCTACATTGCCACACCAGGATTTACTGATAATTAATTAATTGGATGGTTGCATGAAGTCCCTAGGTGGCACAAATGGAGAAACTCTATGAGTCAGAACCAACTTCATGGTACGTAACAACAACACTAGGTTTAAACACTAGGTTTAAAATGAGCCACCCCAGAGGTAGACAGGGGAGACCTCCAAACCACCAAGAAAGGAGAGCCAGGAGTGGAGCCTGTCCTTTGGACCTGGGAGCTGCACTGAGAACTTCCTAGACCCATGAGACAAAGAGGAAGAGCTGTAACACAGGAAATATTGGGAGACAGCAAGAAGTAGTGGCAGACCTATACTTATGGAGGTAGTAGCTCAAAATACCAACTAAGAGGGAAGGAGTCTTCACATCAAGGGTCAATCCTATCCCCTCTGTACACAGGGTTGTTAGGGACAGGCAACTTAGACACTGGCTACCTAAAATAGGGACTATAAAGTCATAAAGTGACTGGCTTACAAGTTTTCAAGAGGGAGTTCAGTTTTGGGCAGGTAGAATCCCCCTTGAATAGTTTTCATCTTGTCTAGATGAGTCTGATGAAAGGATATGGGCATAAGAGTCTTATGATTCAATAGTGAGTAATTGTTATCATGACTAACGGCGATTGTCACAACAATAAAGGTAGAAGTTTTGCAACAAAAAAGAGGGGCGTAGTTAATCTTACATTCCAGGAACAGAGGACCCTACGACCACCAAGGGAGAAGAGCATGAGCAGAATATGGAATTCTATCCAGAGAAGCAGAGACACCAGACATGGAGACAAAGATGAGGACATGGAGAGAGAGAGCAGCTGAAGATTCTAGACACATGAAAAGAGAAAGGCTGTGTGCTGGCAGCCAGGAGGCAGGCTTGCAGAATGTGCCCTTTGGCTGTATAAGTGATTATATATTCCTGAGTGTTTTTGTGTATTTCCAAAACAAAACAAAAAACAGAGGGAATAGAAGTAAATACTATTGAATGATGATGTACAGAGGGATTGTTTACATTGTAATGAAACGATGAGTGTAAAACCAATGTTCTCCTATGTAAATTATCACTCAATTCACAATAAAAACTTAAAAAAAGAAGAAGTAGTGGCAGAGATCTGTCGGCAACACAGGCAGCATAACCAGGAAACTGGCAGGAGAAAGTGTGCTGAGCTTCCTGGCCCACAGAGCAAGAAGTTGAGCACCTTCAGGCAGAAGGCTTGCTTTCCAAACGGAGCGCCTATAGGCACTTCCCAGCAAAGTAAGGCTCACTGACCCCATGGAACAAGAGTGCCGACAGCCTTCAGGTTAAGGCTTATTGGAGGAGTGGGCTTCTTCTGGGTACTTGTCCAAGCAGGGCAGAAGACGGCTGGTCCAAGCAGCCCAAGGAGCTGAGGGCAAGAGAGGCCTGTCTGCAGTAACAGCTAAGAAGACACTATACTAACTGAAGAACTCTTTCCTGAGTCATTCCTTATCTGGAATTGTAACTTGTTACTTCCCTAATAAACCCCCAAATCATGGTCTGTGTGTTCTATGTGGCAACTGCAATAAATGATCAAACCCAGCAAAGTGCCATAAAGATAGCTGGTATCAGAACTGGTCAAAAGGCTGGAGAGTGGGAGTATGTCTGAACTCCACCTGCTAGGAATCAGCTTTGAGCTGATACTGATTTTCTCTCTCCCTTGGGAAATCAGAGCTCAGATGGCTCTGCCTCATCATTTTTAGCAGTTCAAACCCTATACAGGGTGGTGATGAGTCAGAACTACAAAAGAAAAAATGGATAAATTAGTCTTAATCAAAATTTAAAACTTTTCCTCAAAAGATTTGTTGTTGTTGTTGTTGTTAAGTGCCATCAAGTCAGACCGGACTCAAAATAACTTTGTGTAGGGTTTCCGAGGAGCAGCTGGTGGGTTTGAATCACTGACCTGCGACTGAAAAACTGAATAGACAAGTCATAAGCTGAACCATATTTACAAAATATACTACTTTATCTAACAAGGGAATCTATAAAGAAATACAATTCAATAATAAAAAGGCAAACAAAAAAACAAGTAAAAAAAAAAAAAAAGAGCAAAGGATTTGGATAAACACTTCACAAAGGAAGCCAATAAATACATGAAAAAGTGTTCAGCATTATTAGTCATCCAGAAGTGCAAATCAGATCATCACTTTACATCATTACATAACTGCCAAACCACTGAGCATCACGGCTCAGCCAAGTTGACAAGTTTTGGGGGGACACAATTCAATCTATGCCACTGGTATGATGCTGTTGTTGTTGTTTCTAGATGCCATCGAGTTTGTTCCAATGCATAGCAACCCTATACACAACAGAACAGAAACTGCGCGGTCTAGCACCATCCTCTCAATTGTTCCACTTGAACCTGTTACTGCTGCTACTGCACCAATTCATCTCGTTAGAGGTCTTCCTCTTTTTTGTTGACCCTCCACTTTACCAAGCACAATGTCCATCTCCAGGTCCCTCCTGATAACATGTTTGAAGTATGCGAGACAAAGTCTCACCATTCTGGCTTCTAAGGAACATTCTGGCTATACTTCTTCCAACACAGATTTGTTTGTTCTTTTGGCAGTCCATGGAACTTTTCATATTCTCCTCCAATACCATAACTCAAATGTGTCAATTCTTCTATGGTATTCCTCATTCATTGTCCAACTTTCACATGCATATGAGGCTGTTGAAAATACCAGGGCTTGGGTCAGGCATATATTACTCCTCAAACTGATCTTTGCTCTTGAACATTTTAAAGGGGTCTTGTGTACCAGATTTGCAATACAAAGTTTGATTTCTTGAATGCTGCTTCCAGAAGTACTGATAGTGATCCAAGCAAAATAAAGAGTTTGATAACTTCAATCTTTCCTCTACTTATCATGATGTTCTTAATTGGTCCAGTTGTGAGGATTTTGCTCTTTCACCCCTGAGGTCAACCCATCCTGAAGTCTGTGGCCTTTGATTTTCATTACTAAGGATTTTAAGTCTTCTTCACTTTCAGCAAGCAAAGTTGTAGCATCTGCGTATCGCAGATTGTTTATGAGTCTTGATAAATCAATCCTGATGCCATGCTTTTCTTATAATCCAGCTTCTTGGATTATTTGCTCAGCATACAGATTGAATAAATATGCTGATAGGATACAATCCTGATGCACACCTTTTCTGATTTTAAACCATTCTGTGTCCTCTTGTTCTGTTTGGAAGACTACCTCTTGGTCTATGTACAGGTTCCTCACTAGCACAATTAAGTGTTTTGGAATACTCATTCTTCACAATGTTGTTGTCCATAGTTTGCTGTGATCCACACAGTCGAATGTCTTGCATAGTCAGTAAAACACAAGTAAACATTTTTCTGGTATTCTCTGCTTTCAGCCAAGATCCATCTGACGTCAGCAGTGCTGTCCCTAGTTCCATATCCTCTTCTGAATCTGGCTTGAATTTCTGGCAGCTTCTTTTTTTGTTTTCATTATTAAATATTTATTGAGAACCTGTTTCTTACCAGACTCTGTTTTTGTGGAGGTTTTTTTTTAAGTTTTTATTGTGAATTATGTGAGTTTATATGGAAGAACACCAGCTTTACATTCATCCTATTGTATTTCATTTCATTGCAATGATTACAATCCCCTCCATGCATCATCAAACAACCAAAGGGTACTCCCCACACGCCTGCCCCCGGCCATCAGCATACAGCCCTTCTCCATCCCTGAGTCTAGAGTCCCCAGCCGCTCCATGTCTCCATGCTTCCATTTCTGGCGTCACTGTGGCAGCTTCTTTTTCAATGTGTTGCTACAACCTTATCCACAAAGTATAGTCACTTTAAAAATCCATGAACTGTACATTTACAATTTGTGTACATCACTGTATTTCCAATCCAACCAAAAATGTTTACCCAAAAGTATGGTGGTCGTGGATTCTAAATCACTGAATTAAAAATCCATGCATCCTCCTTGATATTCAAGAAAAGAGAGCAGAAAAAGGAAAAAGGAAGTGTAACTTAAAATTGCAAGTTATCACTTCATCTCACCAGAATAGCTAAAATTAAAGACTGACAACATCACATGTTGGCAAAATGTGGAACAATGTGCTTCACATTGTTGATTGTTGTTGTTAAGTGTCCTTGAGTCAGTTCCAACTCATAGTGACCCTATATAGGGTTTCCAAGGAGTGGCTGGTGAATTTGAACCTTCAACTTTGCAATTCAAACTTCCCTTGTGGTCCAATGCTTACCCCACAGTGCCACACCACTGTTGACAGGAGTGCACAATGGTTCCATCAAGTAAACACTAACCTACTTTTGTTAAGTGCTGTTGAGTCAGTAATGATTCCTAGCCACTCTGTATAGGTTTTTCTGAGGTTTTAAATCTTTACAGGAGTAGAAAGCCTTGCGGTTCACAGTCTTGTGCTTATCCTACAGCACTGCCTTGCTCTCCAGTGGAATATTGTTGTTATTGTGTTGTTGTTTTTTTTTTGTTAAGTACTGTCAAGTCGGTTCCGACTCATAGGGACCCTGCTAGAGTTTCCAAGCAGTGGCTGGTGATCTTGAACCGCTGACTTTGTGGTTCAAACAAACTTTGCAGTCCAGAGTAGTAACCTGTAACACTATACCATGACTCCAGAGGAATATTACTCTGCAGTAAAAAGGCCTGAACTTGTACTACAAAAAGAGTCCTGGTGTGACGCTGTGAGTTAATGTGCTGGACTGCAAAGTCATTTTGAACCACAAGGTCGATGGTTCAAGCTCACCAGCTGTTTGTCGGAAACTCTATACAGGGTTGCCATGGGTCAGAACTGACTCAACAGCACTTAAAAACAACAACAGTACTACAAGAGAGGATGATCTTACACATTAAGCCGACTGAAAGAAACTTCGAAGAAAAGAATATATACTGTAGCATTCCATTTATGGGAAATTCTTGAACAAACAAAACTAGTTTTTGGTAAAAAGTAAAATCAGAATAGCAGCTACTTCTGGAAATGGGGCAGGGCTGATTGGGAAGGGTCCTGGAGAGAACTTCTGTGGCGATGGTAATGTTCTTAGTTCTAATACGACTTTGGATTACACACATACGTATTTGGAAAAATTCATCAAATGGTCCTCTTAGCCCATTAGGTAGTAAATCCTACAAGATGTCCTACTGCCATTCAAGGCAGACACTCAGAAATAAGGAGTTGGATCACTTCCTCTCCTCTGCACTGCTATATGCACCCCCACTTACAGGAGTCCCTGGGGTAACACTATAAGATAAACACTGCACTTTTAACCACAAGGTCTTCAGTTCAAACCCACCAGCCACTCCTCAGAAACCCTATACAGGGTCGAGATGAGTCAGAACTGACTCAACAGCACTTAACAACAACAGTAAGAACTCACAGGAAAAGTCTGAACAAAGTTTCAAAGATTTGCCCAAGTTTTGCAGGACAGGTCACAGGTACAATGCTCCCTGTCTCACAAGCCAGATCCCAGGAAAGATTGTGAAATCAGTCATTTACACCTAGCATAAATTACTGACTGGCCTCTACTCCTCTGAGGCCCCTGCAGTTTAGTCTTGATGTCTGTGACTGGAAGACTGTATTCAGAGGTGTTTCAATGAGCAGGTAGGAGAGGCGTGGGAAGAGGCTAGAAGATCCTCCCATCACCTCCTCTTGACCAGAAAGACCTGCCTGATCTTCAGTACTCCTCATAAAGCATACACCAGAGGCCTCCTGCCCAACTAACCCAAAGGTAGAGCCTGCAGGGCCCGCATGTGTCAGTGAGGGATGGAGAGGCTGTGTGTGAACCAGCAGCTCACAGAACATGTCTACTCCAGAACGAACTCTGGCAGACTAACTCCCTTTTTTACCTTGAGCACAAGAAACTCTGAATGAAAAATGTCCTAAAACACAGACCTAGAACAGTCTTTGGTACCTGAATGAGTTCATGAAGCACGTCTTTTTTGTTGTTGTTTGTTTCCTCAATGCTACAAGCATTTGGGGTGTTTTAACTCAGTGGGAAAAGATGGAAAGCCATGCTGGAGGTGACAGGGTAGAGACAGCTCAGCTATAAATTTCAGAAGAGAACAAACTTGTTTGGCCAAGTGGCCTTCCTCTCTCACTCAGGGCAGCCATTCCTTGGCCTCCTACCATTAACTTTTCACCTCCTCAGTAGGTGGGGTCTCAAGGTAACAACACAGTAACCCAAACAAATACAGGCTTCCCCCACAACCAGCCTGCTTCCCTACCTGCAATGGCTCCCTGCTCTCTCTCTTCTTTTCAGAGCTCATCCCTTTTATTTGCTAATGTTATTTGTTAAGGACAACAACAACAAAAAAAAGGTCAGAAGAGTTAGTTCTTGGTTATCAAGTTAAAGACCCAATGTCCGGCTTTGTAGGGAAATGCTCCTGGTATGGCGCTGTGGGTTAATGTGCTGGTCTGCAAAGTAGGTTTGAACTGCAAGGTTGGTGGTTCAAACTCACCAGCAGTTCCTTGGAAACCCTATACAGGGTCACTATGGGTTGGAACCGACTTGACGGCACTTAACAACAACAACAAGCTCTCTACCTAATCATAGAGAAGTCAAGGTAAAGAAAGTGACCAAAACCAAAATCAAAATCATAGCCATCCTATAATACAAAGTACAACTGCCCCATAAGGTTTCCACAGCTCTAAGCTTCATGGTAGCGTAGTGGTTACGAATCGGGCTGTGAACCTTAAGGTCAGCGGTT
>NW_006408538.1:12322142-12330832 GCF_000296735.1 Chrysochloris asiatica | reverse complement strand
GTGGCGCTGTAGGAAAGGCACTGGGCTGCACAGTCGGTCTGAACCACAAGGTTGGTGGTTCACACCCACCAGCTCTCCTCAAGCAACCCAATATAGGATCTATGAGTGGGTACTTAGCAACACCAACAAGCTTCATGGACGCAGAATGTCACATGTTTCTCTGGAGGAGCAGCTGGTGGGTTTGAAGCACTGAACCTTACGTACAGTTAGCAGCTTGCGCTATCAGGGCTCCTAAGAGAAGATGAAGACAGAAAGAAAAGGCACAAAACGTAGAGGAGAAAACATAAACCCACAGCAAGGCTTTAAACTGCCCCTGAGTTCAGGTATGCATCCAGGGCTTGAGTCAGTCCTGTCTGCTTGGTCACAGTGCTCCCTCCTACGAAGCTCCAGGAAGCCCAGATCCCAAAACCTGGGAGGAAAGCACAATTGAGGTAATAAAGTGGATGGTCATTCCTTTCTCTTCCTGCATTTTCTGTCTGGGCTGGGGAGCAGCACTTCCGATGTCAAATACCTTCAAGCAGGAGTAAATCAGCTTTTGAGAAAAAGGAGGGAAAAGGCACAAAAAAACAAGAGCCAAAAAAAAACACAAATTGAACCTCTGTTCCCTTTTGTAACATTTGCTCCTTCTCATAAAATCACAGTGAGAATGGATGGAAAATCTGCAATAGTCCACAGAGGCTTTGCCTTCGCCTTCCTGAAGCCCATTTTAGCTCTGGGAGCCAGTACCGCCAGAGTGAAGAAAGCAAGGCAAATGCAAACTTCCTTTGGGACAGGCCAGCTCCTTCTGCCTTCACCACCCTCTGGGATTCTCATAGACTCAGAGACCCCAAGTCAGACTTCCCCTGCCTCTGAGATAACCAGATAACCTCAGCTTTCTTCCAAAGAGAGAGATTCTGAATTGCCCACCTGTGGTTAGTAGCCTAGTGCGTAACTCACAGAGTTGCCAGGGCTTCTTCAAGTTAGACTATTGTTAAGTGCCATCAAGTTAGTTCCAACTCATAGAGACCCTATCTGTAAGGCCTCCGAGGAGCAGCTGGTGGGTTGCCCTTGTGGTTTGCAGTCCAGTGCTGATCCTACAAAGCCATATCAGGAGTTCTTAAGTTAGACTGTTGTTGTTGTTATATGCCATGGAGTCGATTCCGACTCATAGTGAGGCTAATACTTTAAAATTCTATGCAAAAAAAAAAAAAAAAGGACCCTGCTCCTCAGGAACGCTTTTAGTGGGAACTGACTTGGCAGCACTTAATAACATAATATTCAAAACAAAAACTCCCACCACCATGTGCATATACTGCCAGACATAAAATAAGAGCTTTCTCAAGTCACTCTTCAAAATGTTTTTGCTCAAACTCCAGCTAAATGTCCAAATTATCCAGACTCCTTTAAAATCATCAAAATCATTCCTGCCAAGAGTTCTGGTCTGGGCTGGTAACCACAAGGTTGACGGTTCAAACCCACCATTCTCTCTTTGGAAATTCACCAGCCGCTCTTTGGAAACTCTATACAGTTTTGCTATATGTCGGAATCGATTTGATGACACTTAACAACAACCACAAGAGACCCAAGTCAGGGATGATGGCCCAGTGTAAAGACCACTATGTTACACACTCTGTAAACAACAATTCTCATTCCATCTTGGGGCTATGCAACAAGGGAGCCTCAGTGTTACGTAGTGGGCACGTGGTGGACTTGTTCCTCTTCCACAGCTCCTTTCAGAATGCAGCAACCAGGGCCAGCCTAGAAACCAGCATTGCCAACTGCTTCTCTGGACCACATGTAACAGCTTTATGGCTGCCTCTGGATTAGCACACGTCCTCTCATATTTCACCTCCAGGTCTAGACCCCCACTCTGTCCCAACCTCTCTCTGCAATGCATACAGGGCTCACCTTTGAAAGGGGGTGGGGTAACCAGAGAATGTAGCCACTAATTCAAACCAGAAAACCAGAGACTGAAAAGGGTTCTGTGTGAAAGACCACTTCCCCAGTGGGGATTTTAGTTTAGCTACTTAGCTCACTGCTCTCTGAGCCAGAAACCTATTTTCTTCGCTCACTCCAGCAGGTAAAAACAGTAATAAGACTTGAGAGCATGAGTTTGCAATTAATTCCTTTTTTTTCCCCCACCCCCCTCTCTCTTCAGAGAAGAAAAAGGAAAACAAACAAAAACTACAGACCAAATAGGAATGCATGGAGGCTAACAACCAAGGTTTAACCTCCCTGACCAGGGCTGTGGGGATGTAAAGACACAATCTCTAAGCAAAGAATACACAATTATCAGATGCCTCTGGCTGCCCTGACCCTGACAACTGAAACAAATGGGGTTTCTTGTTTGTTTGTTTTTATTTGCTACTTCTCCTCAGATGGAAAAAGGAGAGTGATTTACAGACTAACACAGGAGAGGGGATTCTTAGCAGGGGTCAAAACTCAGGACTGGAACAAGTGGTGAGTTGTCAACAGTATACTATCAAATGGCTTGTCACAACCCCACACAAGTGCACACGAATAGAATCAGGCAGTTACAGAGAGCCAAAATGCCCGGCAAAATTCAGTGGACACAGACCACTCACTGGGACAGTGAGAAGCTATTTTCCAAATAGGCTCTCTGAAGATGGCGAAGGTAGATGGAATGAGAAGTCTTCAGGACGCCAATTGTCAATTATTTCCCCCAAGCAATTATTGTTGCGTGCCTGTGGAGTCGGTTCCGACTCATAGCGACCCTGTATAGGGTTTCTGTGACTGTAAATTTTTACGGGAGCAGAAAGCCTCATCTTTCTCCCGCAGAACAGCTGATAGTTTCGAACTGCTAACCTTGCGGTTCGCAGCCCAATTCGTGACCACTACGTTACCAGAGCTCCCCGTATTTCACTGAGTCGGAACCGACTCCACGGTACCTAACAACAACAACATTTCACCAATGACAACCCAGGCTCTGATCTGAGACCCCACACACCAACTAATACAGTACTACATAAAATTTACCGACTTCTTGTTAGCTCCTAGTCTGTAGCTTTTTAAAAAAAAAAAAAAAATCAAAACAAAAGCCGACAGTTAAGAATTGGTAGATTCTGACCAGCCCCTAATAAGACCTCTCAATAGTTCCCGCGACGCTGGGCCGGGTACCTGTTTCCTGTCCGCAGTTCCTACCCTCCAACCCAAAGCCTTTCTTTCTCCTGAGCATCACATTTCTGAAAAGTGGAAAGTAGCTTCCGCCAGGAAACTATGCGCTCAGCGGACTGAAAGAGTTGTGGAATGGAGGCATTCTGGAGGGGTTTATCTAGGGTTGCTGGGACTTAAGTGTCCTAGGAGGGAAGGTGTCCAGGGCCTATTGGGAGACCAGCCCCTTCTCCTCCAGCTACCCCGCCTGCCCGCCTCAGGCGACCCCCCTTCCCCAACTCGCTCCCTGAGAGTTGGGCCGGGGACTGGGTCCCAGTAAGCAGTTCGCGAGGGCGCCCTTTCCCTTCAAGCCCCGCACTCACCCACCGCCTTGATGCGGAAGCCGCGCGGCGGGCGCAGCGCCCGGCGCCGCCAAGCGTCGCGCAACACCTGTAGACTGGCGGGAGGTGCGTGCACTAGCAACACCCCGCGCCATAGCCAACCCTGGAAGGCCAGCCGCGAGGCGGCGCGCGCCAGTCGTGCATTCCAGAAGCAGCGCGCGTTAGCTCTGCAAAAGGCGCGGAATACCGCGCTCCCGCCGGGCTCCTCAGTATCCCCAGCCGCCGCTGTCCCCTTCTGCGGCTCCAGCCTGCACAGCACCAGCGCCAGCGAGTCGGGTGCTAGCTGCACCGACCGGGCCATGCTGCCGTGGGGGGCCAGAAACTCCGAGTCTAGCGCATCGTCGGCGCTGCACTGGCGACTCGGGTGCCGCTCGCCAGGCGGGAAGGATCGGCTTACTGAGCGCGGCGCTGGCTGCCGGGGAAACGGGGCTCCGGGGGGCGGGGCCGCCTGCGCTCCACGGGGCCTGGGGATGGGGCGGGACGCACAGGCCGGTGGTGGCCCCTGTCCTCGTGGCGAAGCGCCCTTAGGGAGTTTCCAAGTGCCGAGCACCCCAGTCAGGATTCTTTCCCACCCCCAATCCCTGCCCCAGCGATCTTCTGTACTTCTCTACCTTTCCAGAAGCCCAAGGGGTCCACATCAGCGACTTTTCCAGGTCTTTGGGGAGCTCCGTAGCGCCCTGGAGGGTCGAGCCACCTCCAACCACAGCTTGAGCGGAAGGGCCAGAGTCAAGAGGACCAGGTCTTCACCAACATCCAGGTTTGGGGGTCTCTCCTAGTGAGAGAAACCGCAAGAGACAGGCCTGCCAGGCTGGGAAAGGAAGACAGAACACCCAGGTTTGAGTCTCGATTCTGCTCCTAACATTTTCACAACAGTTACTTGCCCCCTCCATTTTACAGAAGCTTACTCCTCTGTAAAATGAGACGTTGGGACTTCGTTTCATACATGAATTTTGAGATTTTAGGATCTGGTCACAGCCCTGTGTTAGCCCATAAACTTGAGTAGTGAGGAAGGACAGTAAAGCACTAGAGAGCTGCCCGGGATTGTAAAGGCACAATGGTGAAATTCCAGAAATTCGGCCCTGAGGCGAAGCTGGGGACCCCAAAAAAGCAACCTGCCTTTCAGAAGTCCTGGTGAGGATAAGATAAGCACTGGACCACAAGGTAGGTTTGAACTGCAAGGTCGGCAGTTCAAACTCACCAGCCACTCCACGGAAACCGTATATAGGGTTGCTGTGAATCGGAAACGATTCATTGGCACTTAACAACAAAAGCTTCCAGGAGCTACCTTTCAAGGAAAGGAACTTGTCAACTCCTTTGGTGCCACACTGTGGCTGGTGCCTCACAGCAAGGAGGGGACAGAGAGGGTGGAACCTGGTTGGGTCCCTGGGTGAGAGTGCTTTGAGAAGAGACCATTTAAGTAGAGAACTGGAAAGGTGCAGCTATTGGTCTCTGTGTGCTTGAACTAATGGAACATGTGAACATCAGTCTCCATGACTCTGAGAACAGAAGAGCTAGACCGGGCCCACCCCTCACTACCAACCATCCTGAAAGGGATCATGTTAGAGGGTTCCTGCTAGAGTGAAAGAAAACACAAAATTATTTAATAGTAATAGGATAAAAGACTGGGTTTACAAAAAAGACTACAGGACCCTGAGACTGTGGATTTTGACTACCGTTCAGGTCTGGTAAATAACTCACCCCCATGGCCCAAACCTATCTACTAAGTGGTAGATAGGTTTATGGTGGGAGGGGGGGGGAAACAACATAAGTAAGGTGTGTTCACCATGGAATGGTCAATCATTCAAAATCAAAAGGGCAATGCTTTCCTAAGGTCAAAGTTGAGAAGGGATAGGAAGGTGGGTGGAATGCCAATAGAAACCGCAGGGAGGAAGCAGGATAAGTGTTGCATCAAGGGGATTGTAATCACTGGGATGAAGAGATGAAACCAAGTGTAGGATTTGTTGAATGATCTTGTCTATAAATCTCCACTCAATTCACAATAAAAAGTTTTTTTTTTTAAAAAAGAGAATTTGACAAAAAGATGAGGAAGAGCATTTCCTTAGTACTACTGATCAGCATGGTAAGCGGGAGCAGATGTGCTTGACAAGACCTGGGGGTCATTTCAGACTTCCCCTTTCCTCATCTCCTTAGTCATCTTTAATAACATTAATAATTGGAAATCATCTACAGATGATCTGCCCCTGTGGAGTCCTGGTATGGCACTGTAGGATCAGTACTGGACTGTTAATAACAAGATCAGAGAGTCAAACCCGCCAGTTCCTCCTCTGAAACCACTAGTAAGCACACAATAAATGGTGGTGTTGTTGTCAAGTGCCATTCAGTCAGTTCCAACTCATAGCTGTATAGGGTCCTTTACACAACAGAAACACTGCCCAGTCCTGCAACATCCCCCACAATCTTATTACGTTTGAGCCCATCTTTGCTGCCACTGTGCCAATGTATTTCATTGGGGTCTTCCTCTTTTACACTGATCCTCCACTTTACCAAGTATGGTGTCCTTCTCTAGGGACAGTCATTAAAAAGATAGAGATTGAACTTTATGTATTAATACCAGAAAATATCCAAGATCTATTTGAAACAATAAGAATAGTTGGTTTTGTTTGCAAGACCCACTGCTTCTATGTATATATATATATTTTTTAAACGGGGCATATATATTTATTCATATGTGGCTGGAAAATCTCTGGTTCATAAGAAGTCGGTGATAACTGTGGTTACCTCTGGAGAGAAGGGACAAGGCAACAAGATAAAAGACAGATTTACTTTTACCTTGAATGCTATAATCAAAGCCAGATTAAGATATGAGGGCCCTAAACATTGATGATCTGTGGAGCCTCTCCTACGTTCACATATGCATTTGAATGGGATATGTCAGTTACATATATATCTACTTGATGACTGTGTGTTTGGTTTGCTATGGTTTAATATCCCTCTAAGACACTTCACCACAACATGTTTATTGGCGTGATGGTTTGGCACAATCGCACACCACTACATAAAGGAATGGGTACAGAATTTGAAACAAATTCTGCTATATTTGTATTGCTGTTTCAGGACCAGTGATACTTGTACAATGATTTGCACCCATTAACCCTGAGCTTTCAAAGAAAGAAGCCCTTCTGATACCTTATGTTTTAAGTCCTCCCAACCAGCTGCTTCTTGGAAACCTTATACAGGGTCACTATGAGTCAGAACCAACTCGACTGCACGTAGCAACAACCACCACCACCCCTGGTCAAAACAAAAAACAAAAAGCTCTGCCATAGAGTTGATTCCAAATCATAGCAGCCTCATCTTTCTCCTGCAGAGCGGCTAGTGAGTTTGAACCTCCAACCTTGCTGTTAGCAGCCCTGTGACTAACCCATAATGCCACTGGGACTCCTTATATTTTAAAAAGGAAGTTAATTTTGGAATTGTCTTATATTTTAAAAAGGAAGTTAATTTTGGAATAGTTGTTGTCACTAGCTGTTGTTGATTCATAGCGACCCTGTGTACAACAGAAGGAAACACTGCTCCGTCCTGTGCCATCTCACAATTGTTGCTGATTTTGAGCCCATTGTTGTTGCCACTATATCTGTCCATCTTGTTGGGAGTGGGTGGGAGGGTGTGTGGAGGGTAGAGGTGTAAGGGGTGTGGGGTGTCTTCCTCTCTTTAGTTGATCCTCCACTGTACCATGCATGATGTCCTTCTCTAAGAACTGTTCCCTTCTAACTTGTCCAGAGTAGGAGAGACGGAAGTTTCACCATCTTTGCTACTCAGGAGCATTCTGACTTAACTTCTTCCAAGACGGACATGCTTGTTCCTCTGGCAATCCTTGGTGCTTTTAATAGTCTTCACTCAGCACATCAATTCTTCCTTATCCACTGTCTTCCTTATTCACTGTCTAGCTTTCACGTGCATATGAGACCATTGAAAACACCCTGGCTTGGGTCAGGCCACCTTAGGGAATTGTCTTTGTTGTTGTTGTTGTTGTTACTAAATGCCTTCCAACCCTGTATAGGATTTCTGAGGAGCAGCTGGTGAGCTTGAACCATCAACCTTGTGGTCAACTAACTTTGCAGTCCAGCGCATTAACCCACAGTGCCACAGTAAGACTTGTTGTTAGGTACCATCAAGTTGGTACCAACTCATAGCACAATAGAATTTAACACTGCCTGGTCAGACTCACAAATCCTTTTCTTTTTATCTTTTGAGAACTTTCTTCTTCTTTTTTATTATTTGTACTCCACTTAGTTGCTGTTTCATTTTCCCCGGATATAAAATTATGTCACCTAAGCAATTTAGTTCTACCATAACAAATAAATTAGAATAATTGAAAATAAAATTTACAAAACGAGTAAAATTTATAATATAAATTTCCACTCTAATTTGGACATTAACAAAAAAAATTACATGTGAAAATGAGTAAGCCAAGGCTCTGCTTTGGGTGGCAAGTCTGGGAAAGGGGTGGCAGACACCATATTGGGGTGCCAAGGTGGCAAGGAGGAGCCCCTGAAACAACACAGGAAACAGAACAAGGAAATGGATGAGGAAGATAAGACTTTCAAACAGAATCAAAAAGAAGAGCAGAAGAAACTTGAAGAGCTAAAAGCGAAGGCTGTGGGGAAGGGCTTCCCCGGTCACAGGTGGAATGAAGAAATCTGGAAAAAAAATCAGTTGTTCTTTCTGACTGAGACAATGGTGAGTCTTGGTTCCATTTCTGTTTAAACATTTTATTTCACAGTTAGGACAGCTCTTGCTGTCTATAGTTAGTATTGTCTTGGAGCCTGTTTTACATTTAAGAATAAACTTTTGTAAAAAAAAAAAAACAAGACAGAAAAAGAAGAAACCATCCAATCACCGCCTCTTCAGCCCTATTTTAGCTGTGTGATCAGTAAATCCAGCCCAGAATCCTGCTCTTAGGACTTTGTTATGCCCAAAATTCTGTACCACCTGGAATTAAAATAACTCATTTGAAAAAAGAAAATTAGTAAGACAAAAAACCGATTTAGACTATGTAATTTTGTTCCTCCGGTCTAAGAGTTTATCTATATATAGTGGTTACGAATAAGGCTGCGAACCTCACTGTCAGCAGTTCAAAACTACCAGCTGTTTCGCAAGAGAAAGATGAGGCTTTGTGCTCTCGTAAAGATTTACAGCCTCGGAAACCCTGTACAGGGTCGCTATGAGTCGGAACCG
>NW_006408538.1:12307184-12321927 GCF_000296735.1 Chrysochloris asiatica | reverse complement strand
GCTCCTTGGAAACCCTATACAGGGTCGCTATGGGTTGGAACCGACTTGACAGCACTTAACAACAACAACAAATATATATATATATAACTTACAAGGCAGTCAGAAATAATTTTATTCATTTGTCTTTAATGCACGAGGGTTTTTTGTCTTGAAATCCTACTTGAAAACCTGCTCATCCACTTTCCATCCTTTGATGCCTTGTCTTCACAGTTCATTAGGCTTCCGTTGACAGCAGAGGGGCAAGAGCAATCACAAAAAGTGTGATACAATGGTATGCTCAATCTGAACACAGAAATTTTGGTTCTCTTTATGTAGGACCAGATACATCATGAGTCATGTGATTATAGTGCCAATGGAGAGTTCTTATGTGGTTCAACAGAGAGAGCTAATGGGAGGTTATACCAGACTGGCATGAAATTAAAAGGAAAACATATACAAAATGTATGAACTAGCATCAACTTCATTCAGTGCCCTGTCGTGCTTGCTTTTCCATGCGTCCTGTCTGCTTGGCATCTATGAGCCTTTGCTTTGGACAACTGGTTCCCCTGTTTTGCTGATGCCCTAAGCATGTTCTTACTTTACTATTGGGTAATTGTTCCTGCTTATTTGCGTGTGCAAATACTTCTTGTTAAAACATTTTTTTTTTTAAATATGTATCAGCACAGTAAGAAATTAGTTCTGGCCCTTTTGTGCTATTGAATCTATTCCTACCAGAGTAAATGACAATTATAGTTAATCATAAATAAAACATCATTTGTAGTAATTTGCTTCACTTTTCTATTTTCAGATGATCTCTGTCTTACCCACTTGGCCAGTCCTGAAATTCCTGTCCCTTCTTGAGAAATGCTGTGCCTCCAGAGTCAGGGTTAAATCATAGAACCTCTACCATTATCCTAGTTTTGTGAGAATTTATTTACTTCATCCAACTTACTTCAGAAGCACAGTGCACTTTCATGGGAGAAGACACAGGAATGTCAAGAACTTTGGTGCCTCAGGACTGTCAGATGAGATTGCGTTGACTTGTCCTAGGAAGGGGGAAATGGGAAGCTAGAACCTTTGATTGAATTGAGGGAAAGATAGAGGTGAGATTTCGAGTTCGCTCCATAGGAGATGGAGATACCAATGTTTGTCGAGATTAGACATCAAAATTTCAGCCTTGAGAGCAATGTCAGAAAGTCCTTGGAGCAACATAGTAAGGACCATTGTGGGGGCCTCTCTGGAGCTTTGTGCTTGGTGGGGATGGAGGTAGGGGAGCTGCTCTTGAAATTAGTGTGGTGTAGCAGCAGGTGCCTAAGGGAACTAGGATATGCACCCCAGGAAAAAGACTAACTCCCCTTCCCTTTTTCCTGGGTGCCATCTCAGGCTCCAAGATTCTTGGATAACTCTAGGGAGTGTTTCTCCAACCCCCACAGTGTAACCAAGATTAAATTTTTAGCCAACTCTAGCAAATTAGGCTTGAATTTATACTTTATTTGGTTTAGAAAAAGCAACCTAAAAGAGAACACACCTATACTTGCTGCATTATAATTGCTATAAAAGATAAACTTAGTCCTTTGATGTCCACATCTGCTTGGTGTCTATCCTAATTATGCCTTCCAGTATTCTTCCCACTCTGACCCCACTCTGCTCAGAACTTCATCTCCATGTCCATCATCCTCCCATCCACACCAAAAACATTGTGTTCCAGCCCCACACAATTACACACCGTCCTAGAACAGATGCTCCTCACGTCTTTGCTCACCCCATTCTCTCTGCCTAGAATGACTTCCCCTTTTCCACCAGGCATTACCCTACAAAGCCCAGCTCATAAAACCTGTGACACATCCAGGAATAATTAATCTGCTCCTTTGTGTTCTTGGAGTGCACTGTTAACCCTTCTATAACCCTTGTATGTTAAAGACTATGCAATTTGATGATCTGTCTTATTTGGCAAATGAGATTCCTTAAGAAACCTGCATGCTTCATGTTTGTGCACCAGAACTTAGCCCAATGTCTGGCACATAAACCAAACCCAAACCCACTACCATGGAGTTCTTTAACCGGAATCAAATTCAATTTAACTAGTATCTCCTTGGCTGGTTTCTGACTGGTGTGGTGTCACCAGGCATAAAGGCATTGCTGGTTTGAAAGGTGAATCACAGGAAGATCTGACTACCTACCCATTCACCTGTCAGTGCTAGGTCATAGCCTCAGGGGACAGGCCTCCTCAGACACCCAGACAGTTGAGATGCAGTGGCTTACAGCAACACATAGAAGTCCATGTTTGAATTCACTGCCTCTTTTTTTTTCACATCAAAATTCATCAAGCTAAATTCTGCCCCCTTAACTCAGAAATTTGACACAAGGGGCTGATAGAGACAACATTTCTTATTTGAATTACTTTTACTATGACCATTTCCTCTGTATTCTTTTTCTTTTTTTCCCAACACTATTCTTCCCTTTATGGTAGGGGAGGGGAAGGGGGAAAAAAAGGAGGGGGGAAAAGCCCTGGAGATGTTTGTTTCTGTTTCTCCATGAGAAATGTGAGGCCTTGCTAAGCAACTGTATTGACTCTAAGGGGAGAGAAAAGGAGTTGGAAAGGGGGAGGGCATTTAACATCATTTCTTATAAAAAAATCATCTTCTTCGTTCTAACTGCTGATTTCAGACAAGACACAACTTCTGTAAAAAGAGGGTGAATATACTTCTCCCACCTGAAGGATTTCTTACAGCTATTCCAGCTTCATGATTCTATAACTCCCAAGATACTTTTATAACCCAGGATGGGAATGCCAATGTAACTGAAACAGCTATTAAGTCAAATGAGTTACTAAAGGGCAAATGTAAAATCAAAGATATCCACAAAGTTGATTCTGACTTACCTTACACAATTCACTTGATATTTCTTTCTGTCTTCCCAATGTCAATAAAGAAAAAAAGGTCCTTATGTAAAATGTGAAAAAGACTAAATATATTAGAAATCTCACTGTTGTGATGTGACAAGCTGCCACAATTTCCCGTCACTTTGCTCCTTCCCACTTTGTTAAAGGAATGAATACCCATAAAGCATTTTTGAAATATCCTATGATCCCATTTTTGTTTGTAGGGGTGGGGGAAGGAAGTGGAGGTGACTATAATAATTATCATTGTGTTAATAGAAGCTATTTCTGGATAGTGGGATTATGAGCAATTTTAATTCCTTTCTTTTCTATCCTTTTCCAAAAATTCTACAATAATAATAATAATAAAGAAAAAGCCCTAATACTTTTTTATTTGAAAGACATTACTGCTGTTGATGGCTCTCCTGCACTAGGGCTATCAAGCTAATGAGCTTTCTAACCAAAAGGAGGAGACTCCAGCACTTTCCCTCTTACTAAAGTGGGGGGAAGGTTGCAAGGTGGCAGATCTGGTCAAACACAGGGAAAAATAAGACCAAAGCTTTCCCACCATCCAAAAAAAAAAAAAAAGGACTAAGTATGGAGGCCTAAGGCAAAATGCCAAACTCAGTTTCAAGATTTTAAAGGAGAAACTGTTCTTTATTAGACCAGAGAGTATAAAGCTGGGCCTCATATCCCATTATTTACATGCAAATCCCATAAAAAATGAGCTGGCCCTACTCCAGGTGCCCAGATCACAAAGGAACTCTGCTTCCAACTAGTCCCCTGCTTCTAAAGGAAGGTCTGTTTCTTATGCGAGGAGGAGGAGGGAAGATGCTAAGGCATCCCCCTCACACCCTGAAATTATGAGGGGGCTTATAAAAGTCAGTGGGAAAATTCCATTATCATTTTATTCCATTGTTCTACATTTTTAAGAAAGTTTCCCATATGATAGACTGAGAAACAAACTGTTGCTATTAAACTTCCTACCCCAGGATGATTTCTTCCTCATCGATATGTTGTCAAGTACTGTCAAGTCCCTTCCAACTCAGAGAGACCCCATTATAGGGTTTCCAAGGAGCAGCAGGTGGATTTGAACCCCAGACATTGGGGTTAGCAGTCCAGTGCTTAACCTACAGCACCATACCCCAAACCTATTGCCACAGAGCCAATTTCGACTCATAGCGACCCTCACAGGCCTGAGTAGAACTGCTTCTTAGGGTTTCCGAGATTACACACCTCCACGAAAGCAGACAGCCTCATCTTTCTCCTGGAGTAACAGGTGGGTTTGAACCACCGACCTTGCACTGTTCAAAAGGAAGAAAATAATTCCCTAAATAAAATGGCAATGAGTAAGAGTATGATACAGAAGTATGATACTTTCATTTAGAACTAAAAAATTTAAGGTCATTGAAAATTCTAGAGAATACAATGCAAAAGACTTTACAGAAATGCAGCAGGAGTAAATATTTATTGAATCTGCTAAATACCAGGTACTGCTTTGGATCATTAAGAGGTTACCACTCATCTGTCAGTTTGTCCTACTGTGGTGATTTGCATGATATTGTGATTCTGAAAGCTATGCAATGGGTATTTTAAATACCAGCAGGGTCACCCACAGTGGACAGGTTTCAGCTGAGTTTCCAGATGAAGACAGACTAGGAAGAAGCAGAGATGGACTTCTAAATATTTAGTCACTGAAAACCTTATGAATAGCAGTGGAAGACTGTCAGCACCAGAATATTGAATATTGAAACATGATGAAGAAGACCAGAATATTGTCAGATATAGTGCCAGAAGATGAGCCCGTCAGGTGAGAAGATGCTCAAAATATGACTTGCGAAGAGCTGCCTCCCCAAAGTATAGTTGACCGTGATGATACAAATGGAGTAAAACCTTCAGGATCTTCATTTGCTACTGGGGAACAACTCAAAATGAAGAGAAACAGCTACAAATTTCCATTAATAATCAGAACATGGAATGTACGAAGTATAACTCTAGGAAAATTGGAAATTGTCGAAAGAAGCTGGATTATATGAAGAGAAATGTGGCATCAGGATTGGAGGAAGACTCACTAACAAACTGCGATATGCAAATGATACAACCTTACTTGCTGAAAGCCAAGAGGACTTGAAATACTTACTGTTGAAGATCAAACTCTTTGGTATGGGTTGCACCTCAATGTAAAACAAACAAACAAAAAACACACACCAAAATTCCCACCCTGGACCAATAATAACATCTATAGAAATGGAGAAAGGATTGAAATTGTCAAAGACTTCATTTTGCTCAGATCAGCCATCAACACTCAAGGAAGCAGCAGTCAAGAAATCAAACAATGTATTGCATTAGGCAAATCTGCTGCACAAGACCTCTTTAAAATGTTCAAGAGCAAAGATGTCAGTTTGAAGACTAAGGTGCACCTGACCAAAGTCATGTTATTTTCAGTAATCACATATGTATGTGAAAGTTGGACAGTGAATAAGGAAGACTATAGAAGAATTGATGCATTTGAGTTATGGTGTTGGAGAAGAATACAAAAAGTACCATGGAATGCCAAAAAAAAAAAAAACCAAGCAGATCTGTGTTGGAAGAAGTACAGAGTGCTCCTTGAAAGCCAGGATGGCCAGACTTCATCTCTCATACTTTGTACATATTATCAGGAGGGACCAGTCCCTGGACAAGGATATTGTGTTTGGTAAAGTGGAGGGTCAGAGAAAAAGAGGAAGACACAACGAGATGGATTGGCATGGTGGCAGCGTCAATGGCTCAAGTGTAGCAGTGATTGTGACTTTGGCACAGGACTGGGCAGTTTCTTCTGTTGTTCATAGGGTCGCTTATCAGTGGGTACCAACTCGACAGCACCTAACAACAAAATCTTTGGATAAGAATGGAAGAATGTACAAGATTTTCATTCTTTCAAACAGCTTACAATCCAGTGTTTTTCAAAACAGTTCAAGTTATGGAGCAATTGCACGTACTCTGCACACCTAGTGTTGCCATGATTTGGAATTGACCCAATGGCAACTAAAGACAGCAGTGCCTATCTAGCCACACATACAAGTGAGCCCATTCTATCTATATAATGTTATTTGGTGGCTTGCACTTCTTCACTGAATACTTTCAGGGCATCTTTCATATCAGCAGATTTAGTTGTGCTTCATTCTTTGTTATGTCAGCATAGTATCCCTTGACATGGACATGTTACGGTGCTTGCTAAAGTGCCATAGAGCCATAGTGACTCTGTAGAGTGTTTCGGAGGAGCAGCTGATGACTTTAAACTGCCACCTGTGCTTAGCAATCCAGTGCTTATCCTACAGTGCCACACCAGGACACCATATAGCATAATTTATTTAATCTATCTCCTATTAATGAATAAGGAGCTCTGGTAGCATAGTGGTTACAAATCTGGCTGTGAACCGCAAGGTCAGCAGTTCGAAACTACCAGCGGTTCCGTGGGAGAAAGATGAGGCGTTCTGCTCCCGTAAAGATTTACAGCCTCGGAAACCCTGTGCGGGGTTGCTAAGAGTCGGAACCGATTCCACGGCACATAACAACAACAATAACAACATCTCTTATTAATGAATAAGGAGCTCTGGTAGCGTAATGGTTACGAATTGGGCTGCTAATCTCATGGTCAACAGTTTGAAACTACCAGCTGTTCCGTGGAAGAAAGATGAGGCTTTCTGCTCCCATAAAGATTTATAGCCCCAGAAACCCTGTACAGGGTCACTATGAGTCGGACACGACTCCCCGGCACATAACAACAACAACAATTAATGAATATTGAGGGTTTATAAAAATTTGTTCTTGCAAACTGATAAACATGTCCTATTTTTCATTGTATTAAAAGATTTGTTTTGTTCTGTTTTTAAAAGCATACATTTCTTAAACAAATTCATGACAAGAAAATGAAAAAAGAGGGGGCCTGTAAATTAAGAGAGATTTAAGATACATCAACCATGGTAATGGGAAGTGTGGACTTTATTTGAACCTAATTTGAACAAACCAAATAATTTTGGGGAAATGAGAGACATTTGAATATTGGCTAGCTATTAGATATTAAGGAGAAAAGAACAAAATATAAAACTAGGGATACATACAATGTGAATTTATGAAGCAATAAAATAGTTTTAAAGTACTATTGCCTTTTTAAAAGTACAAGTGTGCTGAATGGGTCCTATGAGTCATAACTGGCTCAAGGGCACACAACAAATACATGTGTGCTAGATGAGCAGTTTTTGTGATTTTATTTTCTGCTCTTAGTGAAAATGATCAATAATCCTCAACCATTTCCACTTACAATAATAAGATATACCATGGGTGGTTGTTGTTAAGTGCCATTTGAGTCAGTCCCAATAGTGCCCTGTAAACATTTACGAGAGCAAAAAAGTTTCATCCTTCCTAGGATACCATAGATAGCAGTAATTTATAAAATATATTTGCCAATAAGACACATAAACCTTAATATTTTTAAAGAACATCTTTGAAGGAGAAATATGTTATTCAATAAACTCTACATCATACACCACATCCATCACCACCAAAAACAGGAGAGAAAAAAAAAAAAAAGAAGAATCTTACTGGAAAAATGGGAAGAAATGGTAGTGCCTTCAGATAGTTGTTGTTAGTGCAATAGAGTAGGTTCTGACTCATAGTGATCCTGAGGTTGTAAATTTTTGCGGAAGTCAAAAGCGTCATCTTTCTCCTGCTTCAAATAGTTAAGTGTGGTCGAGTCAGTTCAAACTCATTAGCGATATTGTATATGGTTTCCGAGAAGCAATTGGTGGGTTTGAACTGCTGACTTTGTGGTTCGCAGTCCAGTGCTGATCCTACAGCGCCACACCCAAAGTCCTAAACAAATTTTGGTCCAGTTAAAAGGAATGCTAGCAGGGGGAGGGGAATGGAAGAACAAGGCTGATGGGAGAACAATTAGGCAGGTTCGCATGGGCTAAATAGGACAGAGGTAAATGATGATGTTTGTACAACCTTGGAACAACATAGCTCCGGGATACAGGGATTGAGGCATAGTTTGAAGGGGTAAAAGAGGGGAATAATGTTATTTGGCTGTCTTTTGAATTTCATCTTCCCTTGCCTACCATTGTAAAATAGACACTTGGGGGGAGAGGGGGAGAAAGGAATAGCCAGAAACATCACTACCGAAAGTTTTAAGTCTGTCTTTAGCCTACAACTGATTGGAATACTTTAATGGGGGCTAGAAGTTGCCCAGTGAAAGAGGCTTCCTGTGGAGCCTTTACATTGCATAAGACCATAGGTGGAATCCAGAACCCCATCCAGAATCATCTGAGGTAGGAAATTTCCACTGGAAAGGATGAGTAGACCAGCTTGGAGTAGCTAGAAGAACAGAAGATACTTCATGAAAGATAGACCGGCAGGAAAAACCCGAAACAATAACGGCAGGCTGATTGATTATTACAAGAACAAGTAAGCTGTTCGCCTGAGAGCCATCAAGGCAAGTGGTCTGGACCCCTCAGGGCAAACCCCCTTCCAACATAGACTATTATTGCAAAGGAGACATGAGTCTCTTGTACACTGTTTGACACGTGAATTCTTTAGAGATTGCCATAAAGGAAGTTCTAGGTATTTACGGTAGATTCCTCGGATACCTAAGGCTTTCTTAAAACTATTATCCTTAGCATAGGACATCAGATATTGGGTAGTCATTAGCAAGATCATCACAGCAAACATATATCCAGTCCAAGGCTAAAAGTGACCTTAACTGTATTTATTCTCAAAGGGAAAGGAAATATCAGATGTCTTATTTGATTATAGATTGCTTTTTTTTAATTATTTTTTTGTCCTTTATTTCCTGCTTTGTTGCTTCAATAGTATTGCCACTCCCCTAAAAACACAATTTGGCTTCCTTTTTGTTTTTTCCTTTTTGCAGCAGCTGTACTGTACCACACACCTGGTTCCTTTCACGTCTCTTTTAACAGTGTGTGCAACTGCTAATTAGTGGACTCGACCCTGTTTTTAGTTTTCAAAGCAGTTCCTAATTCTAGTGATTGTGTGATGTAGAGAGGCGCTGTGCTGGTCATGCAATTAGTTGAATCAATACACAGAACATTATTGTGGGGAGACAAGGGTGCTGATGGCACCATGGGTTAAGTGTTGGGCTGCACACCAGAAAGTCAGCAGTTCAAATCCGTCAGCCACTTCAAGGGAGAAAGATGAGACGGTCTGTTTCCATAAGGATTTACAGGCTTGGAAGTCCTACGAAGAGGATTGCCTTTAGCCTATAGAGCCACTGTGAGTTGGGATTGACTTAACGGCAGAGGATTGGGGATTAGGAGATTAGGATTTCATTGTTTCTCATATTAGGAATAAAGATTCACATTGAAAATATTAAGATATTTTTTCCCTTTAACGAAATGAATTTCCATTCCACATACATAAATATTGTTGGTGGTGACATACATTCTAAAATAGAATTGTTAAGCGCTGTCAGGTCAAGTTCAACTCACAGCTACCCGTATAGGATTTCCAAGGAGTAGCCGGTGGGTTTGAATCACTGACCTTATGGTTCGAAGTCCAGTGGTTATCCTACATCACCACACCAGAAGGAAATCCAATATAAGTGTTGAAAGGGAATTTATTTAATCTGATTTTCCCCACTCTCTCACACACTTGATAACAAGGACATAGCCACAGAGGGCTAGCACTGAGAGTGAAGCATCCAGCTGATATGGAATGAGAGGAGGTGCACAAGAACACCCAAAGTTGCAGATAGTACCCACTTGACTTAGCCTCGATGGCTTGATAACCAGAACTCAACTAGAGGAAAATTTTAAAAAAAAATTTTTTTTTTGAAAAGGAAACGAGGGTAAATTGCTACAATTTTATGAACTTGACCTATACTCATGGAGGTAGTAACTCTAAATACCAACAGAGAGGGAAGGAGTCTTCACATTATCAAAGGTATCTCCTCTGTACACAGGGTAGATAGGGATGGGCAACTTAGACACTGGTTACCTAAAATGAGGGGGCGATAAAGGCACGAAGTGACTGGCATACAAGGTTTCAAGAGGGAGTTTAATAGTGTGTGGGGGAAAAAAGAGTTTCCACTGAATACTTTTTATCTTGTCTAGATGGGTCTAGTTAAAAGAGATGGGGATAAGATTCTTATGATTCAATAGTGAGTAATAGTTATCATGACTAATCGCAACTGTCACAGTTGTAAATGTAGAAGTTTTGTAACAAAACAGGGGAGTAGTTATTCTTACAGTCTAGAAACAAAACACCCTAGGACCATCAAGGGAGAAGAGCACAAGCAGAATGCATGACCAGAGGAGCAGCAACACCAGAGACAGAGGCAGAGATGGGGTCATGGAGATGGGGAGCGGCTGAGGACTCTAGATTCATAGGATGAGAGGGACTAAGAGCTGGTGGCCAGGAGGCTGCCGCACAGAATGTGCTCTTTAGAGGTGTAAATTATTATATGTGCCTGAGTGTTAAAAAAAAAAAAAAAAGGTAACGTGACTAGAGAGAAATACTGTTAACTGATGCTACATGGAGGGGATTATAACCATTGTAATGAAACAAGGTGTATGATTTGTTGAATGTAAAACTGATGATCTGCCCTGTAAACTTTCACTCAATCCATAATAAAAACCTCAAAAAAAACACTTGATAAAGGAACCAAGGCCCACAGGAGTCAAGTAAATGCTCAAGATCCCATGCTCAGCGAGTGAGCAACTGAGTCTAGAGAGGAAGTAAGGGAGGTCAGCACACTCAGCCCAGAGCAGAGGTCAGAAGCTATGGCTGATGGATGCCAGGTTTTGTATGGCCCAGGAGCTAAGAGTGGTGTCCACATTTTTAAATGGTTGGGGGGAAAAAAATGTCTTGACTTACACTAGTTATATAAAATTTAAATTTCAGGGTCTACTAATAAAATCTTATTGGAACACAGGTACACTCATTCATTGATGTATGATCTATAGCTATTTTTGTGCTACAAAGTTGAGTGCAACAGGGACTGTGTGGTCCACATAGCTACATATTTGCTCTCCTTACCCTTTGCAGAAAAAAATTGCAAATCCCTGGCTGAGAGCCCTATTAATGTCAGGACTGACTTATAGAACAGGGCCAGACATGTAGAAAATATCCTTAGGGCACAAACTGTGGAGCTCCTGGTCCAATTCAGTTGCTTTCTGTGTTGCATGTTGCTGGAAGGGACAACAGGTAGCTGCTCTGTGTGCTCCAGCCAACATGTTGAGGCAAGTGGGTAATTTAGTTTCTGTTCTCATTGCCCATTCATTCAGTCATGAGCCTTTCAGCGAAGTCTGTCAACCGGGAGACCAATTAGTGCCAATTTTGATGTCAAAGGAATTTCATTAAGACAGACTTGAGGACCACTTTATCTCACACAATTCAGGGTCACAGGGTTGATCCATGTTAGATTCAAACCGGGATTTTAAAAGTGAAAGGCAGCCTTCTTATCAGTCTCCAGACTCCTTAGGAAAAAACCTGTAAAAGAATGCACCTCATTTAACAGAAGGGGACCTAACATTGCAGGGGTAAACAGCCAACAGGTCCTGCAAATTTAATATCCTCCACAAGATTACCCCACAGATGTTTATGGCAAAACTTTATTAAAGCCATGTGTAGTAATAAGTTTCCTTGGAATTCAGTTCAAGAGCACCAGATAGCAGGCACTCCACTTTAGTGTTCTGAATTCCTGGGGAATCTGAGGCCCATTCCCAAGGGGCAAAGAGTTCTCAGAACACATTCCTTACAAGTGAAAATATACTTTTGCTTAGTATGTGTTTGTGTGTGTGTATGTAAGGGGGGTGCATTTACAAGCCACGTTATTTTACATTGTTGAGTGCAGTTGAGTCAGTTTTGACCCATAGTGACCCTATATAGGGTTTCCAAGGAGCGGCTGGTGAGCTTGAACCGCCAACCCTGCAGTTCAAACCAACTTTGCAGTCCAGTCCATTAACCTACAGAGTCACACCAGGACTCCACTTACATTAGATTGCCTTAAAAATGTAATGTTAATAAATTTATGCATATACTAGAATATTTTAATAACAGTTCACTACTTAAAACCCTTTGGTGGCACACTTCATAAAGACAACAAGTCTCTCTTCAAAATGTTTTTATTGAAGTGCCATCATGATCAGTTAGACAGGAGATTTACTTGGTTTTCTAATCTGTAGGCAAAGCAAGTCTTATAATGAAATGTGCAAAGACCTGGAGTTAGAAAACCAAATGGAAAGAACATGCTTAGCATTTCTCACACTGAAAGAACTGAAGAAAGAATGAAGCCTCAACTTGCAATACTGAAGGATTCCATGGGCAAAATATTGAATGATGCAGAAACATCAAAAGAAAATGGAAGGAATAGTACCAAAAAGACATGGTCTATGCTCGACCATTTCAAGAGGTCGCATAGAATCAAGAACCACTGATACTGAAAGTAGATGTCCAAGCTGCACTGAAGGCATTGGTGGAAAAAAGGGTTCTAGGAACTGATGGAATACAGATTGAAATCTTTTCAACAAACTGATGCAGTACTGGAGGCACTCACTCATCTATGCCAACCAATTTGGAAGACAGCTACCTGGCCAACTAATTGGAAGAGATCCATTACAGAGAGGTGACCCAATGGAATGAGGAAATCATTGAGTAATGTCATTAATAACACATGCAAGATAATTCAAATACGGCTACAACATTGACAGGGAACTGCCAGAAATTCAAGCCAGATTCCGAAGAGGGCTTGGAACCAATGATTTAACTGCTGAAATCAGTTGGATCTTGGTTGAAAGCAAAGAACACCAGAAGAATGTTTACTTGTATGGACTATGCAGAACTTCAACTGTGTGGATCATGACAAGTTATGAATAACATTGTGAAGAATGGGTATTCCAGAATACTTAATTGTGCTCATGAAGATCTATGCATAGATCAAGAGACAGTTGTTTGAACAGCACAAGGAAATACTGAATAGTTTAAAACCAGGAAAAGTGCACACCAGGGTTGTATTCTTTCACCATACTTATTCAATCTGTATGCTGAGCAAATAATCAGAGAAGTTGGATTATATGAAGAAGAATGTGGCATCAGGATTGGAAGGAGGATATACAGATGATACAACTTTACTTTCTGGAAGCAAAGGGGACTTAAAATACTGCTGAATATGAAAGACTACAACTTTCAATATGGATTGCACCTCAGTGGAAAGAAATAAAAAATCCTTATAGTTGGACCAATAAATAACATCCTGACAAATGGAGAAAAGATTGAAGTTGTCAAAGACTGCATTTTGCTTGGATCCACCATCAACACTAATGGAATCAGCAGTCAAAAAATCAAACAACATATTGCATTAGGCAAATCTGCTGCAAAACACTTCTTTAAAAGTGGTTAAGAGCAAAGAAGTCATTTGAGGACTAAGGTACTCCTGAACCAAGCCATGGTATTTTCAATAACCTCATGTTGTTTGCAACTTTATGCACAACAGAACAAAACACTGCCGGTCCAGCACCATCCTCACAATTGTTATTATGCTCAAGCCCATTGTTGGTGCCACTGTGCCAATCCAGCTCATTGAAGATCTTCCTCTTTTTGCCAAGTATGTATGATGTGCTTCTGATACTATGTCCAAAGTATGAGAAACAAAATCTCTTAGAAGCCATCTGGCTTCTAAGGAGCATTCCGGCTGTACTTCCAACTTCTTCCAGATTTGTTTGTTCTTCTAGCAGTCCATGGTACTTTTAATATTCTTCTCCAGCACCATAAGTGAAATGCATAGATTCTTCTATGATCTTCCTTATTCACTGTCCAACTTTCACATGCATATGAAGCTACAGAAAATACCATAGTTTGGGTCAAGTACATCTTAGTTCTCAAACTGACAACTTTGCTCTTAAACAAAGGTCTTATGCAGCAGATTTGCCTGATGCAATATGTCTTTTGATTCCTTGACTGCTGTTCCATTGAGTGTTGATATGGATTCAAGCCAAATGAAGTCTTTGACACCTTCAACCTTTTCTCCATTTATCACAATGTTATTTATTGGCCCAGTAAGTGAGGACTTTTGCTTTCTTTACATTGAGGTGCAACCCATAATGGCGGTTGTGGCCTTTGATCTTCATCAGTATGTTAAGTCCTCTTTGCTTTCAGCAATAACCTTATGTGGATGTGAAAGTTGGACAATGAATTAGGAAGACCATAGAAGAATTGATGCATTGAGTTATGGTGTTGGAGAAGGATATTGAAAGTACCGTGGACTGCCAGAGAACAAACAAATCTGTTGGAAGAAGTACAGCCAGAATGCTCCTTAGAAACCAGGATGGCAAGATTTGTCTTGAGCCATTTTATCAGGAGGGACCAGTCCCTGGAGAAAGACATCATGCTTGGTAAAGTGGAGGGTCATTGAAAAAGAGGAAGATCCCCAATGAGATGATGGACACAGTGGCAGCAACAAGGGGTTCAAGTGTAACAACAGTTACGGCGATGTCACAAGACTACAAGGTGTTTGGTTCTGTTGTAAACAGGGTCACTGTGAGTCAGAAGTGACTCAATGGCACCTAAAGACATCACTTTGGGGATATTGATATCTTCCAACCTTCTTCCCACTCATTAAAAAACAAAAATAATGCCACTATTTTAAAAAAAGTATAGATCTCATTATTAAAACTTCAAACAATATACACAAAAAATTCATTTGGAATTTTTCAACCTGGTTGGTGGTCATACAATGTGAAAAATTATTACTGAATTATAAAATTTACATGTTAAAAATGTTGAAATGGCATATATTTTATTATGAGGAGTCAAAAAGTATTGCTGCTAGGGTTCCTGTTCATACATTGTTGTTGTTGTTGTCAGGTGCCATCGAGTCGGAACCGACTCATAGCG
>NW_006408538.1:12305209-12306929 GCF_000296735.1 Chrysochloris asiatica | reverse complement strand
TCTTTTGGCAGTCCATGGCACTTTCAGTATTCTCCTCTAACACCACAACTCAAAGGCATCAATTCTTCTACGATCTTCCTTATTCACTGTTCATACATGCCAGAGTTTATTCCAAACAAACATGTCACAGCATTGAATCTATTCTAAACAAACATATTTAAGCATTCAATTTGTTGCCAGCAAGTTTTCTCAGTAATGCATGTTTTAGTCTCATTATGGTGCGTTAAAAAATGGCATGGGGAAAAATATTGTTTTGAGGTCAGGGCTAATATCAGATTTTCAACAAAACTCAAATGGAATCTTCTCAAGTAAATTAAGCCTTGCAGCAAGTTTACCAGAATGCTGTCCCATGTAAAATAATTTTTAGATGAATCAAGCATTTTAAGGAAGGTCAAGAAGACCTCAGAGATGGACCAAGATAGATGTAAGGTTATCCACTTCAACAAATGAAACAGCTGTGGCTGAAGTCCAAGAACTGAGGCAATAGTTATTGAAGTTGGGATCTTACATGGTTTGACATTTTCAATATTAAGTAAACATTTTGATCTTAGCAAGCTTTTGGCTCAATAGGTGCCAAAAGTGTTGCACCATCAACTAGCTCCAAGAGTTAGTCTTTCCATCAATCTTCTAAACAAGATCAAAACTGATGAGAATGATCTTATGGAATGAACCGCACTGGGATGAGTCTTGGATGTAACAATATGATATGAAAAGCAAGGCCCAACCCAAACAGTGGCTGCTGAGGGGATCTGCTGGGCGAGTTAAATTCAAGGCAGAGAGGTCACCTCAGAATGTTATTGAAAACTATCTTTTGGGATTGCAAAGGAATAATCTTGATAGAGTTTGTGGAAGGAAGATGCTTAAAGAAAACTGAAAAATGCATTGGAGAGAAACAGTCCAGGAAGTTGCACTGATGGATTTCTTTCGTCATCAAAACAATGACCTCTTTCTTATACATAGCATTGGAAAACCTTTCCCCATCTATCCAATAGCCCTGATCTTGCCCATTCAGACTCCTCCCTCCAACCAAACTCAAAGAATATTTAAAGGAACATGATTAGAGTCCCTTGAGGATGCCAAAACTATTCTTTTGACATGGTTTCAATATAGGAGTGCAGAATCCTTTGGGGAAGGGATAAGAGACATGGAAACACCATGATCAGAAGTGTATAGATCTAGATGGAGGGTTTTGTGAAACAATAGCTTCACATTCGATATTTTTGTTTAGTAAATATTATGATTTTGTAGCAATACTTTTAAACTTACCCTTGTGAGCTTGCTGCAGCTTTAAAGAAAAAATTATTTTACTACCACCCAGAAATGATGTTTACTATGGCTAACACTTCTCTACAGAAAAAGAAAAATAATGCTAGAAAAATTGGATCATGCTATATATTTTTGAAATTGAAAATATTAGACTTAAACTATAACTTGAAGATTATAATCAGTATCACTAAATTATACACTAAATTCAACCGTAGAAACTGTTGTTTTCTTGTATACATTTTTACCTTAATAAAATGTTATTTAAAAAATGAGTTTCAGGAAGATGGAGTAAACGTTCTCTTCCCCGATTCTTCCCAATTAATAAAATGAAACATTAGGTATGTATCTATATGGGGGGTCCTGGTGTGGCATTGTGGATTAATGCGCTGGACTGCAAAGTCAGTTTGAATCATAAGGATGGCGATTCAAACTCAACAGCGGCTTCTCAGAAACC
>NW_006408538.1:12294763-12305068 GCF_000296735.1 Chrysochloris asiatica | reverse complement strand
TAAATCTTCTCAGGAGCAGAGAGCCTCATCTTTCTCCCGTGGAGCTTCTGTTAGGCTTCCAGTGCAGTGCTTACCTTACAGCGCCACTATGCTCCCCATATATAAGTAAAAAATTGACTGAATAATTCTGGGCTCTATTCACATGTCAAATGGCAGTTTGGGCATCTTTGAGGAACTTAACTCGAATTGTGTTTCTTTGAAATGTTGAGTTTTGGTAACAAAGAGCAGTCTGAATGGGTAACTCAGGGCCTTGGCATGGATGCAATAAGGGTTCCTAATGAAATTCTTGCTACCCTTCCTCAAAGAATGAGCACATGCACTATCATGATAGAAAATATTCGTCATTGCAATTTTCTGGTCTTTTTCTCTCCAATGAAGTTTTCAATTTTCTTAAAACTTTTTCTAAGCCCCCATGTGTCCTTTGAAAATCTATCAAGATTACTCCTTTGGGATCCAAAGACAGTTCTCATAATCTTCTGAACTGACCTCCCTGCCTTGAATTTATCTAGTCCAGAAGATCCCCTTAGAAGCCACTATTTTGACAGGACCTAGCTCCCTGGATCATACTGGGTATATCCACGATTCATTCCCATTATAATCATCATCAGTCTTTACTTTACTTAAAGACTGATGGTAAGATCAGCTGTTTGAGCTGATATTTGTGTAATACTTATTTTTTAGTATCTTTTTTTTTTTTAAGATAAGTGTATTACTGGAGAACTTACCTGAAGCCATCTACTGATCACAGAGATGTTTGAACCTGTTTTGTGTGGAATAAACACATGCACGAATGAAAAAAAAAACCCAAGTAGCGATGCATTTTGATTTATCCTCTTTTTGTGCATGTTTATAGTTGTTGTTGGGTACTGTGGAGTCAATTCCAACTGACAGCAACTCCATATTACAGAGCAGAACTGTCGCAGAGGGGTTTCTAGGTTGTAATCTTTATAGTAGATTGACATCGTTCTCCTGCGGACTGCTGGGTGGGTGATAACTGCCAAATTTCTGGTTATCAGCCACGTGATTAACCACTGCATTACCAGGGACCCATATGTATTAGAAAAGGACTTCAAAAAGTTCCTGGAAAAATTCCATTATCTTTTAATTCCATTTTCCATGAACTCTTTGAAGCACCCTTATATACATCAAAAACTAAAACAATTTTGAAAGGTGGAGAGAAGGCAGACTGGCTGCGTACCTCAGGACTTGAGAAATAATAACCTAGGGCTTAGCTTCCCAAGTTTTCTCTTTGCTTCATATATTCCAAAATGGATACTGAAGTCAGCAACCTGGAAATGTCAATAGGCAGAGACAAAAAGAGTTCCAATAAAACGTTGCTCAACTAAAAGACCAGGAAGGGGGCAGCAAGACAGAGAAGTTTGACACTTAACTGCTCTATGCCAGCTAAACAGCACAGAAGAAAGTTGGCCCCATTCCCACCAGCTAAAGCAGATTGGAACGTAGACTTCTCTACCTTTTCTGGGATGTCATGTTGCACTCCAAACTCCCTACCCTGCTGTGCTGGTGAATGAGGAGGCATAGTGGGGAGCAGGTGGTAAGAAACACTGTCAGTTAAGACCATGTGTGGAGTTTACACTTCCACCCCACCTAGCAATAAGGAACGTCTGTTGGAGCTTGTGACTCACACTAGGATCCATGTTAACCAGCTCACAGCCTCCACAGGCTCAGTGGGGACTATGTGGAAAGCAGTAACAAGGTACCCTTGTATTTCCAGTCAGAGCAGTATGAGAAGCAGCCCCCAAGCAACCCCCCTCCCTGCAACTTTTGTTAAGAGAGCCGCAGTAGAAAATCTGGACTTCCACCATAATTTGAAAGTAACAATATCTGGGAGCCCCCTCTCAGGTGCCTGGAATGCTATCTATCCACTTTCACCAACAAATCTTCCACACATAAAATGCTCTTTCCTATCTCCATTCCTTTTCATTATGGCTGCCACATCGCCATCCTTGAAACCCTATACTCAGCATATGGAAATGAATTGAGGATATCTAGAATGTCAAGCTCTACAAAGAACTTTTTTTGTACCAAAGTGCTTATCTTTTGTGAAACAGCAGTGTAAATGCTCAAGTTTGTGACAGGAATCATGCTAGAACTGAGAATACACTGTAAACATGAGAGATGCGGGGGTTTTTTATTCAACATTTTGTTAAGTGCTATTGAGTCGCTTCCAACTCATAGCAACCCTGTATAGGGTTTCTGAGTAACAGCTGGTGGATTTGAACAGCTGACCTTGTAGTGAGCAGTGCAATGCTTATTCTATGGCACCACATCAGGACTCCACATAACTACAGCATTAGTATGCTGTATCCACCATAAACTGTTTTTTTAAAACCTGAATAGGCTATCATAGGATTTTGAGGAAATTTCCCTGAATTCATTCATTATAAAAAAAGACTCCAAACATCTTTTTATATGGAAACTATCAAGAGAACTCAGAAAGCTTGTCCTGGTTTTTGCATTTCTTTATGTTGTCCTGGTAGACAGACTTCAGCTAGTGGTTGCCTGGTCTGACCCGAGGTGAGTAAAGTTCCCACTGTCTGGCTCCCTGTTTCAGTGTTCTCACATGCAAAGTGGGAGAAGGAAAGTCCTACCATGCAACCTATAAGGTTAATGAAGCATGATTTAGGACTGGGTTAGGATATGGGTAAAGTAATAGTGAAATAATCAGATGTTATACTTTGAAATATAACCTGGACTTCACAAATTTATCATTTTTTATACCCATCTTGAATATGCTGTTAAGTGCTGCTGAGTAGTTTTGATTCATAGCAACTCTTTACAGGGTTTCTGAGTCTTTAAATCTTCACAGAAGCAGAAAGCTTAATCTTTCGCCCATGGAGTGGCTGGGAGTCTCAAACCACATACATTGTGATTAGCAATACAGTGCTTATCTCAGTATACAATTGTTATCCCGTGCGAGTGAAGTTTTACTAAAAGTAATGCAGAAACGGCTACAAGCATACATTGACACAGAACTTCCAGAGGTTCAAACCGGATTCAGAAGAGGACATGGAACAAGGGATATCATTGCTGATGTCTGATGGATCTTGGCTGAAAGCAGAGAATATCAGAAAGATGCTTACTTGTGCTTTATTGACTATGCAAAGGCTTTCGATTGTGTGGATCGTAAGCTATGGACAACATTGAGAAGTATAAGTATTCCAGAAGACTTGATGGCGCTCATGAGGAATCTGTACCTGGACCAAGAGGCAAGTTGTTCAATGTACAGAACATGGGAACACTTACGGTTTAAAATTAAGAAAGGTGTATGATAGAGTTGTAGTCTTTCACCATACTTACTCAACCTGTATGCTGAGCAAATAATCCAAGAAGCTGGGTTATATGAAGAAAAACGGCATCAGGAATGGAGGAAGACTCATCAACAACCTGCGATATGCACATGATACAACCTTGCTTGATGAAAGTGAACAGGATTTAAAATATTTCCTGTGAAGATCAAAGAGCACAGCCTTCAGTATGGGTTGCATCATCAATGTAAAGAAAACAAAAATCCTCATCACTGGACATATAATATTCTTATCAATTGAGAAAAGATTGAAGTTGTCGAGGACTTCATTCTTCTTGGATAAACTATCAACACTCATGGAAGCAGAAGTCGAGATCTGCTGCACAAGACCTTTTTAAAGTGTTGAAGAGCAAAGATGGCAGCTTGAGGATTAAGGTATGTCTGATCCAAGCCATGGTATTTTCAATAACCTCACATGCATGTGAAAGCTGGACAGTGAATAAGGAAGGCCATAGAAGAATTGATGCTTTTGAGTTATGGTGTTGGAGAATATTGAAAGTGCCAACAGATCTGAGTTGGAAGAAGTGCAACCAGCCAGAGTGCTCCTTGGAGGCCAGGATGGCCAAACTTTGTCTTTCATACTTTAGACATACTGTCAAGAGGGACCAGTCACTGGAAAAGGGTATCATGTTTGGTAAGGTGGAGAGTTAGAAAAAAAGAGGAAGACCCCTGTAGCAAGATGGATTGGCAAAGTGACAGCATCAGTGGACTCAAGTGTGGCAACAATAGTGAGGTTGGCCCAGGATTGGGCAGTGTTTCATTCGGCTGTGCATAAGGTCACTATGAGTCAGTACTGACTTGATGGCTTCTAACAACTGTTGAGTCAGTTCCGACTCTGCATAGGGTTTCAGAGGAATGGCTGGTGGGTTTGAACTGTCGACCTTGTGGTTCAAACTGACTGTGATGCTCAGTGCTTATCCTACAGGGCCACACCAAGATCACATTCCAGCTTTATTCTGATTGACCTATCTTCCGTTTCATGCTATAAAGTTTACATGTTTGAGAGTGCATAGTGTTGTTGCATCAATGTGTTCGCTGGAAATGAACTAGATCGTACAGTAACCTGATGCATAAAGCCTAACCAATGGAACATTTTAAAAAACTACGAGAGAATATTCATTTGAGAGAGCATAGTTTTGAAGATACTTACCCAAGTATAAGCATCTTTGCCTTGTCTCTATTTCCATGGGACCAGAACTCAATGGTACCTAGATACCACGACCAAGTGCTCTAAAAGGGATCACATTAGAATGTCCCGGATAGAGTAGGAAAAATGTGGCTCAAAACTCAAAACTATAAAATACTGGGTTTACTGGAGAAACCAGACCATTCATAACTGTCACCCTCAAGGCCGTTTTCAGCCAACATGCAGACATGCAGATGGAGGAGTACCAGTACAGTGTCCTCACCATGGAATGGTCAGCCATTCAAGGTCAAAAGGGCAACATTTTTATAAGGACAAAGTTAAGTAGGGCTGGGCAGGTGGAGGCCTGGAAATAAGCAGGACAGGGAGGAAGCGGGCTAAGAGCTGTTGCATGGAGAGGACTGCAATCATTGAGATGAAACTGTGTGTGATTTGGTGAATGTACAACTGCTGCTTTGCTCTGAAACTTTCTCAATTCATAACAAAAAATTTAAAAAACCAAACTTTACCTTGATCTGGATGGGATAATGAAGGGTTGTTGCTATGAGTTGGGACCGTCTTGACAACACTTAATGGAGTAACAAGTTGCTCAAGGTAATTACTGAACAATCCTTTTACAAACGGGTTATGTTTTAAACTGAGCCTGGTAGCACCTAACGTAGTCAGTCCTCTGAACTACTAGGAGTAAAACAGAGGAGTGGTTCTGATTTTCAACTCCGTTTTTTTTTTCCAAAAGTGTTTTAAGAGTTTTACTGTCAATATAAGCACGGGTACCCACTCATCACTTACCAGCTTAAGTATTATGTAAGTTCAGTGCTGGGGTTTCCTCTACCCCTCTGCCCATTGTGCAGTTGTTCATTACCAGGGTACCTGTGGAGGTTCAGGGTGGTGGTGGTTGTGTTGGCCACTACTGGCCACTTTGGGGGTTAAGCTTGTCCTCTGTTCAGCCCAGACCCTTTAAGTCCTTCACCCTCCACCTCCTACGCTTCAGGCACTGGGGACAAATAGGAAGGAGGTGCCCTGGGGCTAGTTGTCACAGAGGCCTTTGGTATTTTGTTTAGTCTAGGGAGGGCATTTCAGACCTGGCATGGCCCTGTGTCCAAACTATTGGAGAAGCCACCTAAGAATGTTTTCAACTTTGTAGATGTGAAATGTCAATTAGTGAAGGATATAGCCGGTAAATCACAGCTGGTCTCAATCTGCATTTTTATATGAATGCAGAATGTAAAATGAAGAGAGATTATATTCTCAGAAAAAAATCCATTTTAATATGTCAGGTCACAACCCTCCCTGTCTACACTGATTTATGAGGTTCCTATTTCTTATGCCTATGTTGTATTACTTCAGTCCATTACTTTTGTCTTTTTGGAATCTATATAAACAGTGTGTGACTTCATAATCTTGAGTCTTCTTGGGTAATTGAGTCAAATACAAAAAATTATTTTCTTCAAAACCTTTGCTCTATCCAGGCAGTTAAGATAAAAAGAGAGCTTTTCAGGAAACAGCAAATGATTTGCTATTTATTCTGCACAACACTTTAGGTAGTATTGTATTTATAACAAATCCTTAATAACCTAAGACAAGAGTATTTCTGTAGTAACGTTGAATGCTCTGGGGGCAGAAGTTTGTGGATCATAGCGTTTATTTCTGGCTCTCAGTTTCCTAAGATGTTCTTCATCTGCAGACTACTGGAGGTCCCAGACAACCAAGAGCTAAAACTGAGTAAGCCTGAACAGAGTCAAATTAACTGTAAAGCTGAAGGTTTAGTTTTAGAATGGTAGGATTCTTATTCCAAATGCAGATTTTTGTAGTGATGGTTGGTTGGCTAGTCCTCTTCTGGAAACAGCAGCTCAAAGGTTAAAATTTCACCTCCTGGAAACATTTCCAATAGACAGGTAAATGGCTCCTGAGTTTGCAAGGCTGGTAAAAACTCCCTGGGATAAGTAACAGATGGATTTGGGGAATGGTACAAGTGCTGCCCTAGGCTAGTGTACTTTATGCATTATGGAAGAATGGTTCAAAGTAGGTTTCCCTTTTAATATTTATATTACAGGAAAGAAAATGGTCATTAAATATTCATTCTTTACATGTTAAGTGTAGAGTCTGCTCTTTCCCTGCCTGAAGGCAGATAAGGCTAGAAAATAACCGGTAAATTACATTTGGAAAAACAATCGCAGACTCAACTAGGATAGTTTACTTCAGCCAGCTGAGAAACATTGAACCCTTTACCATTTACCTACGGACAACAAAGGAAGAACTTTCTAATTTCAGTTGCATTTTCTTGCCTTTAGGATTTTTTTTTAAGATTATAAAGCAAATTGTCCTAACATATATATATATATAAAACACATACACACACATATATATATATATATATATATATACCATTTCACCCAACAGCAGCACAAACTACTATTCTTCTTTAGTACATATAAATCAGTCTCCAGAATAGACCATATGTTAGCGCACAAGCAAGGCTCAAACTTAAAAAAAGCACTGAAATCTTAGCATGTATCTTCTGTAACCACACTGGTGTTAAACTAGAATAATAGAAGGAAAATACATAACTAGAAAAAGCATAAATATATGGAAATTTAACATATTAAACAATCAATGGGTTAAGAAATCAGAAAACAAATGAAGATGGAAATACAATATACCAAAACTTATGGTACACAGTGAAGACAGTGCTCCAAGGGAAATTTACAGAGGTAAATGCTTCCATCAAAAAAGAAGACATGAAGACCAAGCCTGAACTGCTGGGAGAGGAGAAGATTCTTAATGAAAAAAAGACCTGCAGAGAAAAAGCAGACTGTTTCAATTTCAGGCAAGCGGTTTGCTTTGGAAGCATTAAGGCTAAAAGTCAGCCCATCAGGGAAAAATTCCTTTTAGGACTCAAACCTAAAGGGAACCCATAAGCAGTCTAGTATGCTTGCTGGTGACCACCTGGGACTACTCTTGAGTAGAAGTGGGGGAAATGCAGCAGTGAAGACATGGGCTGAGTCTGACTAGGTTCCATTGGTATAAATTGACACTAAGATGAGAGAAAAGATAAAGGGTTGGTTGATCTAGAATTTAGGAAGATGTGTGGCCTCCTGAACCCATCAGCACTGGCCGCTGGGGGTTAGGGCTGAGAGTGAAGCCGCCAGCTGAAGTGCAGGGTGGTGTGCGTGAATTTCCAAATGTGCAGTTAGTCCTCATTTGACCTAGCTTGGATGACTAGCTGACCAGAACTTGACCGGAAGATGTTTGACACTGTCAACAAGTGCAAATTGCTACAATTTGATGAACCAGACTTTTGCTTATGAATGTAGAGACTCAAAATGCAACAAGAATGGACAGATTATTTTTATCAAGGAACAAGCTCGTTTCCTTAGTGTACTGGGTTGATTGTTGTGGTTGTCAGGTGCCATTGAGTCAGAACCGACTCATAGTGACCCCATGCACAGCAGAAAGCAACAGTGTCCGATCCTGGGTCAACCTCACTACCGCTGCCACACTTGTCGCTTTAGCTTTTTTAAAAAAGCTAAAATGGACAGACAGAAATACTGTTAACTGACGGTACATGGAGGGAACTATAATCATTGTAATGAAACAAGGTGTACGATTTGTTGAATGTAAAACTGATGATCTGCCCTGTAAACTTTCACTCAATTCACAATAAAAAACAAACAAAAAACTATGCAGTATGGGAGAGATATTCTGAAATTAGTATGATCTTTGAAACCTGTTACTTATAAGTTGGAGTCCTGGTGTGCTGTTGAGAATTTATTTTCCTTTAATTTACAATGGGAAAATTCTCAAGCTAGAATTAAGGCGCAAAATGCCCATCACCATCTTGTAGACTGACGTACTGTATGTGAGTACATTCTATCTCACTGGAATCATGGAAGGCAAACATTAAATAGAGCAATATCCTACGGACACATCTAAACCAGGAGAACAAGGTTTCTCTCATTTACCCAATTCAAAATCAATTCCTACATGTAGGTCTAATTGATCTCTAAAGCTAACTGGTCCATCTTTTGCCTAAGAAGAGACTACAGCCTTTTCACTTAATCTGAAGAAGTCACTTCCTTAATGTCCATGTCTCTTAAAAAACTTAGGCTGATGACTGATCCTTGTCTTGGGATTTCCCAGTCAATAAATCATTAAAAAAAAAAAAAAAGGGCAGAAATGCGAAACACAGCATGTGATCACAGTGTATGCAGATGAAACCACGATTTAAAATGCCATTGTAATTTGGTTATATTGACAGCTCTGACCAGAGCACATTGTTGTTGTTAAGTGCTGTAGAGTCGATTCTGACCCAGAGTGACCCTGTATAGGTTTTCTAAGGAGCAGCTGGTGAGCTTGAACCACGACCTTGCAGTTAAAACAACATTGCAGTCTGACGCATTAGCCCACAGCGCCACACCAGGACTCCACTAGAAGATTCAAAAAGTAAATTAAGATAGAATTTTAGCCTTGTAGGTTAATTGATATGCATAAGAAGCTCTTATACCATAGTGATTAAGAGATGGGCTGCTGATCTCACAGTCAGCAGTTCGATATTACCAAGAGTTCTATGGGAGAAAGATGAGGCTTTCTGCTCCCATAAAGATTTACAGCCTGGGAAATCCTATTCAGGGTCACTGTGAGTCAGAACGGACTCCACAGCACATCACCACCACCATGCTGGGCTTATAAAAAATGTCCTCGTTGTTATAATGAACCTCAGGGATATTTTTATTAAAAATAATCCATTTCTTCTGAAACACTGCACAAAATTGTTATAGTCATTTTGTAGTCTCTGACTGGCAGTCAGAGTGGTCCACACCCTCTGTACCCCCACTAGTGATGGCACTGCTCCTTTGCTCCTTTCTTAGAGTTTTAACAATTCAATTAAAGACCTTGCCTTAAGCAACAACAAAAACAAACAAACAAAAAAAACAATGGATAAGACACCGTTGTACACAAAGTCTGCAATGGTATTTCATCCCTATAAATTCTCGAGGAAAAAATCTTGTTCATTCCCTAATTGAAAAAGGACTGATGATTAACAATAGCCAATACCATAGGTATGGTATCTCAACTGGTTCAGTTTACACAATTCTGACTGAAAAATTAAAAGTTGAGAAAACTTTCCACTTAATATGAACCAAAAACTCTTATGGCCAGATCAGCTACAGACAACATCAGAGCTTTTACAATGGGAATTTTAAACAACTGGGATCAAGATCCTGAAGCAATTCTTGGGAATAATTGTAGAAGGAGATGAAATATGGCTATACCAGTAGGATATTAAAGACAAACCACAAAGCCATGGATACCAAACAGGTAGAAATGGTCCAGTTAAAGCAAAAGCAGACTAGTGAAGAGCAAAAATTATGGCAAGTGGTTTTTGAGATGCTCAAGCTATTTTGCTTGTCGACTTTCTGTAGGGTCAAAGAACAATAACCTATGTTTACTCTAAAAGTGTTGTGAAAAAGTAGCCAAAGCATTAGCTGAAAAATGCACAGGAAGCTTCACCTTGTCCACTACAATTCTCAACATTCCTCTCATCAAACAAGGGCAATTTTGCAAGATTTCCTATATAAAATTACTAAGCACCTAACCTTTCAGTCCTGATTTAGCTTGTTCTGGCAGTTTTTTGTTTCCTAATCTTAAAAAATCTTTAAAGGGCACCCATTTTTCTTCAGTAATGTAGAGAAAATTATACTGAAGTGGTTAAATTCCCAAGACCCTTTGTTCTTTAGGGGTGAACTGGCTGATATCATCACATACAAAAGTACTGAGCTTGGAGTTTATGCTGAGAAATAAAATTCCCTTGTTTGCTGGAGCACCCAATTGT
>NW_006408538.1:12224397-12293473 GCF_000296735.1 Chrysochloris asiatica | reverse complement strand
GAACCGACTCGAAGGCACTTAACAACAACAAACAACAAACTTCACGGTTAATAAAATGAAGTGCAATGTGTTAAGTTAATAATGGATTCTAAAAAAAAAAAAAAAAATCACCACTTAAGCAAGCTTCTTTAAACAAAGATAATTTGTAAAGATACTCAGATCTTAATTTTGATTGCAAAGTCATCTAAATACAAATTCAGTGAGAAAATGGAGAACCAAACTTCCTCCTAGGACCCAGAGACATGGCAACTGCACTGCACACTACACATATCTGGGAGAAAAGACACCATGTGCCTCTAATTATAGTGTACATGTCACTCCTTTGCCTAAAATTAGAAGATGTCTTTTGTACCTGAGGAAACACTTTGTTTCTTGATCTCTAGATTTCAAATCACTAGGACCAGACCAAACCTGCATGTCTTCTAAAAAGATAACCTTAGGTTATCTCAGACCCCATAGGCTAGACTACAAATGCCTGATGAGAAAGAGCAGGCTGGACTAGAAAGGGCTGACAATGAAGGAGTAAACGGGCGCTTCTTTTACTCTATTTAAATGACTGCCAGGATGTTCTCAAAGCACTGTATCATCTCAATCTCTAAAACAAATCTATAGCTGCATTATAGTATTGTGGGCGAATGCTTTAGACTACAAAGTCGTTTGAATTGCAAGGTAGGTGATTCAAGCTCACCAGCTGCTCCTTGGAAACTCTACATATTGCTATGTGTTGGAATCGACTTGATGGTACTTAACAAGAACAGTCAGCATTAAGACATTTAAACAGCTAATGAAATTCAAATGCTTAGTAGCCAATGAATTCTCAAGGCTCACTCATAACCCAGGATCAGAGAGAACTCATCAACCATTGCTAGAATTGTCAAAAATTCTACATAAGCATTTAAAGAGAACACCCTTACTGACTGCCGTTTACTAACAGCTTTATTAGGGGAGCATTTCTGTAGGGTAAGTACTGAACTGCTAACAAGGTTTGTAGTTTGGTCCCACCAGCCCACTCTGTGACAGAGAGATGAGGTTTCTACTCCCATAAAGATTGACAGCCTCGGAAACCTTAATGAGTGTCACACTGAGTCAGAAGTCACTCCAGGGCACTGCATAACAACAGCAATACAGCAGTACTGGTGCTGCTGTAGAAAAAGCACAGGACTACTAACCACAAGATTAGCAGTGTAAATTCACCAGCTGCTCCCCAGGAGCAATACAGGGCTTTCTGCTGCTTGGAATCCCTAAATAAGGGCACTATGAGCTGGAACCCACAACAGCAGCTTTATCTGCTTTCACCAAATGCCTCAGAAAGTGTTTAAGTCCGTCTTCAGCCTATAACTGATTTGAATACCTAAAAAGGGGGTAAGACTTGCCCAGTGAAGGAGGCTTCTTACAGAGTTTTTGCATTGCGTAAGATCATTGGTGGAAGCCTAAATCCCATCCAGAATCTTCTGAGGTGGGAAATTTCCACTTGAAAGGACAAGCAGACCAGCCTGGAGTGGCTAGAAGAACAGAAGATACTTCTTGAAACAAAAGAGTGGCAGGAAAAATAAATAACAATAACAGCAGTCCTACTTGAATAGTTAAGAACAAGCAAGTTGCTTGTCCAGGAGCCATCAAGTCAAGTGGTCAGGTCCCTTCAGGGCAAACCCCCTTCCAAGACTAAGACTCAATGAGCAGGTATGTGGTCTGACTGGTGACCACGTTGGTCACCAATAAGGGGAAATGAGGGATAAACAGCAATGAAGTTGTGAGCTAAGTCTCACCATGTTAAATAGACTCCTGTAAACCCGGGTTGAGACCTGGTTGGCAAGTGGTATGGCAAAACCTGGGGACTCCTGGGCCCAGAGACAATGACATGGCCACAGAGGACTAGAGTAGAGAGTAAAGCATCCAGCTGATCAGAAGTTAAGGGAGATGCACAAGAACACCTACACTTGCAGATAATACCCACTTAACGTGGCTTCAATGGCTGGATGATCAGAACTCCACTAGAAGAAAAGAAGAGGGAAAAAAAAAGAGTAATCTGATACAATTTGATGAACTTGACCTACACCTATGGATGCAAGTAGCTCAAAAGAGGGAACAAAACTTTACTGCAAGGATCATTCCCACCCCTCTCCATACACAAAGTAGACAGGAATGGGCAACTTGGACATTGGCTACCCAGAGTGTGGGAGCTACAAAGGCAAGACGTGACTAGCTTACAAGCTTTCAAGAGGGAACTTAGATTCAGAGTGCATGGAGGAAGGTAGAATCTCCAATGAGTAGTAGCGAACCTGTCCAGGCGGGGCTGATGATAGGAAATGCAGATAGGTCTCTTGTGATATAATTGTTATCAGGACAGATTGTGAGGGTTGGAAATGTAAAGGTAGATATTTTGTGGCATGGAGGGGACTGATTAACTTTGCAGTCTAGAAGCGGAGGTCCCTGGGACCATCAAGGGAGAAGAGTGGAGTACAGGACCCTAGCCAGAGATGGAGGGAGAGACAATGACATGGACAGATGGAGCATCTGGGGACTTTAGATCCAGATAGCGAGAGGGGCTGTGTGCGGACGACCAAGGGGCAGGCGTGCAGGGTATATATACCCTTTGGTTGTTTGATGATGCATGCAGGAGATTGTAACCATGGCAATGAGATGATATACGATAGGATGAATGTAAAATTAATGTTCTCCCATGTAAACTACCACATAATTCACAATAAAAACTTAAAAAATAAAAAAAGTTATCCAAGATCTGTTACCTAATTAATTCAATGTTATCAAATTACTTTTTTTTTGTCCTGGTCATTGCTGGATGACAGAACCCAAGAACTGCATTTTTACTTCTGAATACCCAAAATGTTTTAAAAGGCAAATATATTTTTTTTCTTTCATTTCACATAAAACAATTTTAAAAACTCAAAATCCAAGACTTCTGGCAAGATGGTGGACCAGGCAGACCCACTACTCTGACCCTCTATAACAAAGATACAAGACAGAGAACTGTCTCAGATGAAAATTCTGGCACCCTAACCTTCAGAAGGAAGTACTGGTGTGGCACTGGGGTTAATGCCCCAGATTGCAAAGCCATATGAACTGCAAGGTTGGTGTTCAAGCTCACCAGTCGCTTCCCGAAAACTCTATACAGGGTCGTTATGGGTTGGAATTGACTCAACGGCACGTAACAACAACCTTCAGAAGAATGATTAGAGAGTTGGATGGAATATTTTCTGAGAGGAGAGGCCAAGCAGATGGCGAGAAAGGGAGACTGGTGAATGGTTGGCCAGATGCTGCTCCACCATCTTGTAAGTGGCTTTGGCAGCAGAGAGAAGCCTAGCAGAGCAGATTTGAGCAGGCAACGGATAAGGTGTGATTTCTTTTCCCCAGGCTCCCCTGGTAACCAGACTGTGGCCAGTTCTGACCGTCATCCACCCCCAGCACAAAACCCTGCTCTTCAGGAGTTCAGAACATCATTGGCTGGATGTTCTGAGGTGGGGGCCGGCTACATCATTTGGTGTGCTACTTTGGTGCCTGGATTCAGGGAGTCCTGGCTCCAGACCTACAAAACCCACAGAGTCACCACACCAGCATGTAACCAGCCACCCTGCCCCCAGCTTCCCTGTCATCCTAACAGACACTAAAACCAGCCCTATCAAGGGTTCCTGTGAACTACTTCCAAATTGAATGCCCTGAACACAGATAACACTGAGGGCAACAGGAACTACATTTAGGGTCAGGAACTCTGCTGTCACATCCCTTACACAATCATCTCCTGAGTGCCTTGAATTACAGGAGCTTCCCTTCCCCTGATATTTCTCCTCTTCCGGTCCAACAACTGCACTTTGTTTTTACAAATTCTACAAAATTACAACGCCCTGGCGACAACTGAGAATTTTAGTTCACAGGAAGAAACCAGAGAAAATGGCTCAAACAAATGAGCCAGATGATGTTTCTGAGGGAACAGGTAAGAGAATTGAAAACGATTTCAAAAGAATAATTTGGTAGCTTCAAAGATCTATAGAAAGATGGAGGAAAAAATGGAGAACAGAACAAAAATTTTTAAATAATTTAGGAACACACTATAAGATCAAAGAGATAAAGCAAAAAGTTGAAGGTAAACCTAATGACCTTCACTCAATTCACAAAAAGTTAAAAAGAAAAAAAAACACCAAGACTTAGGGATAAAGGAATCACTAGTTGTGTTTGCAATAAATAAGTTTTTCTTTACAACACATTCTTTAAATTTATATAAAATAGCAGCGAACTAATTATAATTATTTAACTGTTCATAATTGTTGCTTGTTATATACAATCCCCAACACCACCCACATTTATAGAAGAATTGATGCTTCTGAGTTATGGTGTTAGAGGAGAATACTGAAAGTCCCATGGGCTACCCATAGAACCCATAATAAATATCTTTGCTCTCAATGAAAGAGCACCAAGATAGATGAAGCAAACCTTACTAGAATTGAAGAAACAGATAAATCTACAATCATAGTTCCAACCCACTGAGTTGGAACCAATCTGACAGCACTTAGCAACAACAATAAATGCCAAGAGCACTCACTCAGCTGTAACCACCAAAATAGCCTCACTGCTGATGTCCCTTGGGATAAACTCTGGTTAAGAAACACTACCCTTCTTACTCAAGAGTCAACCAACCAACTCTTAAAGATCTACTAAACCGCTGAAGGAACTACACAGACTAATTTAAAAAAGTTACTTTTAATTAAGAAGGCTTAATTTAAGGTATCATACTGACACCTATTGGCTTGATATTTAACTGTACATTTGACATACACTGCTTTAAAAATAAAACAAACCCCCAAATTTTAAGTAATATAGGTGCTATTCTGGGAAGATAGAACAATTAATTTAAAGCTGTAACATTTGTAACATCAGGGGTATTGTTTGTAAAGTCTATATACACAACAATGGTAGTTGTCTATTGCTTTCTTAGTTTATGTGATGAATTAAATTTGTAATGATTGTTTTTAAAGAATACCAGTTAAGAGAAATTGGGGTGAATGGTTAAAAAAATCCTAGTTCAAAAAGTTGCATGCGGTTTTATAATTTACACTGAAATAGATAAAAAAATTGAAATAAAGTCCTAAGAATAATGATGCTATAAATAAAATCAAATTTTTTAGACATCTTAATAATAGAGATTTGGTAATTAAATACTGTGAATTAAAGTGATGAACTTTATTGGGGTTAAAACTATAACAAAGTTCATCCTAAAACACTTTGCAATGCAAAATTATTTCACTCAAGGAGTATTTAATAATTTGTTTGCTAGGAATTACAAGCAATTTTCAAAAGCAGAGACTCTCACACATTCAAAAACTTTATACATCTTTAACTAACAGATATTTATACTACTAAGTCAAACATGCATCACTTTCAGACATTCTTGTAACATGATTTTATATATTACATATTTAAACACCATTATCTCATCACTGAATGTATTTTATCATACACTTGCACCATTCTCTTTGGATTTCTGGTCTTTATCTTCATTCTTCACATTATCCTATAAAACAATAAACAAGGAAACAGTAAATTTTATTAGATGGTCATAAATCTAAACTCAAAAAACAAAAAAAAAGTAAACAGAGGTATTCATAGAAAGCTTTGCTTTACTTTATTGTCTTTAAAATAGTGGCCCTGGAATAAACAACTAATTGGCTTTGAAAACTACTTTTGACTAACTTCATTAAGGATGTACTACCATCAATACTACAAACTAAATAACATTAAAATAACAAAACATAAAAAACAGTAAAAGAATTTAAATGCCATAAATACACTGATAGAAACAAATTATAAAAATGTCAAAGTACTAAATTTACAACCTTCTTGAGAACAGTGTGGATGTCACCCATCACTGTGGATAAGTTTCTGATTGTCTTATTTAGTTGATTTTCAAATTGCAAGTTCATGTTTTCCGAAATCTTTAAATTTTCTTGTAACTGACTAAGGTCCCTTTTAACTTCTCTGAGTTCACCAGTGAGACTTTTGTTGGAATTCTCCAAGTTTAATATAGTTTTTTCATCTTCATCTGTTTAAAAAAAAAAACAACAAACAAACCTAAAATTCACTTTTTTCCCCAATAAAATTGCAATTTAACTTCAAAGTTAATATTTAAGCTAGGAAAATAAAAAGCTAATAGAATTTCTTAAGTATTATTTTTACCCAAATTCCATTTTTAGATGATTTGTGTATGTTTAAGAAAGTACCAGGAACTTGTAAGTCAAGTAGCACTGGAAGATTAAAAATTAAGTGGCTAAACTAAAAAACTAAGGCACACATAACATAAAACTTACACATATATGAGGGCACTTGGAAAAGGTCATAGAAAAATGCAATGAAAAGGTATCAGAATTTTCCCACCAGTTTTTTGAAGCCTCCTTGTACAGTGTATTCAGTAGCGCACTAACATATTTAGGGTTGTTCCTTACCTGTTTTTTCTTCTAGTAACTGCAACTTCTGTTCTACTTCAGCTCTTACTTTTTCACTCTTTTCTAATTTTTGCAGAAGGCTTCCTACATCCACCATGGCACCATTGTACACGATTAGGCCAACGTTTTCTTCTGCATCCTTTGATTCTTGTTTTACTGTTGGTGTTGGAAGTAACAATCTATTTCCTATAATTAATTAAAGATGTATTTTACTGTTATGATTTTTTCTTTAATATTAGATTTATAAAATGCAAGGTCTTAAAATAATACATTCAAACCTAGCATATCTTCTTGCAGTGCTTCAGATTCTTCATGGTTTTCTTCATCTTTTGAGGTATCTGTTAATTTCCGGTAAAAGCAAGATTCACGGAGTACTACTTTATTAAGAAGCTTCTTTACCTATAATGTAAGCAAGCAAGTGAGTAAGATGAAAACTATTTTTTATTCTCCTAGAACAACGTATTTTTCTTCTGTCTAGTGTTCATAAATGCACATTCGTAGCATCTACTTTTAAATTAAACTGTACAATGTTTTGAGTTTTCTAGGTGTCACAAGGGGCCATAAAGGACAGGACACAGCAGGAGTGCTAGCTTAGGCCACTATTCCCACAATTACTGCAGCTGTGCTTTTATTTTTACTATTTCCTTAAACTATAAACTCTAAAGTATCACTGGGAGAAAAAAATGTTTCATTGTTACATACATTAAAATACATGTATGAAGATGTTTTATGTTTAATACAGTATACTCTGTAAAATAAAAAACAAAACAAAATCTGACACCATATAGCAATAGGAGATCAGTTAAGCTGACTATAGTATATCTCTAATACAGTAAAATAGGAGCTCTGATAGTGCAGTGGGTTATAGAATTGGTTGCTAACTGCAATATCAGCAGTTCAAATCCACCACCAGATGAGGCTTTCCGGCTCCCCCAGATTTACAGTCTCAGAAACCCTATACAGGGTTTTCTGTGAGTTAAAACCAACTCAGTGACATGTAACAACACCAACATAAAAAGAAATAACTGGTCTCATTTATTGTCATAGTACTAGCCCACAAAATACTATTGAATAAAAGTTATAAATACATGGAAGAAAAACTTTAGCTTTTAAATTTTATAAAATTTGGTATTGCTTAATTACTTTAAAACTATCTTGTATTGCTTTTATAATTCAAAAGATGCCAATAAAGACTGAAAAGAAAAAAGATGAGCATCTATGAAATTAAATATATGTTATTGTTCTTTCTTCCCAACAGTCACTAAAATAAATTTTCACTTTAAATTATTCACAAAATATATCACCTGAGCCCGAGAAAGATGCAGTCCAAGAGTATAAAGTATTTCTTCCAAATCCTTTTCAAGAAGGTAACCACAATGGCTTTGATCAAAATAAACAAAAGCCATCAACAGATCCCTGTTAATTGTGATCATCTGAGTCTTTTCTTTTTCCTAAAGAAAATGAAGAAATAGAAGATTCAATATGAATATCTTGACCCCTGAAAAGTGAAAAATGGATACTGTATCCATCCATATAAAAGACCTTTGCCTCACCTTACCTAAAATAAGTTGAGTTGCATATGCCAATGTTCAAAAGAAATGAGGCATACTGGCTACCTAGCACAGCCAGAAATAGCAAAATATATCTGACTGAATTTTCCTTAGAAGCAACAGACACATAATGAATGACTAGTAAACTTCATGACTGTTAACTTTGGATAACATAAGAAGTCTGGATTATGGGAATTGTCATATTATTAAGAATATAACATTCATTCAATAAATAAATACCTTATCTTTAGTGGGCCTCTCCTTGCAATATCTGTTGATATCTCTTTTGTCATCTCTTTTGTTCATTTCTTCCTCATCCCGATCTAAAAAATAAATATGGCAGTAACAACATTTATAAACAATGATATTTTTAATGACAATTGAGGGAAAAAAATGAGCACCAGTGGTGTCAGAGCGAACTGGACTGCTAACTGCAAGGTGGGCGATTCAAATCTATCAGCTGCTCCCTGGGGCTAAAACATGAGGCTTTCTGCTCCTGCAATCATTCACAGCCTCAGAAACACGATACAGGGTCGCTATGAGTCGGAACCAATTTGATAGCAATGGATTTGGGTTGAGATCTAAACTACTTTTCTATACTAGAAATTTTCAAAGGATGAACATGCTAAAAATAGCCTTAAGAAGCCAATTTGAAAACTTACTATAGTTCCAATAATCAAGTATGTAGTGATGGCATAAGGATAGACATGTAGACCAACAAACAAAGTCCAGAAATAAACCCATTCATTTATGGTCAACTGATTTTCAACAGGGGTTGGCAAGTCTGCTTGATGGGAAATGATTATGCTCTTCAACAGATAATACAGGGACAACTATATACTCATGTGCCACACGCACGCACACATGCACACACACACACACAATGATTTCCTACCTCACAACATCTAAAAATTAACTCAAAAAGTGGATCAACATAACCAGAAAGCATAGGGCTAAATCTTCAGAACCTTAGATTTAGCATTGGATTCTTAAACATTTTTAAATCAGTTTGAACTACAAGTTTAGTGGTTCAAATCCACCAGCCAACTCCTTGGAAATTCGACTTGATGGCATATAACAACACAACAACATATATAAACAGCTTACTCTGAAGCATTGGACTGCTACTCACAAGGTCAGCAGTTCAAACCCACCAACCGCTTCTCCAAAACCCTATACAAGGGTCGCTATTAGTCAGAACTAACTCAAAAACAGGCAAAGGAGTAGCAGAGACAGTTTACCCAAACAAGATATATGAATAGCTAATAAGCACATGAAAAGATGTTTCAACATAATTAGTCCTTAAGGGAAATACGTATCAAAACAACAAGATATCATTCACACCCACTAGGATGGCTGTAATAAAAATTGGATAAAAAAACAAGTGTTTATGAGGAGAGGGAATATAAAACAGTGCAACCATTGTGGGAAAACAGTTTGGTGAGTCCTCAAAAGTTTCAACATGAATTACTATGTAGTTGTTAAGAGTTGTCAAGTCGGGTCTGACTCATAGTGACCCTGTATAGGGTTTCTGAGACTGCAAATCTTTGCAGGGGCAGACAGACTCATTTATATATCTCCTGTGAAGCTTCAAACAATTCTACTTCCAGGTATACAGCCAAAAGAGTGCAAAGTGACAAGTGAAGCAGATACTTACTGAAACATCAGCATTCGACGCAGTATTGACAATAGCCAAAAGTCAAAAAACCACCAAAAGATGGTACATACATTCAACATTCAACCAAAAAAAAAAAAAGATATTCTAAAGTATGTTACAATATGAATGAACCTTAAAACATTATTCTAAGTCAAATAAGAAAGGCACAAAAGGACACACATTGCACGATTCCAATTTTATGAAATTTTAAGAATGTTGTTGTTGTTAAGTGTTGTGGAATTGGTTCTGACTCACAGTGACCCTATATGGGGTTTCCGAGGAGGGGCTGGTGGGTTTGAACCGAAGACCTGGCAGTTCAAACCAACCTTATGGTTGATTCAGTGCTTTTCCTACAGCACCACACCAAGACTCCTATTTTTAGAATAGGCAACTTCATAAACATGTTTAATAAACAACCATGCGATGAACATCAATATTGATATTTTAAAGGATTTGATTTATTCACTTATTTATGTCCAGAAAAAATATAACTAGTCATAAGCTCCTTAGAGTGATGGAAATGCTATTTACACTTCTAAATTCATAGTTCATTTCTGGCATGGGACTATGGGATTATAGGATAAACACTGGGCTGCTAACCCACCAACCATTCATCAGAAACCCTCATCGGTACTTACCAATAACAAAATTGATAATACCTTTTATTAAAAACATAATTTTCATCAATTTGATAGGTTAAAAATGGTTTAATTATGATCTGCTCTTCTGATATAACATCATATCACTTCTCTGATGACATAACATCGTATCACTGCTCTTCTGATATAACATCATATCACTGCTCTTCTGATGATATAACATCATATCACTGCTCTGATGATATAACATCGTATCACTGCTCTTCTGATATAACATCATATCACTGCTCTTCTGATATAACATCATATCACTGCTCTTCTGATATAACATCGTATCACTGCTCTTGTGCTATAACATCGTATCACTGCTCTTGTGCTATAACATCGTATCACTGCTCTTCTGATAAAACATCGTATCAGATATTAATTGGCTAGGTACTTGCATTATCTATCAATTCTATTTTCCACTGGAAAGAGTGGTGTCCCAGAAACTTGACAGAATAATGAAACAATGAAAGAACAAAACACAAGGATAGCATAAACAAACAGCAATGGAAAACACCAGGGAAACAAAAAAAGAACCATAATCGTACCATTATGATTATTTAAGAGAAAATCTATATTCGTAAGATGAAAATTCATGTTTTCAAATAGATCAAACACAAATGCACAGAACAAAACACATAAGGCAAAATATTAATTATTGAAGCAAAGTTGTTAAATATGTGCGTGTTTACTGCACAGCTCTTTAAACTTTACTATATGTTTAGGAAAAATTGCTAGAGATAAATCAAATATACTTCAAAAATAATTTTCAAAGATATGATTTCTAAAAATTTCTTGTGGGTTTCCCATTTCAGTAAAAGGTAATTAAATATAAAAAAAGCCACACATCTATATAGAAATCAATAAGTAATCAACATTATTTTAAAGGTACTTTATGGTCAATGTCTGCTATGATTGATCAGAATATCTACTGTAAAACATTATCAATATCATCCCTATAAGTAAAGGTCAGCTTTTTAATATGGGTGACAAGTACATAGGTGTTTATTATTGTTATTCTTTAAACTCCATATATTATATGTAGACTTCCTTATGTACTGCTGTTGTTGTTAAGTGCCGTCGAGTTGGTTCCGACCCATAGCGACCCTGTACAGGGTTTCCGAGGGTGTAAATCCTTACGGGAATAGAAAGCCTCATCTTTCTGCCACCGAGAGGCTGGTAGTTTTGAACCCCTGACCTTAAGGTTCACAGCCCGATTCGTAACTACTATGCTACCAGAGCTCCTTTCCATATGTATTATAGTTTAGAAAAATGAATCACAAGGACCAAATTAATTTTCTAAATATAGTTCAAATGTGAAACAACTGGAACAAGTCTTTAAAACAGTTTCTAGGCAATTTCCCCCTCCAGGCTGGATATAAATCAACTACATATGGGGTATTAGGATTTTTAATAATGCCTTAAAAAATCTCCTTGCATAAATATTAGTTACTTAATAAAACCAGATTTACATGGGAAGAAAATTTTACTGCTTCTACTCTAAGTAACAATTTTAAAAATTTTGTTTCAATGATACGAACTAAACAAAAATAATCACTTTTAATCATAAAAAGAAATCAATTGGAAAGCTCATACCATCCTCTTCATCTTCAGCTTCTTCTGCTTCCAATGGATCATATTCATCTTGATTATTATCTTCTTCAGTTTCATCATCATCTTTAGAATCATCTTTTCTTTTATCTTCTTTCTGTAATTAAAATGTCTTAAAATTAAACACAAGTCAACTCAACAAACATCATCCAACTCAACAGCTCAACCAAACATCAAATACACCAAACTGACTTGAAATAGTTTCAGATTACAAATTTCTTCTACTTTAAGAATAAATGACCAGAAAATTAGCTATAGATGTTTATACAGACATTTAAAAATTTTAAATTTCCAACAGTACACTAATTTTTTACTGTGGTCTTTTAATATATTCTGATAGAATTCTACACCAGACTGATGTGTATAAAAGTAATTACAGACCTTCCTTTCATCTCTGTCTTCTTTTTTATCTTTCTCATCGCCTGATTTTCTCCGTTTGGGTTTTGGCTCATCAGTTTCCTCATCTCTTTCTTCTTTTTTATCTTTTCTTTCATCTTTTTTGCTCTTTTTATCCTTTTCTTTTTTATCTTCTTTCTCAGGAAGAGACACTAATGATTTGTATATTCTGACACCAAAATCTCTCTGAAGCATTTCATTGAAAAGTTCTGCAAACAGTGAGACCTATATAAAAGATACCAATATTAACAAAACCCATTTTAATAGAAATACTGAGAAACTCAAGACAGTCAATAATTTATTACTAAATAAAAACGTGTCAAAACCAACTAAGTGCACTTACAGTCATTGACATTGTAATCAATGAGGTTGGGGTGACAGAAAATAATCAAAGGAACATTCTAAAGCTAAATAGATATACACTATCTTAATAGCATATATAAGGAGCTCTGGTAGCATAGTGGTTATGAATTGGGCTGCAAACCGCAAGGTCAGCAGTTCGAAACTACCAGCTGTTCCGCAAGAGAATGCTCCCATAAAGATTTACAGCCTTGGAAACCCGATACAGGGTTACTATGGGTTGGAATTGACTAGACAGCACTTAACAACAACAACAATAGCATATATATGTATGTGTGTGTGCATATCATATAGATTTTGTTGTTAAGTGCTGTCGAGTCAGTTCTGACCCACAGCGACCCTGTATAGAGTTTCTGAGGTGCAGCTGGTGAACTTGAAACGTCGACTTTGCAGTCCAAGTGGCTTTGCAGTCGGGCGCATTAACCTACAGCACCACATCAGAACTCCACTATAAAGTGCCACTCCAGAACTTACTACCAGAATATATATATATATATTTGGCCTTACTACCAGAAATTTGAAATGAATTAAAAAAAACCAATTACCTACCACCCTAACACAGTCATGAACTTTCTTCATTTACTCAACACTTCTTATCAAATGTTTATTATGTATTCCAGACTATTTGGGGCACTAGAAATACTTTAGAGTAAACAAAGCAGATAAACATCCCTACTCTCATGAAGTTATCAATAGTGAGAAGTAGAAAACAAATCAAACATAAAATGATAAGCAAGCAGGATTAAAGTAGAGAGAGTAAAAAGATAGTATGCAGAGAAGGCCTTCCAGAATAGGTGACATTTGAAAGGTGATCTGAATGTTGTGAGAAATAAGTCATATAGTTATCTAAAAAGCGTATTCTAGGCCAGTGAAACATTTAAAAGTCCTGAGTAGTAAGCACATGTTGTTACTAAGGGATCTATGGATTAACAGTCTTTTAGCACACTCTGAACCTAAAAAGTACACACTAAATTTTATATATGTATATTTCTAAGCATAAGGTCCATTACTTTCAACAGATAATTAAAAGGGTTTAGAATGTGAAAATGGTGTAGTTGTTAAGTGCTGGCAAGTTGGTTTCCAACTCACAGCAACCCTATACAGGGTTTCTGAGGAGAGGCTGGTGTTTGAATTGACAACCTTGCAGTTCAAATCGACCTTTCAGTCCAGTAAAATACATAATCATGGCAGTATGTTCAATATACTTGATAAAATAAAACTTAAGATTTTTGTGACCATTAAGGAAAAATATGACTCATTAACGTTATGATTTTATAATGCATTTTTCAAAATGTCCAATTTTGTAATTTAAAAAAAATGACCATAGCTATTGTTGTTGAGTGCCATCAACCTAGTTCCGACTCATAGTGACCTGATACAGGGTTTCTGAGGGGGCAGCTTTGGGGTTTGAACCACTGACTTTGCAGCCCAGGACTAATACATGTTGTTACTTAAATTTATGGCAACTGGTAATAAAAATAAAGTCACACAGTCTTTAATGTTTTAGCACCACTGTTGTTAAGTGCCATCAATTTGATTCTGATTCATTTGTTGTCATTGTTAGGGAACCTGTATAGGGTTTCCAAGGAGCAGTTGGTGGATTTGAACTGCCAACCTTGTGGTTTGCAGCCCAATGCTGATCCTACAGCACCGCACCAAATATCAGAATAAAAAAATTACAAATGCCGAAAAGCAATGAAGTATTTTAATATTTGTAACATTTTATATCAAGATAAGCAAGTTGTTACTAAATGCCATTGAGTCAGTTCCCACTCATAACTAAAGCAAGTACTTTATGTTATCTAAATAAGGAGGCCCAGTGGCACAGTAAGATAGCATTAGGCTGATAATTTCCCCATTTAGTAGCAAGTAAGGGCCGGAGTCCCTGGGTGGTACAAAATGGTTAAGTGAGTAGCTAACAACCAAAAAGCAGGCAGTTCAAATCCACCTCTAAGGAAAGGCCTGGCAATCTACTTCCAAAAGATCACAAACATATTAGTCCACTCCATAGAGATTTCAATCTACTCAGAAACACATGAGGTTGCCATGAGTCAAAATCAAGATGTCAACTGTTTCTTAAAAAGTATTAGTCAGAGACTTTCAGCAAGATGGTAGACTAGGCAGACACACAACACAGACCCTCTCTAACAAAGATACAAGAGACCAAATAAAACAGACACAGATGAAAATTCAGGAACCCTGAATTTAAGATTAAGAGGAAAGATGAGAGGAGTAGATTGAGTGCTTGATGGAAGGAAAAGTTAAGAAGGGATGGCTAGAGAGGGAGACTGATTTATGCACGGCAGCCAGATGCAGCATGACCATCTTGTGAGTAGCTCTGACAAGAGAAGGAGGCCTGGCAGAGCAGGTTCACACACAGGAAAGGAATAGCTGAATTTCTTCTTTTTCCCCACAATCCCCTTGTGACCAAAGGTATGGCAAGCTCCCAACCTCATCCATCCCCAGAGCCACATGGTTGGGAGTCATGCCAGTGTGAAGCAGGGGCCAGCTGCTCTGCTTTGGTGCTTGAATTCAGGCAGGATCAGTTCTAGACCAACAAAACTTGCAGGGCCACCAGACCAACATTTACCCAGTCATCCTGTGCCAAATTGCCCTGTGGTCCTAAACAATGAAATCAGCTCCATCAAGGGCCTCTATCTAGGGCCAGAACTCTGAGGTTACACTCCTCCTACACCCACAGCAGGAGCCCAGAATGTTCTTGTCTCTGGGTCCAGTGTTTTTCTGTTTGGGGTTTAGGTTTTTCCTTTGTTTCATTCTTCCATCTCCATCTTCTTTCTCCTCTTTCCATTCCTTTGTATTTGTTTTTTCCCTTTCTTTTCCTTTATTTCTCCTTTCCCCTTTTGATCTATCGTTGTATCTCTACATTTTTCCTCTCCCTGATTTTTCTAAGTGCTTTTAAAATATATTCCCTTTATTTCCTCTTATTTAGCTCCATTTTCCTGTGCCTCTTTTCTCTTTTTATTTATTCTTATTGTTGTTAAGTGCCGTCAAGTAGGCTCTGACCCATGGCGACCCTGTACAGGGTTTCCGAGGATGTAAATCTTTACGAGAGCAGAAAGCCTCATCTTTCTCCTGCGGAGCAGCTGGTAATTTCGAACTGCTGACCTTAAGGTTAACAGCCCGATTCGTAACCATTACACTACCAGACCTTCTTTTTATTTATTCTTAAGTGGTTTACTTTTTTTTTTTCCTTTTCTGATTTTTCTCTTGTATAGCTACATTTACCTGTTCCTCTGTCTTTACAGTTATGTTTTTTACCTGGTTACTGCCTGTTTTATTTACCTTTTTCTCTTTTTATTATTGGTTCCTTATTTGTTTTTTCTGTTTTGTTTTCTTGTGTGTATGGGGGGAGGGAGGGACTTCTCTTTCCCACCTAACAGAAGACAGTAACCTTGTCATTATAGCCCAGCCACAAACACATCCTTTGCAGTTTCACCCACTGGGCTAGAGCTAATACCAGATCCAAAACTATCTCATCAATGATAGACAGCAACAAAAACCAGCTAAGCCCAACCTAAAGTGAGGCACACAAACCACAAACAAGAATAGGGTACATGCTTCCCTTCTCTAATACATCCACAAGAGACAGCTGGTAAGAGCCTAGAACACAATTCACAATTAGCAATTAAATACAATAATCCCACAATGCCCTGGAGACACAGGTAATTTTAGCTAACAGGAAGAAACAAGAGAAAATGGTTCAAACAAATGAACAAGATCAGAGCCAGAAAACACTTCTGAGGAAGAAAAATGGAACGAATTCAAAAGAATACTTAGAGATAGATATTGAGAAAGGCAAGGAAAACACAGAAAAAAATTGAATTACAGAAAAAAATGACAAAAACAGACAAAATAAACACAAATTTTAAAACAATACAAGCCCTTCAATTAGAAATGCAAAAGATCAATACTAAAATTTCAGAAACAGACAATACATTGAAAGGGCAAAAGAGTAAATTTGAAGAAATGGAAGCCCGAATTAGTATGCTAGAATAATAATCAGGAAAAAGAATGAAAAAATCCAAAGAAAACCTAAGAGTTATGTGGGAAACCACGAACAGGAACAATTTATGAATGATCAGATTCTGAAACAGGAAGAGACAATTCACCAAATCACCAATGCATATTATAATCAAACTGCCCAAAATCAAAGACAGGAAAAAATCCTGATAGTAGCTTGGGAAAACAAAAAGTTACCTACAATAGAGAAACAATAAGATTTCTTATTCATGATTTCTTAGCAGAAACCATGCAGGCAGGACAGCAATAGAATGACATATGAAAAACTATGAAAGAAAAAAACTGCCAACCAAGAATCATGTACCCAGGAAAGCTGTCAGTCAGATAAGACAGCAAAACTAGGACACTTCCTTGTAAACAAAAATTAAAGGAATTTATAATGGCCAGACTAACTTTACAAAAAATGCTAAAAGGTGTTCTTTGGACTGAGAAACACGAGCAGACAACAATCTGAAATTACCACACAACACCACCACCAGAACTCAATTCAGATATTGTTGTTAATAAGTTCCATCTAGTCAATTCCAACTCATAGTGACCTTGTATAGAGTTTCTAATAAGTGGCTGGTGGATTAAACCGTCACTAAATGTTATCTGTTAGCAGTTCTGTACTTACCCACACCAGGACTCCACACGGAAATTATCCAGACATACAAGTATTTAAAATAGTACTCTGGTTATGAGTCAGGCTGCTAAGCTCAAGGTAAGCAGTTCTAAACTACCAGCAATTCCACAGGAGAAAGATGAGGATTTCTGCTCCCATGAAGATTAACAGCCTCAGAAATCTCATGCAGGGTTGCTGTGAGTTGGAACTGACTCCATGGCACACCATTACATTAAAGTAAAACAAACCTACAAGATGCACATCAAAATTAAAAAAAGAGTAAAATCAGAAAGATTTAGTAATCATTAACGTAAAAGAAATGAAAATGAAAAGAAAACCCACTAACAGTTATGAACTAAGCAAAGAAATTTATGTGAAACAAGGAATCCAGTAGCACCACACACAAACATACAGAAAAATGACAGCAAACAATTCAAACCTAATGAAAATTACACTGAATGTAAATGGATTAAATGTTACCAGTCAAGAAACAGAGAGAGCAGAATGAGTAACAAGGTCCTTAAATATGCTGTGTACAAGAGACTATAAAAAAGATGGAGATAGCCTAAATGCCCATCAACAGAAAAATGGTTAAACTAACTTTGGTACATACACAGAATGGATTACAAAACGTTCATCAACAATGAATATGTGAAACACCTCACAACATGGTTGAATGTGGAGGACATTACATTGAGTGTAATAGTTAGGTGCCTTGGAGTTGATTCACTCATATTCACTCATATCATAGGGTTTCCGAGGAGCAGTTAGTGAGCATGAACTACCAACCTTGCAGTCCAGCACATTAACCCACAGCACCACATCAGGAATCACAAAAGCACAAATACTATATGAGACCAATATTGTATGTTGTTATTGTTGTGTGCCGTGGAGTCGGTTCTGACTCACAGCCACCCTGTACAGGGTTTCCGAGGCTATAAATCTTTCCAGGAGCAGAAAGCCTCATTTTTCTCCCATGGAACAGCTGGTAGTTTCAAAATGCTGACCTGATGGTTCGCAGCCTGATTCGTAACCACTACGCTACCAGAGCTCCCCAATATGTTGTATAAAGGTTAAAAAAAAAAAGGTTTTCTTGAAAAAAGAAACTATGATGGGGAGGGATTATCCACAGGCTAGAGGGTATACACATGCTAATATGGGTGACAGGGTAGACAACATACAAGAGGGAGGTTGGCAGAGGAAAGATGAAGGTAATGGAAGACACAAGGAGGAATGCAATAAAGTGAATAGAGGTAAATACTATTAACTGTTAGTACATGGAGGGGATTGCAGGCATGTAATAAAGCAAAATAGGATTTGTTAAATGTAACACTGATAATTTGCTCTGTGAACTTTAACTCAATCCACAATAAAGTTGGGAAAAAAACGAAAAATTGAGCATGTATGATTGTTCCACTGTAAGTAATGAAATAAAAATTAGTGAAATATGTTGAAAAGATAAATGGATATTATTGTAATTTTTAAATGAATTACGTATTCACTCATTTAGGGATCTAATTTTCAACTATTTTATAAGATGATGTGCTATAAAACTCTACTCTCATATGTTACAAAGAAATATATGCTAACAAGGTAAACATCAATTATTTTAACTTACACCACAATCACTCACAAAATGTTCAACTCAATTACACAGGTTTTTAATTATAGGGGGAAAAAAATGTTACTTGATGTCCATAAAGGAGGAATTTAGACATATGTTGTTGTCAAGTGCCATGAAATTGGAACTGACTTGTAGTGATCCTATATAGGGTTTCCGAGGAGCAGCTGTTATGTTTGAACAGATGACCTTTTGGTTCAAACTAACCTTGAGGTCCAGTAGCTTACCCCACAGCGCACCATTATCTTTTCACTGAATTTTCCCATGACCTCTTGCAGTCACTGCGTATCATGTGTCTCCTTACAAAAGAACATACTACTACTTATTATTGTTGTTGTTGTTGTTAAGTGCCGTTGAGTCAGTTCCGACCCATAGCGACCCTGTAGAGGGTTTCTGGGGGTGTAAATCTTTATGGGAGTAGAAAGCCTCATCTTTCTCCCGCAGAGCGGCTGGTAGTTTCGAATTGCTGACCTTAAGGTTCGCAGCCCGATTCATAACCACTATGCTACCAGAGCTCCTTATTATTAGGGAAGTATTTATTGCTATTGTTAAGCATCACTGAGTGGGTTCCTACACATAGCAACACCATATAGGATTTCTGAGGAGTAGCTGGTGGGTTTAAACTGCCAACCTGGAGGTTAGCAGTCCAGTATCACACTTAAGGGGAAAAAAAATGAAGCTTAACCTGAATTAAATTTTAGAAACAATCATATTTAAGGCATAGAGTAAACTGAATCTACAGGAAACTTTTTTTGAAAAATCACCTGTTTTTCCCTCAGCAAATTAACTGTATATTAAAAAACTACAAGAGGTACAAAGAGATTTAACAGGAATATTAATGAGTCATAATGGATCCTAATTCAAACAAAAGTAAACATTACCTCAAATGAATGTTCTTTATTATCCTCCAATCTGTAATCCAAAAGGACACTCAAAGACATGATGCTACAATCAAATTTGCCACTTTTTGCAGCCCAGTTTGGATGAACAATGATGGCTGGTTCATCAGGTAAAATATATCTTCTCTCTCGTCGCTGCCGTTCCATTTCCTCTTGGCGTTTTCTTTCTTCCTCCTAGATATGTAGAATACATAAGCATATCAAACTTCTGTCAGAGAATGAAAGTTACATAGACTTAGATGTATATATATACATAGACAAATATATATGTATAGATGGTGGTAGTGGTGCACTGTGAAGTCGCTTCCGACTCACAGAGACCCTGTATAGGGTTTCCGAGGCTGTAAGTCTTTACTGGAGAAAAGTCTCATCTTTCTCCTGCAGAAATGCTGGTAGTGTCAAACTGCTGACCTTGAGATTAGCAGCCTGGCTCATGTGATCCCAGAGCTAGGGCAGAGATAGTAAAGGATAAGACAGACACATATTGTACAAGAAAATTAATGAAGTACACAAAAAAAGATAGGAGATAAAGAAGCAAACTTAAAAGAAGTCCCATTGGCCAACTCTGGGACATTTTCACCATCACAGTCAGTATTCAGAACCCATTAAGAAATCCTAAATTCACATAGCTCTGAAAAAAAGGATGATACTCCTACATTATCACAAACCATTATATCTAAGAAATATAATATTGCCTCAATATCATCTACTGTCACAGCCATATAAATAGTAAGACATTTGTAATAATCCCATTTATACTTTTTATGGTTTTTTAAAACATTATCCAAGATCTAGTCAAGTTTTATTCAGTGCATTTGGCTGTCGTATCTTGAGAATCTTTAATCTAGGGTTATTCATATCTTGAAAGCACAGGCAAGATACTTAGTGGATTTTATACATTCTAGATTATCTGAGTTTTCTCACAATTAGATTCAGATCAAACATTTTTTGGCAGAAATATTTTATAAATGATGATGTGTATTTATATTCTTAATGTTTCATTTTGTCTGAACCATGAATAACTTTCTATTCATTTTTACAAGTGAGAATTTAAAAATGTAAGACTAGGAAACAACCCAAGTGTCTCTAAGTGGAGAATGAATAAATTGTGGTACACATTGGACTACTCCGTACAAACAAATTATTGTATATTATGCTGTTAAAGAAATAATACTCAAAAGGCTATGTAATATTCCATTCATACGACATTCTAGAAAATTCAAAACTAAAGAGGCAGAAAACAGATCAGTGACTCCCAGAGGCTGGAAGGTAGGAGAAGAAAATGATTTCAAAAGGAACTTCAGGTGCCAATGGGACAACTTCATATATTAAATATGGGTGTGTTTATACATTTGTCACAATTTGCCAAACTCTTGATTAAAAAATTTAATGTATATAAATTATACCTTAATTTAAAAAATCTTCCAAGAACCTCTAATAAAATCGATATTAACAGTATCATTATTTGAATGACTCAATATATATACCTCTTTATCATCTTCAGATTTCCTATCATCCTCTTCTTCCTCTTCTTTTTCTGATTTCTCTAATTCTTTCTGTTCCTCTTTTTGCTCTTCTACTTTAAGCTGTTTAGTCAATCGAGCTATTAACTGGGATTTTAATCCTTTTGAACTAAGAGTTCTACTTTCTAATTCTTTGCGGAGATCATTTACCTAATATATGAAGCATAAAAACACAGAAAGATAAAAAGGGATATTGCTATAGGCAAGTATCTGTGCAATTATCTTCTGCTTTATTTTTTTTTAATTTGGTAAAGGCATATACAATATAAAAATACAGAATACCTGAAATGTATTTTAAGGCTTTCAAGCTAATGTTTTAAAAAAACATTCACAATAAAAAGTAAAAAAAAACCTAAAAATAAAAAACCCAACACTAATTGACCCAGTAATTTTAATTTCTGTGAATCTACTCTAAATATCCTAAACACAGAAATAAATGCATTCACTCACAGTCCTAAACCCTGCAAAGCACTAAAATTTTCAATATAAAAACAGGGAAACTACGGTATGTCAAAAGAACAGCATGTAATATTTAGAATTATGCAAGAAACACTAATGTGCATACATGATTACAATGAACCAATCAATCACAAAAGTTAAACTCAGAAAAAATACTGGAATACATCAATTTATAAATGTCTGTGTTTGAATAACAGACTTAAGTGATTTTTTTTCTTTAATTTTTCTGTATCAATTTTAAAGCAAGCATGCATTATAATTACAATAAAGAGAAATACTAGTTTAAAAACAATGGAAGTTATCAATAAAATTTTACATTTAACAAAATGACAAAAAATCCTGATATAGGCTTAATCTAATTGCCTATTATTTTCGGAATCTACAACTCAAAAGAGGTGGAAGACCAACAATTCTTAACTTACACATTCTTAACTTAAAAAAGGAATGTGGGTTAAGAAACCAAATTTTCATAACAAAGGAGAGAAAAGGTTTTTCTTGCTGAAAACACATGTCAACCAGAGGCCAGTTTTCATGAGTGAGACAAGTTGCAAAAAGCAAGTGATTATATGAGCAGGCTCTGATCTTCTGACCACACAACTACACTCACGTTCTATAGGCTCAGAGAATCAAAGCTAAAGATAGTAAATCAGTCCAGAGACTTTGGGGAACAAGGAAAAACTAGTTCAAGTTAAACACATATTTCCAAAGAGGTTCTTAAATTATTATTTCTTTCCCTGTTTGGGCTATGTATCGAGCTTCTTACTTTTAAATTTTACTTTAAAAACTAGACAAGCTTTTCTCATAAATCTTCCCTTTCTCTTAAATTCAGGTTATTTAAGAGCAAAAATGAACTCCTGGTGTGGCACTGTAGGTAGGATCAATCAGCCTTGGATTCTGAACCATAAGTAGGCAGGTCAAACCCACCAGCTGTTCCTTGGAAACCCTATATAGGTTCACTGTGAGGTGAAACCAACTTGATGGCACTTAACCACAAGAAGAGCAGAAAACAATGTTCTCACTATATTGTAAACATTCAAAAGATAATGGCTGAACTGATTTATAAGTTTCCACAAGGTCAGTGGTTCAAACCCACCAGCCTCTTCTTGGAAACCCTTAAGTCAGAACCGAGTCAGGGGCACATAACAACAAACAATTTGTAAACAAAAGATGACTTTATAAATCAGTCTTTATAAATACAATGTTGGATTCACCTTGACTGGTTATTATCAGGAAAATAAAAAGCACTATCTTCATTTTCACCAACATTACTATATCCTTTTCAGAGATTTCAAATTAAATACCATCATATTTAAAGTTACCTTCATTGTCTTTGGATCAAGTTTAGACCAATGCGTAGGTGTGGAAATTTCTTTAGCTTCACCATCGTCCTTCTCTTCTTCATCCTGATATACAAAATTAAGACCATAATTAATATTCTGAAACCTTAAAATAAAAAAAATTTATTTTTAAAAGTCTGTTGCTGATCTGTGCAAGGTCACAAGTGTTTCAGATTGTCTTCTCCTAAAGTTATTATTTAGGCAAATCCACGTACATACATTCTACCACTTTAACTGATAACAAAGACACTCATCAGCCAATCAAAGCCAGATCTGTGAAACACAAAAGGGTGATAAATTACAACACAAAGGATATCAGGGATGCACAAACACTGCTGGTCTCCACTAACCACACAGTGTGTGATTTTGCCCCAATTTTCAAGCCACCCAAAGATTGATTTAGTCAAACCTTTCAAATGTACCAATGACGTTGCCACATAGCCTGAAATTTCAAATCTCTCAGACTTGTGGGTGTCCAATTTCAAATATCCATGATTAGAACTGATGACCGTGAAAGAGAAAATTTTTAAATTTTTAGAAAATGGCAATGTTTAAAATGGCTTATACTGAATCTTGCTCAACAACTGGTCCCAGATTCCAGCAACTAGACCTATGATAAAAACAAAATTCTGTGCAATTTAAGCACAACTTATTTTCCTTTGAGGTCTCAGCACTCTTAAAGTTAGTGTAATAGACAGAATTTTTGAGAAAAGAACATACAACTACACTGCTGAAAGCTGGATTACCAGTCGCTGTTACCAGTTATGTTCCTCGATGTGTGTTTGTTATGTAGTGTGTGGTGTGCATTTGTGCCTGTGTTCCTGTGCCTGTGAGAAGCGGAAATAGAAAAAGGGATTAGCGTTCAGTGCCTGTTCTCCATCAGCCTCCTTGCGTTCACCCTGAAGCTTCTCGACCAGCTGCTGCTTGTATCCTCGGGAGAGGGTTTCCCACTCTGAGCGGGTGGGAAGGCAATGCCAAACATCCGGGAAAAATAAAACCACTGTCTCCACATGAGCTGGAACTGTACGCCCCTTGTGGGTCTCCTCAGGGCGATGGTAGCGAATCTCTGCAAAACGGTACCTGTTGCAAGGGAAGAAGCATGTTGGAAAAAAAATTCTAAAATACATTTTAAAGACCCTAGATCACTTGTAGCACATCAAGTAAAGAAATTTTGCTGCAAGAACTTGAAGTTGGTCTAAAGAAAAAAAAATTATAGAAGCCATAGTTCCTCTTTTGGTACATTTGTACAATATTTTATTGGTTAAAAGAAGAATATATTCCCCAAGGCATGTTTAAGTTTTCTTACAGAGCTACCCGTATTTTAGAGAATACCTGAAGAAGCTGGATAGCTGTTCAGATTTCATGTGCTAAAAACAGAATATTCTCAATTAAGTCACAAGAAAGATACTAAAGCACAAAAGACAAATAAGCCTCAAGAGAAAATATGGCTGAACAAAAATAATCAGCAACTACATCATTTTATAACGAAAGAATTATAATGAAATGAAGTTCTCTCTTGACGATCTTCTCCAGCTATGCACAAAATGAAAAATATTTTCAATGTACATCCAACTTCCGAAGTATAGCAAACGAAACATTTCCATTTTCCATTTATTTTTATTAGCTCTTAATCCTTTTTCCAAAAACACTTTTGGCACCAAATAAACTTGCTATATCAAATGGGGATTTTTCCTTTGAGGAGATTACCTGTAGGACCAAGGCTGCTAAAATAACAGGGTGGGGGCAGGGAGTAGGCTGATGGACAAAACATCTACATGAACTATTAGGAAAACATTTCTAGTCAAGAAATGAACTGGTACTTACCATTGTGTGCATACACTTAGATCAATGCCTGTCAGAGCCTTACAACAACGAATAGCAGTCTTAATCAACACAGAGGGGTCTTTTTCTGGATCTGGTCCATCCAACGAAGGAGACCAATGGCCTCCGATGGCCATGGCTTCATCCTTGCCTTTCATGCCCACTAAAAACTAATTCAAAACAAATAATTATTTAAATGTATTATGTAACCTGTCAAATTACAAAGAAAATACTTAAGAAGGAAAGGTACAAACCTTTCCAATATCATTTTTACTACCTCTGGTATCTGTCAGGCAAGGAAGAGTTCAGTTCATCATGTTCCACACTGCATTTCAGCAATGGAATAGGATTTACACATCACAACTCATCCTTCTAGAATTTTCTTGAGATTAAGAGTTCTTTTTAAAACAACAAGCTATAATTCAAACTTTAATAGCATCCAAAGATTCACTAAATTCTATTAATACTAAAATTTCACTGCTACACATATAAAACATCAAAATTACAACACAACCAGTGACACACAGTCATAATCTGCAATAGAACATATGCTACATTGAGTTCCTTAAGAGGAATTAGTTATTAAACTAATTAACAAGATTAAAAACAAAGTATTATTTTATTCACATAGAGTTAGAATAAAATATATAAGCCTAAAGTCAAAATAAATGCATCATTTTACCTTAACAAGTCTAGCAGGATGCTGAAATCCATCTCGAAGTTCTTGTGGGTCTTCAGCAAGAGCACATGACTTATGATACAAATCTTCCATACTAGGGCTAGCCATCAGCATTACCTATTATAGTCAAATAATTCAATCCTGTCAAAAGTCTAAAGTAATGTAAAAAAATGAGAAGTACTACTAATTATCCTTACATATAAGATATCTGAAATCTTTTATAAAAATGGACGGTAAAGTGCTATAGCAAAAATTTTATTAGATACTTTATACTTCTATAACTATAACCTTTTAAAGGATACATGGATCAGATGGTGTTTTACAATAGCAAAGAATAAACAAACTATTCACTGTTAACAATATCCTAAATGCATTCACCCAACATTAAGCAGATAAAATCATAGAACATTCCAAAAAGCTTAAGAAAATTAACTTCATTTTCACATTTTTATGAGATTCACAATGTTAAAACAATCAACTTCAGTTTTACAATTTTAGAGTTAAGGTAAAAAGAAGTTATTTAAAGAAAAAAAATCCTAAAAAGCAAAATCCACAGCCTTAAGAGTTATTTCCAACACACAACTACCCTATAGAACAGAGTAGAACTGCCCAATAGGGTTTACAAGGCTATGAATCTTTATGGAAGCAGATTGCCACACCCTTTTCCCGTGGAGTGGCTGGTGGGTTTGAATCAAAGTCCTCTAAGCAGCCTAGTGCTTTAACTATTGTACCACCAGGGCTCCAAATATACAAAATAGAATCAGACAAACAAGAAAACACAGGTGCTCAGGTCCTATAACATCATTTTCCGTAGAATCACTCCATTATGAATAAGCACTAAGAAATTTATGCTAGCAATGGAATACAAACCTTTGCACTGTATAAGTGGTCAGCATCTGGTGGATCAAGAATAGCCATATTTTTTTCCAATGACTCTACTTCTCTGTGCATTACATAGAAATTGCAGTAATTTCCCAGCTGAAATGGTCTTGATAAAGGAAAAGCATCCACCCATGTAAACTGAGCATCAAAAAAGTCACTAGGTATATATAAATTCTGATAACGGCGCCTTAGTTCCATCATGTCACAACTAGGACTGAAAAACAAGACAGAAGTAATCACTAAGTAAGAATCTCAATACCAGGGCTCATGCAAACATTCATTTAAATCTGAAGATAAAAGTATAAAGTAATATGGATAAAGTCAGCTGAAAATGAACAATTATAAATGAGCTACAGATTTGCACATACAGGTCTTTTTAGGTTTACTAATGAATGTTATATATATGCTACTTTTATTTCTTTACTTTTTGTGTGCAGCTTACCATTAATTAGACTTCAAAAATTATCGGAAGAAAAACAACCTGTATTAGATAGAACTCTAACTTAAGAAAACTGTGCTTCACAAGGTGGGTATAAAGAAGAAATGAAAGTGTTACCTAATTAGTATTTCAGTGCTCCTCAAATAGGAGCTGTGGTAGCGTAGTGGTTACGAATCGGGCTGCGAACCTTAAGGTCAGCAGTTTGAAACTACCAGCCGCTCTGCGGGAGAAAGATGAGGCTTTCTACTCCTGTAACGATTTACACCCTCGGAAACCCTGAACAGGGTTGCTATGGGTCGGAACCGACTCGACGGCACTTAACAATAACAACAAACAGGTATAAACAATGTAGAAAACACATAAAACTTATTATCTATTTTAGATCAAACATACCCATATTCAAAATTAAATACAAAAATCTGTATGAAAGCAAAATCCAAAACTTTTTAGATTATCCACAGTTCTATAATCTCTCTATATGAACAATAATGATCAACATAAGAGGAATAAGTTTCTTGACTTTATAACTGGCAAAGTGACATTTTAAAGGAGAGGAACTCAAAGGTAAATCAATCTGGTAAAAAGTCAAGAGACTTCTTTTAAAATCATAGTATAAAGTAGAAACAACAATTTAGAAGATGAAAAGATAACTACAGTGTCATTTTTAAAGATAGCGGTATGAAATGTGTCTAATCTATACATAGGGATGTTTTTCTATTTTAAATTTAAACACAGAGTGATAAACTTGTCAATTACGGCTGCTGATATACTTTATTTGAACAAGATTCTGGTGGCAAAACAGGTATTCAAATATTTTATCAGTTGGTCGTAGTTTTAAAGTGTTACAAAAAAAAGTATGTGCAACAGTTTCTTAACAACAAGAAAAATCACCAGAATTTGTAGTCATAATTTACCCCATGGGAGTATATTTTACTGTAATCATATTATCATAAGAAAAAAAAAATCTGTATTTCCACAACTATCTAAAAAAATTGGGCAATGTTAAAATTATTTATATTTTCACTGAGTATATTTGATGTCTTGGATATTTATTAGAGTGCTGAACAACTGTGAAGGTCTAACACTTCTTAGAATAGTACTCTAGATAAGAAACAAATGTATTAAAAACAGAGCTGCTCCATTTTTCGTTATTGTGTGTCATCAAATCAGTTCCAACTCATGGCGACACTGAACAAAATTCTCCAAGAGCAGCTAGTGGGTTTGAATTGTCAACCTTGCAGTTAGCAGCCTATAGCTCCACAATTGGGAGCTTCCAAAATTTCATGGAAAAACAGAATGAAAAGATAATGGAATGTTTTACATACACTTTTGAGGTTTGCTAGTATCTTCGGCAGTTCAAGCTCATCAGCAGCTCCTCAGAAACCCTATACAGGGTCTTTATGTGTCGGAACCAACTCAATGGCACTTAACAACAACAGTACCTTTGGAAAGATGTAGCGCTACAGGATCAGCTCTGAACTGCTGACTGCTAATCACAAGGTCAGAAGTTCCAACCCACCAGCGCTCCTTGGAAACCCTACACTATGAACGCTATGAATTGGAATCAACTCAAAAGTGATTAACACACAAACTGTATCTTTGAGGCTATGAAAAGTATTTTTATTTCCAAAGGATTTCTCTAAAATATGCACACTAGACATCTGAGTATTAGTGAACATATAGGTAAAAGGAAAATTAGTATAAAGTAAGAACTGTTGATTTAATCACAAACAAAAGTCAATGAACACCAAAAAAAAAAAAAAAAAATCAATCAACACCAACTATATATAATCAAGAAAAATCACCACATTTTCTTGATGTTGTTAGTTGCCAATGAGTTGGCTTTGGACACACAGTCATCCTCATGCGCAAGATTGGACTGCTGTGATCCACAGGGTTTTCACAGGATGATTTTACAGAAATGGACTGCCAGGTGTTTTGTCTTAGTCTATCTTAGTACAGAAACTGCTGAAATCTATTCAGCATCACAGCAATACATAAGCCTCCACTGACAAACTGGTAGTGGCTATGCTTAAGGTATACTGGTATAAAATGGAGCAAGCCCAATCTCCTGCATTGAAGGCAAGCTTTCTATCACTAAATCATTACTTCCCCCTTTTATGACTTAAATAAAATATGTTTACAAGATCCAGAATTTACTATACGGTGGTGACAGTTGTGTGCTGTGGAATCAGTTCCAACTCACAGAGATCCTGCATAGGGTTTCCATTTGTTCTTGATGTCTTGTTTCAACATTTTTTTGTAGTTAAGAATATACTTAAACAAAGCACACACCAATTCAATGGTTTCTACAGGTAGAATTTAGTGACACCGGTAACAATTCAAGTTGTAAATCCATTTTTATGCTTTTCTGAGCAGTTCCTCCCCATTAATATAAACTCACTACCTCTCCCACATTATCTAATTTTTTGAGTTGTTATTGTCATTTGGTGTCCTGGTGTGGCGCTGCAAGATAAAGCACTGGACTGCAAGGTTAGTCTAAAGCTGCAAGGTCAGCGGTTCAAGCCCACCAGTTGCTCCTCAGAAACCCTATGACTTGGAACAGGTTCCAAGGCACTTAACAACATTGTCATTTAGCATAGTGGTTAAGAGTCAGTGGTTTGAAACTACCAGCTGCTTAGTGACGTGTGTGTGTGTGTGTGTGTGTGTGTGTCGGGGGGGGTATGTAGGAGCAGTTTTCTGCTCCTATAAAGATTTACAGCCCTGGAAACCCTATGCAGGGTCACTATGAGTCAGAATCAACCCCCTGGCACACAATTACCAGCACCGTTTTCATTTCATCACATGTTGGTGTTGTTCCTACTCACCCTATATAGTGTTTCAAAGGAGTGACTGGTGGGTTTGAACTGCTGGCCTTGCAATTATCAGTCTAATGCTTACCCTACAGCTCCACCCGAGGACACCTTATAGTTAGTTCTTAAAAGAGCATGATGCTGAACTAAGACAATTTTTATGAGTTAAGATAGACTACTGTTTAGTTTTAAGAAGACTCTAGAAGTATTATGTTTAAGGTTGATTTGTTTTATACACAATTACCAGTCTTAGGGTACTTATGACTATTCTTTCTTTTAAAGTAAATTACTTATCAATTTGCCCTTTTGTACATTCTAAGTCTGTAGCTATTACCTAGTTGATGGCCACCATCAATTATTGTTGTTGTTGTTAAGTGCCGTCGAGTCGGTTCCGACCCATAGCGACCCTGTACAGGGTTTCCGAGGGTGTAAATCCTTACGGGAGTAGAAAGCCTCATCAATTATTAAGTACCTACAACTGCCATACACTAGATCAAGTGCTTTAACTAGTAACTCAACTTGTTATTGTTAAGCCTTAAGAGTCAGTTCCACATAGCAACCCTGTATAGAGCTTACAAGGAGTGGCTTATGAGCTTGCTCCACCAACCATACAGTTTAATACAACCTTGCGGTTCAGACACACTTCACAGTCTAGCACATTAACCCACCATGCACACCAGGACATCTCACCTTCACTACATTTCTGCTAGTTGGTATCTCAGTTATATAGGCAAAGCTCAGAAATTCTTAGGTACTTCAACATGATACCTCTGATACCAAAGGTTAGATTTACATTGAAAATTACGAAATGAGTAATTCAACAAAACTTACAGAAGAAAAGAACCTACCAATCTAAAGAAAACTTTGAAAACTGAACGGTGTAACGTGGAACAACACGTCGAACTCTCCGAGGTGATCGCTCTCTCTCTCTTCGGGGAGATCTCTCCCGGGAACGTTTTCTCTGAGGCGATCGTTCTCTGGATCTCCGTCTTTCTCGCTCCCTTTCACGACTTAAAAGCAAATTTTTCTAAAATTACTAACATTTCTGGCATTTTCTAAGAGTACTTTGATAAATAAAATGACAACACAAGCAAGTTACTACAGTGAACTTATTTAAACATACCTCCGATCATCTTTTCTGTTAGGTACTTGATCCCCTCTGTCATTCCTTCCAGAAAATCTGGATGGGGGATCTAATCTCCGTGCTGGCTGTGGTTGTGAAACTATGCGGACAGGTGGCTGCAATAAACCAGCTGAAAAAAGATTTTAAATAAAATTCAAATGTATTATCAGGTTAAATTTTAGATGAAAACTGTTGGCTAAATAAATACAACCAAATACATACTGGGAATAATAAAAAAAGATTTAAAAAGCATAATTCATCACTTAAAACAAAATAGGACTGTTTTGATTAATTTTTCTAGTTTTCAAAATTTATAGTTATACTTGGAACATGACAATCAAATATTTTTCCACTGAGAGAAGGCAGAATCTTCTCTGGTACAATGCAAATTTAAAACAACATGAATTTTTGTTGTCAACTTGAGTCAGTTCGACTCACAGCGACACTGTAAATAAGGTTACCACCAACCTTGCAGTTAGCAGTCCAGTGCTTATCTTACAGTGTCATACGAGGATTCATTTTGTGGATAGATGTAAATATTTCAGAAAGGACTACTAAATTAAGAAACCAAATACTTGATATTCTAGATGAAACATTCATTCCATCTCATTTCAAAATCTGCTAAAATATTATTCCACTTAAAGGGCTATGATAGGTAGATACAATGTGCTGCGGTGTGCCATCAAGTTGGTTCTGACTCAGAGACCTGGATAGGGTTTTCCAAGGCTATAAATTTTTACAGGAGCAGAAAGCCTCATTTTTCTCCTGTGGAGCAGCTGGTTGGACTCAAACTGCTGACCTTGAGGTTAGCAGCCCAACACATAACCCATTATGATTCCAGGGATCTTTATAACTACTAGATTATCAAGTACTATTGTGGTGGTGACTGTTTGCCACCAAGTCAGTTCTGAATCACAGTAACCCTGTCTATAGAGTTTCTGAGGCTATAAATCTTTACAGGAGCAGAAAGCCTTCTGCTTTCTCCCACATAGCAACTGGAAGATTAGAACTACTGACCTTACAGCTAGCAGCCCAATAAGTACCCCATGAATCCTTGTAACTACTACCAGGAATCCTTGTAACTACTACACTATCAATTACTCGCTGTTGTTGTTAAGTGCCGTTGAATCCTCTCCGAATCAGAGAGCTCCTCGATTAGGTTTCTGAGGAGAGACTGGTGGATCTGTACTGCTGACCTTGTGGTTCAAACTGACCTTGTAGTCCAGCATTTATCCTACAGAGCCACACCAGGACTCAAACTACTATCATGTTGTTGTTAAATGCCTGAGTTGGTTCTGACTTATAGAGACCTATATAGGATTTCCAAGAAGCAGCTAATGAGTTTGAACTGCAGATCTTCTGGTTCAAACCAGTCTTGCAGTTCTGTACTTTACCCTATAACACCACATCAAGATGTCTAAATACAATCATAAGAAAAAAAATTAAATGAGAATACTGCATCATTTCATTCTACCTGATTAAATGATCCATGAGATTATATTTTAAATTAAACTATAGCAATTTTACTTTTGCAAAGGGCAACATGCATAAGTTCCTATACTAACAGTTCCACTTCATAGTTTCTATACCTGATTACATAATACATGAGACCATATTTAAAACTGAACTAGATTATTATTTTCTTTATATCAGATCATGATTCTCTGCCCCCAGGCTATGACCCAAAAAAAATTAAGTCTTAGTATGAAACCCCGAATAGTGTTTATTATTGTGCAAGCTGTAATAGGAAAATAAACAATAAAACAGCTTATTTCCTAAAGAATTCATTCAATATGTCTGATCTCTCCTCATAGATGAAAAACATGTATGTCAACAGGACTGTCATAGTTTTTGGATGTTTACTTCCCTTTTACTATCAGGGCCACTTAAGAAAACATACAGGCAGCTTACCACACCCTGAATAGGGAATCCTGGGTATGAAAGAAGTTAAGTGCTCAATCTAATGGGAGCATCTGAAAAGGACACAGAAACCAGCTTCAAGGGGATCTCACTAAAGATAAAAAGTTGTATAGATTAAAGCCCACCAAAAAGGAATTTCAAGAGGAAAAGTTCTTTTCTGCAAATATTTGATGGTTAATAAATGTATACAAGATGACAGAATTGATTCAGGCAAGAATCACCTAATGTAGGGTTTCCTAGTCATTTTCTATAAAGGGATAGATAAGTATCTTAGGTTTTGTGATCACTTTAAAAATGTAAAAATCAGTCTTACTCAGGGACCTAATTGACAGTTGTAGTTTGCTGACCCCTGATCTCTAGATACCAAATGAAAGAATGCTGTGTAAGTAATTCTGAGGGTGTCTAAGAATCATTGATAGATTATAAGCAAAGAAAGAAAATCACCTTATAATGGTGAGATTTAATGCTCACTAGTGACCAAGTTTTCAACTCAGCATCAATAACAGTTAAACAATGAAATATTGTCTAAAAGTATTCTTGCCAAAAGCTTATAAGTTTAACTTTGTTTATAGGCTACAAACTTACATGATAGAGGAACAAGGCAAAAACACAAGAAATGAGGACATATGCAAAACGATAAGGATTCTATGAGAATCAGCAAGAAAACTAGCCCAATTTCTTAAAAATGTAACTAAATACAACATATAAAACTTTACAGGCCACTCATTAAAAACCTTAAATAACATTTTAGGGACAACTAGAAAATGTGAATATAAAGTGACTATTTAACTGTTAATGATTAAATGTGATAATGAGTTAATGAAGGATAAAGATCCCACTTTAAGGAGGGATATGTATAAGTACTTCAGGGGAAAATATCCTTATGTTTGCTAATTACTTCAATAGATTAAGCAACAAAAAACGTGCATTTGTACATACACAAATATGCATACAAAAAAGCCAAATATTTAATTTTAATAGTTGTTAAATCTAGGTATAAAGTTATGTAAGACATCATTATACTGTTCCAACTTTTGTGTACAGGCTTACTTGGCTTTACTGAGCTTCACAAATATTGCACTTTTTACGTATTAAAATGTTGTGTCAACCCTGTATAAAGCAAGTTTATTGGTACCATTTTTCCAACAGCATGCATTTACTTCATTTCTACATGTCACATTTTGCTAATTTTCACAATATTTCAAGGTTTTTCATAAAGTTACTGCACTTACCAAACTATACTATGTTGTTGTTAAGTGCTGCCAAGTCGATTCCGACCCATAGTGACCTTTATTAGGGTTTCCAAGGAGCAGCTGATGAGCTTGAACCACCAACCTTACAGTTCAAACACATTAGCTCACAGTGCCACACCAGGACTCCAAACTACACTATAGTATAAACGTAACTTTTATATATACTGGGAAATAAAAAATTTTGTGCAACTTGCTTGTGATATTCACTTTATTGGAAACAAACCCCACTCTATCTCCAAGGTATGCCTGCATCTGAAAATTTTTATAATAAAAATTTTGGAGAAAACAGAACAGCTAGCTGGTGCATGTTTTTCTATCAAGTAATATTAAAATCAGCTAAATATTCAGAGGCTAGTATTGCTAAAGAAATCATAATTGTAATTGGAGACTTCCTTACACTCTCAGCAACAAATCCTTACCATATCCCCAACTACATCCTACTATAATTTTTTCTCCCACCCATGAATTTGCCCAAACTCTCAGTGCTCCCAAAAGCCATCCACTGAGCAAGTCACAAGACATACTGACACTAGAAGCCACCTTGCAGAAGCCACATTGTCCAATTCATAATTAGAGAATCTTTTAGGAAAAAAGTGAGAAAGAAAAAGAAAAAAATCAGAAATCTTAAGACTAAAGGTCACTGACATGGAAGAACCAAATGATTTGAAAAATTGTTGGGCATTATTTAGTAAGATTACAACACACATAAATAACCTCTGACCAAACAATTAAACTTGAACATACAGAGTAGAACACTATATATGTACATGTGTATATGCACACTCATGAGGCGGCTTCAAAAAGTTTGGGGAAAATTTCTATCTTTCAATATAATTTTCCACCAAATTTTTCAAGTGCCCCATATATATATATAACCTCATGCATATTGCCTTTGAACATGTAAAATTTTATAGCAGCATTTTCAGACAGTAAAATACTAAGAAAAATCCAAATGTTTCCTAAAAAAGAGATACCATACAATGGAATACTAGCCACACTGAAATGAACAAATGAGAGTCACCAAAAATAGTACAGAAAATTTTAAATTATGTTGAACCAAAGATGTCTTTTACAAGATTATATAAATGGAATCAAACACACATTATGCAAAGCGCAAAAGAAAATGCTAAACTGTGTAATATGAAGACAAACACTTACACTATTAAAAGATGGCCTAGTAATTTTGAACCTTTTTGGATCAGAATAGTGATTAGTGCTGTTCATTTAATAATAGCCTGCTACAATGTAATGTCTTACCATTTTCCTGTCATATTTGAGAAAATGTCAATTACATTTTTAAAAAACTATTAATTTTTCAGTTTCCATAAAAAAATGTCCAAGGTTCTAAACAATCAACTGGCAAAGGAAAATTTAAAACACAGCTTATTAATTTGACAAGTCAATGACTAATTTAAATTAATATACTCAGAGCCTATAAACATACAAAATGTCTGTATATTTATAAGGACAAAAAAATTCTTCCTTCATTACATTAAAGCTACCAATGGGTTGGTAGTTAATTTTTTTCATATCTGGTTTAAGTCAACAAAGAATTTTCTGTTTGTAATAGAAAGCACCTTGTGACTATGAAATATAAAAAGTGAAGATAAGCCATTGCACGTAATACCTTTCTGCTGTGGCTGCTGCAATAAGGGCTGTGGCTGAGTCTGCAGTAGAGGTGTGATAGAAGCTGCTGAAATCTGGGCCTGCAACAGTGACTGAGGCTGAGGCTGAGCCTGAACACCAAATGCAGTCTGTGGGGCGATTGGCTGAAGTACAGCTGGAGGAGTCTTCAGTAAAGGCTGAGTTTGAGATTGATTCTTAACAAAAATAATAAAATTAAATTACAAAAAAAGAAAAATTCCTATGAGTTCTACGTCCTAATTACCACATTTATATAATACCTAATCCACTATTTACTGTACCTGATTTGGTAGTGTTTGAATTCTTTGTGCATTCCATTTAAAAGGCATGTTAGGATTATAAGTAGCTTCAACCAATACTCTGTCACCCACTTGGGGAGTTTTCCCTTTGACAGCACTATGGGAAAAAAAAAAATTCACAGTTAAGAGATCTTCCCCTACCACACACACACACACAAAAAGATTTATATTAGAATTTAAAATAAACTATCTGAAATAGGAGCCTTTTAGGTGGTGGTGCAAATGGTTAGCATGCTCAATTGTTAGCCAAAAGGATGGAGGTTCAAGTTTACTCAGAGAAGAAAAGCCTAGTTAACTATTTCTGAAAAAGTAACCATTGAAAACCCTATGGAGCACAGTTCTATGTTGACACACTCGGGTTTGTCATGAATCTTAGCAGAAGAAACTACACCTACTTCCTGTGGAGTTTATATCCAAAATGGAAGCCTGGTAAGCCATTTTTGAAAAGATACACTTCCTAGACCTACTTCTTTTGCAAAAGATAAAACACAAGGTTTGGAATAGAACACATAATTTACCACCCCACATTCTAATACTAGGCTTAACTTTTACAAACCAAGATTAAGATTTGTTTTGGGCTTTTGAAAAATGAGAGCCATGCTGAGATGGAAAAAACCCATTTAGTAGTAGGTATCACTTACAAAAAACTCTTGTGCCCTTTGATTATTTACATTATTATATATTCTTGGTTGATTCTGTGTACATTCTTCTCCCCACCCAAAATATCCCAGAGGGAATAGAAGCAAATACTGTAGAATGATGATGCATGGAGATTATTAGTAATCACTGCAATGAAATGATGGTGTAAATCCGATGTTCTTCCATGTTAACTACCACTCAATTCACAATAAAAACTTAAAAAAAAACAAAAAAACAAAAAAAACCCCAAACACACAATAATTAACTTCAATTTCCCCATTATAAAAAAGCTAAAGAGGATAGAGAGAAACACTGTAAACTGATGATATATGGAGGGGATAATAATCAATGTAATGAAACAAGCTATATGAATGGTTCAATGTGAAGCTGATGATGTGCCCTGTAAACTTTCACTCAATCCAAAATAAAAACATTTATTAAAAAAAAAAACAAAGCATCTGCATACAAATAATGAAGTTACCTAAGCTGAAAGAATACATCCTCATCCACAAATCCAAATGTATCATGTAGCTTTGTAACCACTCCGGTAAAAACACGTTGCTTTTGAGGTTGGGTTTGTTGTTGACTTGACCTTGGTGTTGGATACGATACTGTTATCTGTGCTGCAGGCTGAGGAGTAGACAGACTAAGGCTTGTAGGCAAAGCAACAGCTGGCTATAAAACATAATTATTGTGAGAATAATTTAACAACCTAAAGAATGAGATCACTGTCATTGAATTAAACATTTAGAAATTGTTGAGGAGGGTGGAATAACCACCACAAAACCATAATCAACATCAAATAAAATAATTTGAAATTATCTAAAAACTTTAAGTGCCTTGTTGTTAAGTGCTATCGAGTCAATTTAGACCCACAGTGGCCCTGTATAGGGTTTCTAAGGAGCAACTGGTAAGCTTGAACCACCAATTCTGCAGTTCAAATGACTTTGCACTCTGATGCATTAGTCCACAGCGCCAAACCAGGACTCCTTTAAGTGCCTTAAACCCACCTAAAAACTTACTTGAAGTTAGTATCTGCATAATGTACATTTTGAAGGTGAGAATCAAGTCAGAAATATTTTAAGTTATTTTGGATGTATTTTATCATTATGTTCACTTAGGTGTTAAGCCAGGAAAAAAAGGTCCCATGTTCCAATGAAATTAAAATAAAACTTCATACTTAGCCTCCTCTTCAAAATTCACAATCCACACAGGGATAAAAAACACTCAAGATGTGGCCCTTAGTCACCCTTCAGGTCTGAACGGAACTCATTCCCAAGGCTCAATTTTCACCCAAAAAATACACAGATCCATATAGTGAACAATAACACTAGGAAGGTACACATTCCATTTGAGATCAAAAGCACAAGGCAGGAGACTGTTAGAAGAAGAGTAAAAGAAATGGTCAACACAGGGAGGAAGGCAGATAAGTAACGTTACACTGTGGAGATTAAAGTCAATGACAAAAATCAAATGTGTATGAATTCTGTTGAATGAAAAACTGATTTGCTCTAAATCCACCATACAATTCACAATAAAATGTTAAGGGGAAAAAAACCCTCAAAGCCACATACAAAAAAACAGATTACCATTTTTTAAACTTTGACCAAACAATTGTTTTCTCATTAAATCTCTGTAACATCCCAAGGCACTAAATCTATTTAGGGAAAATTATGGGAAATTCTATTTTAAGGAAAGACAAAGCTTTCCAGTTTTTCTACTTAATTTGGAAATCCTAATACTGGACACTGAAATATTGATGAGTGCTGGTCAATTTCAGCTATTTAATAAAAAAAAGTGGGCAATTTCTCAAAGTATACTTTATTGTAAAAAAAAAGAACAAATTCAGAAAAAAAAAAAGAACAAATTCAAAGACTACACAAGTATACAAGGATATCCAGTTAAAGCTAGTCTCCTATTGTTTTTTCTTAGCTACCCAGGGGCTTACTCCATGAGAAAATCCATCACTAGTTTTATTACAGAGTTCTTGAAGATGTTTTATGCAAATATGAGAATAGATGCATGGACTCATAGATTGATGAAAGGTATTATCTCCCTCCTCCTTATGTAAATAGAAGCCTGAAGTGCACTATACCTTTTCTACCGTTATCAGTAAGCAGATTCCTCTTCTTTTTAAAGAGCTGTATAATACTTCTCTTTGCTCATGTGCCAAATCAGCAAATAGCTTAATATTTTTAGATGTGGCGTGGTAGGGCAAGTACTAGAGCTAAAGGTCAGTCTAAACCTCAATGTCAGTGGTTCAAACTCACCAACTGCTCCTCGGGAATCTTACACATGGTTGCTATGGGATGGAACTGACCCGGCAGCACTTAACAACATGGTCCAAGAAAAGAAGTCCTGCCGGCGCTACAGGTCAAGACACTGGACTGCTACCTGCAAAATCAGCAGTTCACACCCACCAGCCACTCCATGTGAGAGGAAGATGAAGCTTTCTGCTCCCCAAAAGACTCAGAGCCCTGGAAACACTATATAGAGTCACTATGAGTCAAAGCTAACTCAATGGCACTAATAACAGCAACACAAACCCATGAGAGAGATTCAAAAGGTTTGCGGGAAAATTTCATTGTCTTTCAAATCCATTTTTCCACAAACTTTGTAAAGTTCCTGTGTATAAGGAAATAAGGTAGCACAGTAGATTAAGCATTAGGATGCTAACTGAAAGGTTCAAACCCACACGCTGCCCTGCAAAAAAAATAAATAAATAAAAATCAGGCACTCTGTTTTTGTTCAGATTTACAGCCTGGGAAATTCTATGGAGCAGCTCTACTCTCCTATAGAAACTTTCTACTCTATCATACAGTCAAGTCAGACTTGACTGCTCTTAACAACAACAACCAATACAATGTATTTATGAGGGTAAGGCAAAAAGTATTGCTACTAGGGTTTTAGTTCATACATGCATCATTTATTCCAAACAAAAATTGTTTAAATGTACATCCACGATCAGTGGATGGCTGCAGACAAGTTCTCTATAGAGATATACTTGTCTCAGTCTTGCTGTTTGTTACTGCTGTTGTTAAGTGCTGTTAATTGGGTTCCAACACACAGCAGCCCTGTATAGGGTTTCCAAGGAGCAGCTGGTGAATTTGAACTACTGACATTTTGGTTAGCAGTCAAATGCTTATCCTACAGTGCCAAGCCAGAACTCCAGTCTTGTCAAGGAGACCTGAAAAAAAAAACAAAACAAAAAAAAAAGAGACTGTGTTCTTGGGAAAAAAAGTTTTTGAGATCAAAATTATTATCAAACTTACTAAAAAAAAAAACAAAAAACCTAAAGTGGGCATCATATTAAATTATTGAAACAGCTTTACAGGAATGCTGCCCCACATAATACAAGTTTTTAGATGGATCATGCATTTTAGCAAATGTCAAGAAGACCTAATAAAAGAGTCAAGAGATTGAAGATGGTCAACCTCAATAAAAGAAAAAACTATGCCTGAAATCCAGAAACTGTTGGAGGAAAACCACAGAAGTATCACTGATGCTGAGGTTTCACTTGCATTTTCAATGATAAGCAAACATCTTGGCATCCAGGAAGCTTTTAGCTAGATGGATGCTAAATGCATTCTGAGATCAGGTAGCTCACAGAACTGATCTTTCCATCAGTCTTTTAAGAAAAATTGGACTTAATGAAGACTATTTCATGGAACGAATTGTAACTGGGGACAAGTCTTGGATTTACTACTATGATCCAGAGAGCAAGGTCCAATCAAAACAGTGGCTTCCAAAGGGTTACATTCAAGGCAGAGAAGTCCAAGAGTAAAGTGCCAGTTAAATTCAAAATACAGAGGTCTGCTCAGGTTATAATGACTGCTTTTTTAGAATTGCAAAAAGGTAAACAACAGATATTCTTGAAGGATACAGGATGATTAGATGAAAACAGAAAACTACATCAGTGAGAAAAAAGTCAGGAAAGTTGTGTAGAGAAATATTTTTCCATCATGATTATGTACCTGGTCGGTCATTCTAGGAGGGTAGCAACAAGGGCTGTCCTAAGAAAATTTCATTGACAAAACCTAACTCCATCCAACCTACAGTCATGATCCTGTCCCTTCAAATTTTTGTTCCCAAAGCTCAATAAACATTTATAAATGGAACACGATTTGAATCTCTTAGGATGCTAAAACCACCAACATGATGCAGTGTAAATCAAAAAATGCAGAATTCATTGGGGAAGGGAGTGAGGGGTATGAATACTGCTTTCGAAGTATATAAATGGAGGGAAGATATGTCGAGAAACAACAGCTTCACATTTTGATATTTTTGATGAATAAAGGTTTCTATGATTTTTATAGTGATACTTTCTGACTTAGTCTCTTGTGTATTATGCATGTATACACATACACTCATTCTTTTCTTTACACCTTTAAAAACATAAAAACTATTCTTTATATCATACCAAAAGCAAATACAGAGCTGTGATATGACTCCAACCGTAGTGGCCCTATGTAGCTCTATACCAGAGTGTGTGAGATATAAAACAAAATGCTAAGGGCGCCTCAAAATCTCAAGTATTTACTATCAGGTGCTTTGTTGAGAAAACATGCAACTCCTGATACAGATCACAGTATATTTTAGGTGGTCGCCTACTACTTAGGACTTTTAGGATGTTTCCAATGTTTTACAATAAATATCCTAGCTCACCTTTCATTTGTATATGTGTGAGTGTACTATCAGGAAAATTAAGTGGAACTGCTTGCTTAAATATTTCAAACAGGTGTATATTTTAAAATATTTTGTTGTTGTTAAGTGCCGTGAAGTCGGTCCAACTCACAGCGACCCTCTATAGGGTTTTCAAAGAGCAGCTAGCGGAGTCGAACTGCCAATCTTGCATTTACCAGTTCAGTGCTTATCCTACAGTACCACTTTTGACATGGCCAAATAACTATACCTAGCAGTGATTTTTAAAATAAATCCTGATCTGCAATCTTCCTTCTTAAGAAGTTAATGTAGCCATTCTATATGAAAATAGCACAACATACAAAAGTCCAAATTTATACTAAATGTTACTAAAAATTAAGCTGATTGCACAGTACTCTACCTATTAAGTCCAAGCTAAAAAAGAAGCAACAAACATTTCTGAAAATTTCTAAAAAGCAAAACATTTTCTAAAAATATTAGAAAAACATAAAACTCAAAATCAATTATTTTAAAAAAGATTTCTCATTTATTAAAACTAAATGATAGCTGATAGAGATGGGCAATATACACACTGGCTACCTAAAATGGGAGGGGTTATAAATCCACAAAGTAACTAGCTTGTAAGTTTTCAAGAGGGAGTTTAGTTTCAGAGTGTGTGGGGGAAGGCAGAATCTCCACTGAATAGGTTTCATCTTGTCTAGATGGGTCTGGTGAAAGGAGATGGGGTAAGATTCTTATGCTTCAATAGTAACTGTTATCATGACTAATTGCCACTGTCACAACTGTTGAAGTAGATGCTTTGTAACATAAAGAGGGAAGTAGTTAGTCTTACATTCTAAGAACAGAGAACCCTAAGATCATCAAAGTAGAAAAGTATGAGTAGAATGTAGGACCCTAGCCAGAGATGGAGATACAGATGAGGGCATGGAGAGAGAGAACAGCTGAACACTATCCTCATAGAAAGAGAATGGTTAGGTGTTGGTAGGCAAGAGGCAGGCTTTCAGAATGTGCCCTTTGGTTGTTTAAATGATTACATATTCCTTGTGTATATCCTCACCCAAAAAAACAAAACAGAGGGAATAGAAGCAAATACTGGTGAATGATGATACACAGAGGAGATTGTAATCATTGTAATGAAACAATGAATGTAAAATTGATATTCCCCATATTCACTCAATTCACAATAAAAACTTAAAAACAAAAGAAAACTTACATATTAGACAAAGTATGTTGAAATGCAGTACACAAGCTCTAACACATCTTCATACTGAAGCAAAAACAAGCTTTTCAAATTAAAAAAACATAAACAAAAAACTAAATCACAGCTGAAACCATAATCAAAAAGTATAAAAGGAAACAAACAACAACAAAAATCCACAAGCCTTCTGTTTTTGTTTAAATTATACCGCTATACTATTTCACGAATTTAACAAATATTCATCCTTAAATCTTGACTGGAAAACTGTGTTAGGAATAAAACTTAGGTCTACACTTCATTCACACACCCAAAAGCAATAAAACGCCAAACTAACCTGTGTTAAAAGGGTCTGCTGGGGTTGCTGTAACTGAAAATAGAAAACACAAGAAAATAAATTAGAATTGTTTCAAAGATGTTTCACAAAAGAAAGCCATTTCTAATAAAACATTTAGCTCTAATGAGGAAAACTATGAAAATAGGAGTCATTAAATATAGAAGGTTCCCTATTTCTAATATCTATGGACTTGATACCTTATTATTGTTGTGCAATTGTTGTCAATTCCAAGTCATAGCTATCCTGTATAGGGTTTCTGAGGAACAGCTGGTGGATTTGAACCGCCAACTTATAGTTAGTAGTTCAGTGCTTATGATATAATGTCATATCAGGACTCCCTGAGGATCTCATTTAATGACAGGCACATAGTTTTCAATAAAAGTAATTTTTTGCTGCTATTTCATAGTAAAAAAAAATTAATCAAAAAACCACATAGGAAAGAAAAAAAAAAACCCTTAAGTCCCTAGAGTAAAACATTTCTAGTTTACAATAATTATCATGTACAAAAAGGATTCAATATTTTAATTCTGCTACTTGTACTAAAAAAATACTACTAGTCATCCAATTCAGATACCTATCTAAAATGAAAAGCACTTCTGGTGGTCAGATTTGCTAAGGAATAGGAGCCATAAAGGACCACACAATCAGAAATATGGTAGTTCTGGCAAGAACTAACTCTACAGCATTATCAGGAATTAGTTTACCTGGGAACAGGTTTAAGAGGTGAAATACTATTACTATAGTCTGTTAAGTGAAGGATGGTTGATTATTATCATTTTTAGAAGGCTCTACCTAACATATCATATTTAATAAATGTGTTTCATTATTAAACAATTAAAAATGAGTTAGGGTATTCCAAAAACAAGACAGTTGATTTTAAAATCAATCTCATCAGTTTTTTTTTTTAGGTTTATACAAATTGTTAATGGGATATGAGGACTATCATTGCTCCCTTCCTTGCCTTCTCTGGCCAGAACGTTTCCTCTCATTATATCTTAAAAAAAAAAAAAAGTTAATAGGATACTGTAATCTTCAGGGAAAATATGTTTTCAAGCCTCAATGGGATTAAGTCAAGAGTGAAAATGGACTCCTACACCTATGGAAGCAGTAACTCAAAAGAGGGAACAAGTCCTTACAGCAAGAATCATTCCCACCCCCTCCACACACAGAGTAGACAGGGATGGGCAACTTGGACATTGGCTACCCAAAATGGGGGTGGGGGGCTACAAAGGCAAGAAGTGACTGGCTTACAAGCTTTCAAGAGGGAACCTAGACCCAGAGGGCCTGGAGGAAGGTAGAATCTCCAGTGAGTAGTATTCAGTCTGAATAGGCCGGGCTGATGCAATGAAATGCAGACGGGTCTCTTGTGATACAATAGTGAATAACTGTTACCAGGACTGACTATGAGGGTTGGAAATGTAAGGGTGAATGTTTTATAGCAAGGAGGGGAGTGATTGACTTTTCAGTCTAGGAGCGGAGGTCCCTAGGACCATCAAGGGAGAAGAGCAGAGAGCGGGACCCTACCCAGAGAAGCAGTGATGCCTGAAATGGAGCCAAAGATGATGATGTGGAGCTATGGAGCAGCTGGAGACTCTAGAACCAGAGAGGGAAAGCGGCTGTGTGCTGAAGACCTGGGGGCACGGGAGAAGGATTGCATGGAGGGGATTGTAACACCATGGCAATGAGACGATATACGATAGAATGAATGTAAAACTAATGTTCTCCCATGTAAACTGTCACATAATTCACAATAAATCACTTAAGAAAAAAAAAAAAAAAAGTGAAAATGGACTATGGTTTTAGGGACAAGAGCTTATGGGTTGGGGTGCCTGATTCTTCTCCACAGTATCTTTGGATCCCACTTTTGATCCCTTTACTTCTGACTATTATATTTTCCTGATACTTAGTGGCTTAGATACTAAAAAGCCTAAAATGATCTCTTAACTCTCGAAAAGCCTAGAAAGGAGCTTAGGCTAGAGCTTTATCTAACTTAGGCTAGAGCCTGACATCTTCAGGATAACTTCTTTTTCTTTTCACTTTTCTACTTGGATTCAGTTTTCATTACCTCATCCTATCATAAATATAAATCCTTAATGAAGATTGATTAGAGTACGAGGTTAGGGAAAGGAGATCAAATAAGCTAGCTGTTAGTCTAAGTCAGGGTTCTTCACATTGGTTAGAATATGACTTGGGAGGAGGAATGTTGTTGTTGTTGTTGAGTGCGATCGAGTCGGTTCCGACCCATAGCGACCCTGTACAGGGTTTCCGAGGCTGTAAATCTTTATGGGGGCAGAAAGCCTCATCTTTCTCCCGCGGAGCGGCTGGTAGTTTCGAACTGATGAACTTGTGGTTCGCAGCCTGATTCGTAACCACTACACTAAAATGAGGCTTTCCCCTATTTTTAACACTCTATTTTAATATTCTGTACACACTGGGTTTCCACATAAAATTCATTCAGAAAAAAGAATAGTCTACAGCTTAATGAAAAAGCTAAAAGCCAATGTTCAGGATTATGATGGAAAAAGGGAACTTTTCATTTTCACATGCTGTAATTCAGCAAAGTACAGCTACAGGTTCCCAACAGGAGTACAGGGCCAAAAACTCAGCAGTAGAGCAATTCTTTCCAAATTGTCCTACTCCTTAAACATGTGTGACAAAGATCTCCCTGCAATTTCTTTCTCTCTTGGAGACATTCCTTTTTACAGACCTCATTTCCCTATCCCCAAAGAATTCAAATCACAGAAGTATCTAAAAGGATTGAACAAATCAAATGGCTATTTTAAAATTACCTTTAAGATGGAAAAGATAACTAACCTGCTGTTGCACACTATACAAGGCCTGCTGAGGTTGTGAATATTGCTGGAAAAAGACAACAGATTTATCAAAGAAAAATATATTAGCTTTAGTCATTCTAAAAAATGAACTACTTACAAGCAAACACATACCTAAAGTTACACTATAAAGAATTTTGACTATGTAACTATGTTTCTCGTTGTGTGCCTACGCACTGCCATCAAGTCAATTCCTGAAAGGACAGAGTAAACTACTCCACAGAGCTCCACTGCTTTACAGAAGCTAACAGCCTCATGTGTCTCCTGCAGAGCAGCTGCTAAGTTAGCAACCTAATGCTCAATCCCCTATGCCACCTGGGCTCCTTTCTATCCCTGTTGTTGATGTGTGTGCCGTGGAGTGGGTTCTGACTCACAGACAACTTGTACAGGGTCCCCCAAGGCTTTAAACCTTTACAGAAGCAGAAAGCCTCACCTTGCTTCATGCAGTGACTGGTGGACTTGAATCATCAACCCGGTGGTAAACAGCCCAACGTGTAAATCACTAAGCCACTAAGACTCCCTATATGTGCTTGTTGTTGTTAAGTGCCGTCGAGTCAGTACTGACTCACGGCAACTCTGTATAGGGTTTCTGGTGAGCTTGAACCGCCAAACTTGTGGTTCAAAATGACCTTGCAATATAGCACATTAACTCACAGCACCACACCAGGACTCCTCTGAATGTGATAGGCACATATAATTTTCATCATTAGGACAAGTATAAAGACATAAAGACACGCAATTGTGCTTTCATTCACTAAAAAGTGATGGTGGTGACTCCAGCTATTCAAGCACATTTTATAAAGATTATAATATGACATAGCGCTTTCAAGATTTACCTGTTGCAATGCAGCTGCTGCAGCTACGGCTTGTTGCTGCAATGCCGCAGTCTGAGTTAATTGATAGTTTGCTGGAGTTTGTGTGGTAAGGCCTGCTGCTGCCAATGCAGTCTGCTGTGTATAAATGGTAGGAGATGCTCCAAGGAGTGATGGCTGTTGAACACCCAATGCAGCTAAAATGAGATTAAAATGAATAATAAAAAAAAAGATTATTTGAGTCCCTTACAGGTGCTTAGTGGTGTATCAAAGTCTACCCACTAGTTAGTAAAAACACTAAACAGAACAATTTTAATAACATTTACTGAATTAACAATTTATATCTCACCCCAATACCAAACCTTTTATATTAAATAACTCATGTCATGATAAATATAAAAGCAGTGTTCTATAAAATTATACATCAAAATAAACCTAACCAAACTGACCAAGAAAAAAAGTATTTCTATCCAAAATCCAAATATTACCAACTCAGAGACCCCATAAAGCCTCATCCTATTGTAGTGGTTGTATGCAGTTCAGTCAGTTCTGACTCACAGTTACCATGTAGGGTTTGAGGCTATAAATCTTTAAGGGAGCAGAAAGCTTCATCTTTCTCCCACAGAGCACCTTGTGGTTAGTAGCCCAATGCCACCAGAACTCCTTACAGAGACCTTAAAGCACAGAGTAATTGCCCAAAGGGCTTCCAAGGTTGTGAAATCTTTATTGAAGGCACCCTGGGGGGAAGTGGTTAGGTATGTCTCTGCTAACTGAAAAGTTAGTTGTTTGAAGTCACCAACAAATCAACAGGGCAAAGATGTGGAAGTCTGTTTCTATAAATATTTACAGCCTTGGAAACCCTATGGGCAGTTTTGTTGTTGTTGTTGTTGTTATGTGCCGTTGAGTCGGTTCCGACCTATAGCGACCCTGTACAGGGTTTCCGAGGCTGTAAATCTTTACAGGAGCAGAACGCCTCATATTTCTCCTGCGGAGCAGCTGGTAGTTTGAACTGCTGTCCTTAAGGTTCGCAACCCGATTCATAACTACTACGCTACCAGAGTTAGGTGCCACTAAGTCTGTATCCACTAATAGTGACCCTATATGCAACAGAAATGAAATACTGCCTGGTTCTGGACCAACCTCACAATGAAGCCCATTGAAGCCCATTTACACACACATATATATGTATGGAAAACATTGTATTATATAAATAATTTTAAAACCGGCCAGTTTTAGCCTTTCCTATAAAGTCACTAAGAGTCAGAATCAACTCAGTGGCTTAGCAGTGACTTAGGTTTTGGTTTTATGCTAACACTCAAGGATCAACAGTGAACAGGAAAGTTGGCAATATTAGTTCTCACTAGGTGAGACCTCAAGTACAGCAAACTTGAGGATTAGGAATAAAATATGTATTACTAATGAGCCTTGGAGGGTTCTACTACACATGAGCACAGATCTACTCAAAATTTAAAGTGACAGTTTCCACTTAAAACCAAATGGCCACCACTCATTTGTCAGTTTGCCATACTGTTGTGGCTTATAGTTGCTATGATTCTGAAAGCTATGCCACCAGTATTTTAAAAACCAACAGGATCGCCCATGGTGGACAGGTTTCAGATGAGCTTCCAGACAAAGACAGACTAAGAAGAAAGAGTGACAAACTACTTCCGAATATTTTAGTCACTGAAAACTTTATGAAGTGCAGTGAAACACTATCAGATATAGTGCCGGAAAATGAACCCCACAGGTTGGAAGGCAATCAAAATATGACTGGGGAAGAGCTGCCTCCTCAAAGTGGACTTGACCTTGTTGATGAGAACAAGTAAAGCCCATGGAATAAAAGCACTTGGGACCTTCATTTGCTGATGGGGCACAAATCAAAATGAAGAGAAACAGCTGTAAATATCCACTGAAAATCAGATCATGGAATGTATGAAGTATGACCCTGGGAAAATTGGAAGTTGTCAAAAAATGAAATGGAACACATAAACATCAATATCTTAAGCATTAGTGAGCTGAAATGGACTGATATTGACCATTTTGAATCTGACAACCACATGGTTTACTATGCTGGGAATGACAAATTGAAGAGGAATGGTGTTGCATTCATTGTCAAAAAGAACATATCCAGATCAGTCATGAGGTACAACGCTATCTGTGATAGGATGATATCCATGCACCTACAGGGAAGACCAGTTACTACCACTATTACTCAAATTTATGAACCAAACACTAAAGCCAATGAGGATGAAACAGAAAAATTCTACCAACCTCATCTATCTGAAATCGATCACATACAATCAAGATGTATTGATCATTACTGGTGATTGGAATGCAAAGGTGGGGAGCAAAGAGAAAGGATCAGTAGTTGGAAATACGGCCTTGGTGATAGAAATGATGCTGGAGAACACATGATAGAATTCTGCAAAACCAATGATTTGTTCATTTCAAATACCTTCTTTAGGCAGCATAACAGATGACTATACACATGGACCTCACCAGATAGAATACATAGAAATCAAATTGACTGCATCTGAGGAAAGATGGAAATGCTCCATATCATCAGTGAAAACAAGGCCAGAGGCAGACTGTGGAACAGACCATCAATTACTCATGTGCAAATTCAAACTGAAGCTGAAGAAAATGAAAACAAGTCCATGAGAGCCAAAATAGGACCTTGAATATATCCCATCTGAATTTAGAGATCATCTGAAGAGCAGATTTGATATACTGAACACTAAAGACCGAAGACCAGAAGAGTTGTGGGATGACATCAAGAACATCATACATGAAGAAAGCAAAAAGTCATTTAGAAGACAAGAAAAAAGGAAAATGTCAAAATAGATGTCAGAAGACACTGAAATTTGCTCTCCAGCAGAAAGATGCTAAAGCAAATGAAGAAATGAGGAGGTTCAAGATCTGAAGAGAAAATTTCAAAGATCAGTTAGAAAAGATAAAGCCAAACACAAAATGTGCAAAGATCTGGAATCAGAAAACCATAAAGGAAAAACACACAAAGCATTTCTCAACCTCTTGAAGAAAAAATTCAAGCCTCGACTTTCATTACTGAAAGATGCACTGGGCAAATTACTGAATGCTGCAGAAAGCATCAAGAGAAGAAAGAAGGAATACTCAGAGTCACTATATCAAAAGGAAATGGTTAATGTTCAAACATTTCAAGAGGTAGCATATGATCAAGAGCCAATGATCCTGAAGAAGGAAGTCCAAGGTACATTGAAGGAATTGGCACAGAACAAGGCACCAGGAATTGATGGAATAAAAATTGAAATCTTTCAAGATAGTGAGGCGGCACAGGAGGAACTCACTCATCTCTACCAGGAAATTTGGACAACTATCTGGCTGACTGATTGGAAGAGATCCATATTTGTATCCATTCCAGAGGTCACCCAACAGAATGCGGAAATCATCGGACAATGTCTTTGATATCCCACGGGTGTAAAGTTTTGCTAAGGGTAATATAGAAACGGCTACAATCATAACATTGACATAGAACATCCAGAGGTTCAAGCCGGATTCAGAAGAGGCTGTGGAATGAGGGATATCATTATTGATATCCAATGGATCTTGGCTGAAAGCAGGGAATATGAGAAAGATATTTACCTGTGCTTTACTGACTACGCAAAGGCTTTCGATTGTGTGGATCACTACAAGCTATGGAAAACACTGAGAAGTATGAGTGTTCCAGAACACTTAATTGTGCTCATGAGGAATCTGTACCTGGACCAAGAAGTAGTTGTTCTAAGAGAACATGGGAACACGAAATGTTTTAAAATTAAAAAAGGTATGCGACAAGGTCGTATTCTTTTACCATACTTATTCAACCTGTATGCTGAGCAAATAATCCGAGAAGCTGGGTTGTAAGAAAAACGTGCCATCAGAATTGGAGGAAGACTCATTAACAACCTGGATATGCAGATGATACAACCTTGCTTGTTGAAAGTGAAGAGGACTTAAAACATTTACTGATGAAGATCAAAGAGCACAGCCTTTAATATGGATTACATCTCAATGTAAAGAAAACAAAAACCCTCACCATTGGACCAATAAACAACATTCTTATCAACGGAGAAAAGATTGAAGTTGTCAAGGACTTCATTCTTCTTGGATCAACCAACTATCAACACTCATGGAAGCAGCAGTCAAGAAATCAAATGATGTATTGCATTAGGCAAATCTGCTACACAAGAGCTTTTTAAAGTGTTGAAGAGCAAAGATGTCAGCTTAAGGACAAAGGTGTACCTGACTCAAGCCAGGGTATTTTCAATAACCTCATATGTATGAGAAAGCTAGACAGTTAATAAGGAAGAATGTAGAAGAATTGATGGTTTTGAGTTATGGTGTTGGAGGAGAATTTTGAAAGTGTCATGGGCTGCCAAAAGAACCAGTAGTCCTTTTTGGAAGAAGTGCAGCCAGAGTGCTCCTTGGAGGCCAAGATGGCCAAACTTGGTCTCTCATACTTTGGACATATTATCAGGAGGGTTTGTAATGCCAACCTTAAACAGTTGCTGTTTTGTGCCATCAAGTCGGTTTCAACACATAGTAACCCCATATGTTTCCAAAGCTGTGTATCTCTACAGCAGCTTATACTCTATTTTTCTTGTGGAAGGGCTGGTAGATTTTAACCATTAACCCCGCAGTTAACAGCCCAACACATGACTCACTAAAATACTAAGACTTGCTTGTGGTTATGAGTCCAATTATAGCACTAACATTTTAAACCAGGCCCATACCAGCAGCAATCTTCCCTTTCTACCAAATTGTGGGTTGGAAATATACAACTCTATCAAGGGATAATATAAGTGAAATATATATTGTTGATAGGTGCTGTCAGATTCAGTTCCCTGTGTACAACAGAAGAAAACACCACCCAGTAGTATGCCATCCTCACAATTGCTGCTGTCACTGTGCCAGTCCATGTCAATGGGGGGGAAGGAAAGTGTGTCTTCCTGTATTTCCCTGAATCTCCACTTTACCAAGCATGATGTCCTTCTCTAGGGAATGGTCTCCTCCTGATAATATGTCCAAAGAATGAAAGGTGAAGTCTGGACATCTTAGTTTCTATGAAGTATTCTGATTATACTTCCTCCAATATAGATTTGTTTGTTCTTCTGGCAGCCCATGGTACCTTTAATATTCTTCTCCAATACCATAACTAAAATGCATCAATTCTCCTACGATCTTCCTTAATCACGGTCCAATTTTCACATGCATCATGGGGCTACTGAAAATACCATAGCTTGGGTCAGGGTGCTACCTGACAGTATTTTGCTGCTAAGGTTTTCAATGGCTAAACATTCTGAAGTAGTCAAACACCTCACTGCATCTAAGAGATCCAGAACAAGTTTCAGGGTCCATTGGCATAAAATAGCTCACAAAGACAATGTTCTACAACCTAGTTTGGTGATAGTAACTGGAGTCTTTATTTGGTGTCTCCCTGTCTGGAGAAAAGACAAGTGAAGAAAATCTAAGATGTATGGAAACAATTAGTCCAAAGAACTAATGAAGCATGTAAACTTCAACCTCTTCGCCATCACAATTTGATGGTGCTTGAGTACTACAATCAACCACCCTTAAAGGGATCACAAGAGAATGTCCTGAATAGTAGTTATACTTAAGTACATGGAACAGGTCCCAAATAGAGTGAGAGAAAACTGTGGCACAATACTCAAAATCATAAATAAGACCAAGCTTACTGATCAGAAACTGGTGGAACCCCCAAGACAATGGGCCATAGTTAACCTTCAAGTCAGAAATGAACTCACCACACAGCTCAACTTTCAGTCAAACTATACCAGGTGAATGATACAAGATCTAAAGGGCATTTCCCAGAGAGAAACTTCGCAAGACAAGTTGGCATTAAGAATAAAAGGACACAGGGAGGACATGGAAAGAGTGCTGTTATAGTTTGGGGATTAAAATCAATGTCATAAAACAAATTTTATATCAACAGTTGAGTGAAAAACTAATGTGTCTGCAAAATTTCACACAAATCAAAATCAGATGTCCAAAACCTAATAAAAGTAGTACTAGAGTTTCATGGTAGCACAAATGGTTAAGCACTTGATTACTAGTTAAAAGGTTGGTGGTTCTAACTCACTCAGAGGACAGGTCTGGCAATCTGCTTCAGAAAAGTCACAGCGTTTAAAAACTGCAGAGCAATTCTACTTGCACAACTGGAGTTAACAGGGTTAACATGTACAAAATACTTGCATATTTTGAAACTAAAAAATCTGATAGGCATTCTGTTAAGTCTGAAATTTAAACAAGACTAGTGTAAGACTAGATATCCTTAATCAATGCAATTGATCTGAAGGGGTCATATAAAGACAGTGATTTGTCAATACTTCTTTCATTGTCCCTCCCCTACAATCTCTTTACAATTATTAAATGTTCAAACTTAAAGCTTTGGGCCTTAGTATGACTGATGCTGAAGTGGGGCTAGAAACTTTGAAATGTATTCCAAAACTCCCTGAAGATATTTTTGCAGATGAATAAAAGCATGCAGTAACAGAAGATAATATAAACTATAATTCCGGGGTCCTAACAATAACTCTGCTATGACCTGTTGTAAGATCTTAAAACAAATTTCCTCATCTCTTAGGCAGAGGAGTGGGGACAGACTCTAACTCAGGTGTGGTGCCATAGGATAAGCACTGGCTGGTGGTTCAAACCTACCAGGCTCTCCTTGGAAACCCTACACAAGGTCATGAGTCAGAACCAACTTGAAGTCACACAACTAGTTCAGGTTCTATCCAGTTTGAAAAATGCTGTGATTTCAATAGGAACTATGATTTAGGAATATCCTATTTGACAATGCATTGGCGTTCAAGAAAAATAAGCAATAGCATACCTAGTAAGCAAGAGAGAAAAGCAAGTGGAAGCAGTTAGAAGGAACAAAGGACACTAACGAAAAACAGTACCACCATCAAATGAAAGATGAGGAAAAGAGCACCCCGACTAAACTGAATATGTGTGTACTGGTAAATGCTATAGAATAAGATGTAAAAATTTGGGAAAGGCACAGAAGGGCCTGAAAGTTAAAGTGTGAACTTTGACAAGAGAGCTGTAAGCAAAAGAAAGTTGTTGCTAATGCAGTTATCCAAATGTGAAGAGCATATGACCTAGATATAAAAAGGGAAAAAAGTCAAAGTTCAAATATAGGATTAAAAGAAAATTAAAGATACCAAAAATTACACATGGGAGTTATAAACTCTCTTTACTTGCATAGGCTCAGTATTAAAACTAACAAAAAGTATTTAAGAGTCTTTAACTTTATAATAAATTTCAGCAATAATTGCTAAAGTATACTTTTACTAATGTTTTGAACATTTTTAAAAATGTGTCACCTGTGTGAACACACTAAATTTCATCTATGAACATAATGAAAATTTCAAGTCACTATTAACTAAGGATTCGTCATAAAATTCCCTGAACAAAACTGCATGCATGTATACGTATTTTTGTATTACTCTCAGAAACTGAAAGTCAGAAATTCAGGCACAAAAGCAAAAATAGTTATTTGACTTGAATTAATCAGTTAATCATTTTCTGATGCATGATCATCTGATTTGACAGCAGTTTCTAATACAAATATATCTGCCATATTTTAATAGTTGTATTTTTAAAAAAGAGTAAATTTGGCATATACATAATCATCTTGATAAAACCCTTTAATGTCATTTGCTGAGCTTTTTTTCAAATTGCATTTGATGCCACCAAGAAAAAACTTATAGAGTTATACTTAGGGTAAAATGTGTTCTATTAAGATTAGGAGTAAAGACATACTTTGCCCAAGAATGAAAAAAAACTGAACTTTGAAAGAAATTTGCTTGGCTCTGAGAAGCAACTATAATGAGATAAGGATTAGTCACAAAGGCTTTAAAAGCAAGATAAGGAAATACTTGGAGGCCTGGTATGGCACTGTGGGTTAATATGAACCGCAGAGTTAGTTTGACCACAAGGTTGATGGTTCAAGCTCACCAGCTGGTTCTTGGAACCCTATACAGGGTTGCTATGGGTTGGAATAGCATTTATTGTTGTTGTTGTTGTTTAGTGTTATTGAGTCTGTTCCAACTCACAGCAATTCTGTATAGGGTTTCCGAACAGCAAGTGGTGAATTTGAACAACCAACCTTGCAGTTCACATAACCTTGCGGTCCAGAGCTTAGCCTACAGCGCCATACTAGGATGATGTTGTTGTGAAGTACTGTCAAGTCAGTTCCAACCCATAGTGACCCTGTATAGGGTTTTCAAGGAGCAGCTGGTAAGGCTGAACTGCCAACCTTGCAGTTCAAACAGCTTTGCAGTCTGGCGCATTAACCCACAGTGCCACACCAAGACTCCAAGGATAAGCACCCCAAAATTAAATATTTAATCAAAACAAAGTCCCTTTGGAGTTGAGTTCCATTAAGCATCTACTCCATGGTTTTTATGGCAAAATTTACTATCGATACTCACCAAAGACTTGAACTATGTCAGCAAAATTTCCATTTTGAAAAATCTTGACTAAGAAGTTCAACAAAGTCCATAAATAATTTCATATAGTACAAATAATCTGTTTACAAAAATCCCATTAACAACATCTGAAATCTGTACTTCCAAATACAGAAAACTAAACATGAAAAGGGTAGATCTATATTCACTACTAACTTTGTCTTTAGCAAGCATATGTTCAAATATAAGCATTAAGAATTATGGAGAACAGAATTCTACTGTTAACAACACAGCTAAATCTAAAACAAATTATAAGCAGACAGTTAAAACACGCTTACTTTATCAAAGGCCCAGCACACAGAATTTGCTTCTGGATATAGAGAAGTTGGTAATAATTCTGATTTCATCAAAACAAAGCACCTGATCTCCCGTTATTTAACACTGTTGTTAGGTGCGGGCATTAGATAAATAAGGTAATACGTTTATATGATTACATGCATTTTAAGATTACTTATGTGAAAAGAAAATCATACCGACTCTGTGTACAACACAATAAAACATTGCCAAATCCCTGAACCATCCTTATAATCACTGCTGTGTTTGAGGTCCATTGTTGTAGCATCATTTAACATAGACTAGAAATATATGGATCTGAATTGAATATGACCTGTAACTATTATTTAATATTATTTTCAGAGTGTGCAAAAGTAACTGTTGACCATTTAATCCCCCCAATCAAGAGCAATTAAAATAAAACCCCTGAAGTATATAATTCTATAACAGGAATGAGAAAGGTCACCTAGATAATTAGATAATCATTTCCATCAAATTTTAGATCGCTGTCTCTCTGCAACTGACCTCAAGTTACATAATAGATATTTTAAGTAAGTAAAACACAGCAAAATACTATTATCAGCTGTACCATAAATAAAATATATTCAAATTAACAGAATATGCTGCATTTTTTTCAATACCAAAATCTCATTCAGTATAGTCCTTGGAAAATTATTTTGAAAATTTTAAAACACTACTTGTTTTATGCCTAAGTAAAAAATGCAAAGAAATCAAAGTAAAAACCGGGTACAGAATTCTTCCTAGAAACAAAAAATGGTGAGTTCTACCCCAAACAATTTGTTTATTTTGAAAAATCTCAGTATTCATTTGCTCCTTTTATACTGATATCAATGATAATTAACTTCCTTAGAATTCATTTTTTCTATTTTAAAGACTATATTTATATAAACCACAGCTGTAAGTTCAGAAAAGTAGAGTCCAGTCAATTCTGCACCATAGAAACCCAGAATTGAGTTTCTGACTTTATTTAATGAATGAGTGGTTGACAACTTCTAACAATTAAGTCAATCAAAGTTAATCAATTTAAGAGACTTAAAAACTATAAAAATGGCCAAACTGTTGCGCACCCATTTTTTTCTAAACTGCTTTAAAAGAAAAAATAAGAGCTTTACAGACAGACATAATAAATGTATGAGTATTTTCTATTAAGCACACCCAATGTAAACATAGTTATAACATATATCAACCCCAGCCCCATGTACAGTACATGTGTTCAGAAGCCTGACCTGGCTGTGATACCGCAGTGGCTGTAAACTGAGTAGCCCATGGCGGATTCTTCTGCCCTCCAAACTGAGCCATGATGCAAGGGGGAAAAACCTCCGCTAGTTTTTCTTCTATAGCAGCGATCTATTAAGAAAGGATCCACATTTCAAAGTTCACCCAAACGACAAGTATCACTAAATACTATTTTAAAGAAATATTAAATACTTGTCAAGAGCATCTTAGTGAATCAAAGCAAGAATAACAACTGGAAGTACCAATGGGGCAACGAAACATTTGATATGCAGCAAAAACATTTTACATCACATAGTTTCCCAAAGGTACCAATTTTACAGGATGACATTAAGAGTAGACTTACAAAAAAAGCATTTTAGCCTGCTACTGCAAACTGTCATTTAAACGGAAGACCTGATTTCCCTGATTCTTAACAGGTTTATAACTTTAAAATAAAGATAGCCTTCATGCTGTGTAATTGCTTTTTTCATTTTTTGGCAGTAGGTTAGGAATTAGGGCCAAAGTCGTAGACATACCAATAACGGACTCTGGGGCCAGGAGATTCCAGATAAAGGCATAGTAGGAGTGTCATTAAAATAACGACTCACTTTCTGGAGTGGGGAAGGTACTAAAGACCTGGAGTTCCTTTTCCCTCCCCTCGCTCTAGGAGGAAAAGCAGTAGAGATAACGGGTGCCCTAAGGGAACAATCGCGAAGCCCTTTCCCCAAAAAAGACCCAGAAAAGGTGAAGGTCTCCGCCCTCGCACCCACCCACCACCCCAGCGCGAATTCAATGGGCCGGAGTTCTGCCGTTCATCTTCCTCCAACACGGAGCTCCTCGTGGGCCAGGGACTAGGAAAGGTGGAACCCTCCATCCCACACGGCAGGACGAAGCCGCCAAAAAGGGAATACCGAAAGCCCAGAGCCCTTAATGCCAGTTTAAGACAGCCTCCAGCATCCACAACCCACATCACGGCAAGTCGTCCCGAAAAACCGAGTCCGCAGGCCGAAAAGCTAAGGACGTGGCGGTTCCGGACGGCGGATGGCAGGTCCACCCGGACCGCCAGGCCGAGGCTTCGGAGCGCCGGGCCAGACTAAAGGGCCGCGAGGACAGAGCCAGGCGGTGGGGGAGGGGCCGGCCGCGCGGGGCCTGCTCCGACCCGCACAAAAGGGGCCGCGTCCCTCCCGCCCCAGTCCCACGAGAGCCCCACCGTCTCTGGCCCGTAGTCGCAATACTTCGTAAACAGTCTTTCCAGGCCCTTCCGCAGGTCCGGTAGGGTGTTCAGAATCCTGGCTCGGCCTCCCACCGTTTGAACCGCGCGAACCAGACCTTCACCTGAGTAGGATTCCGGATAGCACCGAAGCCATTTCAAACCCGTCAGACTTAAGCGCATGCGCCAACTTCCCCCTCTTCCTCCAAGCCACTCGCCTCCTCCCCAGCTCCTGAGGAGGGACGCCTTACGCTTTACGTGCGCGCTCCTGGGTTCATTTACATTACGTTCGCCATTACTACGACGCGGCTACGAGCATAGCTCCTCTCCAAAGGGTTACGTAGGCTTCGGATAACAATGCAGGGGCTAAAGGTATGCGCATGCTCTGAGAAAAAGGATTTTCGTTAGGGTGGGAAGTAATGAAATTATTGGTCATGTGATCCTATTAGCGTCGCCATTTTTTCTTTTTTTTGCTTTTATTTCTGAGTTCAATTACTTGCAAAAATAAGTATATTCTGTGGTTTCTTCTTTCAAAAAATTTTAAGGTAGAGTTAACGATTCCCCATTTTCGTGAATTTTAATACATATGTACAATACAGTGTCTTTTTTAGTATTTTCTCGCAAGGCTGTGCCTACAACCATCACCATTATCAAGTTCCAAAACATTTTCATAACTCCCAAAATAAAAACTGTACCCTTTAATCACTTAACCTGTTTACCTTCATTCTTCTAAGTTCTGTTGTTGGTTAGTGCTGGACTTAGTGACCCTGAATAGGGTTTCCAAGGAGCAAGGAGGGCTGGTGGACTTGAACCACCGACCTTGTGGTTAGCAGTCCAGTGCTTATCCTACAGCACATCAGGACTCCTGGACGCTAGGCCTTAGCTACCTGTAATGTCTTTTCCAACTCTATGAATTTGCCTATTCTGGGATTTCATATAAAATTCATAAAATATGTGGCTCTTTATTGCCTGGCTTCTTTCATGCGGAGTTGCCATGAATAGGAATCAACTCTATGTACAATTAATTATTTCTTTCGCTTACTATATACAGCCCTGCATTGCTTAATATGCATCATTCCTTCTGTGAAATAATAAGACAGTATATGAATTGGAAATTGTGTGAACGTATTACATAGAGGAGCTCCTGGATTATGAATGAGATCCGTTCCAAAGTCTGTTTTTAAGTCCAACTTGTATATAAGTAGGAAAACTTTGTTACAATTAGTATCTAATGTCAGTTATTTATATGCCTCAGTAGATACATAATTTACAACGTATCTTTCTATGTATATTGCTGTTGTTGTGAGCCGTGGAGTCGGTTCCGACTCATAGCGACCCTGTACAAGGTTTCCGAGGCTGTAAATCTTTACGGGAGCAGAAAGCCTCATCTTTCTCCTGCGGAACTGCTGACCTTGGGGCTCCCAGCCCGATTCTTAACCACTATGCTACCAGAGCTCCTTTAAAAACTTTAAAAATACTTTTAAATACCAAAACATCTTTAATATAATAATTGAGTAATAGTAATTTTTGATGTGCATTGTAAAGTAGCTGGCTTGTTATTCTGAACCATTGTATGTAACCTGAAATTTTTAACATACTAGGTTTTCTGGAGGTTAGGTCCTAGGACAGGTAAGCTGTCAGGCATTGCCTGAAGGGGTTTTATGCAGCACATGAATGTATTAACAAGGTTCTTAACTGTTGTAACACATGCCAGTACTTCATCCCTTTTGAGGACCAAATAATATTAAATTGTATGGATGTACCATATTTATCCAATCATCAGTTGATGGCTATTTGAGTTGTTTATACATTTCAGCTATTAAGAATAATGCTGCTATGAGCATTCATATACAAGGTTTTGTTTGAAAACTACCCTTCTGAGCCAGCCTCAAAATTTTTATGTTTGAGCCCACTGTTGTTACTTCTATGTCATTCTAACTCCTTGGGGATCTCCCTCTTTTTCATTGACCCTTAACTTTATCAAACATGATGTCCTTCTCCAGGGACTGGTCCCTTGTGACAACATGTCCAAAGTACAAGAAGTGAGGTCTCCCCATTGTCCCTTCTAAGGAGCAATCTGACCTCACTTCTTCAAAGATAGATTTGTTCATTCTTCTGATACCTTTGATAATCTTCAGCAACACCATAATTCAAGTGCATCAGTTTTACTCTGGTCTTCCATATTCAGTGTCCAGCTTTGGCATGCATATGAGGTGATTGAAAATATCATAGTTTGGGTCAGGTTCATCTTACAACTAAAATTGACTGACATCTTTGCCCTTTAACACTTTAAAGAGATCTTTTGCAGGGAATCTGTTTAATGCAATACATCCTTTGGTTTCTTGACTATTGCTTACAAGGATGTTGGTTGTGGAACCAAGTAAAATGAAATCATGGAACATTTAATATTGTCTCCATTCAACATAATGTTATTTATTGATGAAGTTCTGAGGATTTTTGTTTCCTTTACACTGAGATGTAATCCATACTGAAGGCTGTAGTCTTTGCTATTCATCAGTAAATACTTCAAGTCCACATCTCTTCAAGCAAACAATGTTCTATTCTTTGCATATTGCAGATTGTTAAGGAGTAGTCCTCCAATCTTAATGCCACATTTTTCAGATCATCCAGCTTCTCAGACTGCTCAGCATACAAATTGAATAACATGGTGAAAGGACACAACCCTCACCCACACGTTTCTTGATTTTAAACCATCCAGTATACCCTTGTTCTGTTCTAATGCCTACCGCTTAGTCTATGTACAGTTTCCTCATGAACACAAGTGTTATGGAATTGTCATTCTTCTCAATATTATCCATACTGCTTTATGATCCACACAGTTGAATGCCATTGCATACTTAATAAAACACAAGCAAACATCTTTCTTTATTCTCTGCTTTCAGCCAAGATCTGACATCAGCAATAATATCTTAATTTCTACAGCCTCTTCTGAATTTGGTTTAAATTTCTGGCAGCTCCCTGTTGATGTACTGTTGCAACCATTTAAAAATTATCTTCAGCAAAATTTTAATTGCATGTGATGCTAAAGACATTTTTCTATGATTTCTGCATTCCACTGGGTCATCTTTCTTTCAAATGGGCATAAATATGAATCGCTTTCAATTGGTTGACCAGGTAACTGCCTTCTAAAATTTTTGCCATAGACAATTGATTGACTGCCTCCAGTACTTCATCAGTTTGTTAAAACATTTCAATTTGTGTTCCATCAATTCCTGGAGTGAGCCTTACTGTTCCCCAATGACTTCAATGCATCGTGACCTTCATCCTTCGATAGTCTTTTTATTATATGTTGTTGTTGTTAAGTGCCTTCGAGTCAGTTCCGACTCATAACGACCCTATATAGGGTTTCTGAGGGGCAACTGGTGAGCTTGAACCAACCGCACTACAGTTTAAATGGCTTTGCAGTCTGGCGCATTAACCCACAACATCACTTTTTTAATTACATACTACCTCTTAAAATAGTTGTATTACATACTACTCCTTTTATTACGTATTACCTCTTAAAATAGTTGAGAATCAACTAATTCCTTTTGGTACAGTGACTCTGTATATTCCTTCCATCTTCTTTTGGTGCTTTTTGTGTCGTTCAATACTTTGCCCATTTTTTTCTTTTGCCCATTTGTTGTAAGGCTTGAATGGTTTCTTCAATTCTTCCATCATTGACTTTAGTGGTTGGTGCATAAATTTGAATTATAGTTACCTTAACTGGTCTTTCTTATAGGTATATGGATATTAACCTATCACATACAACATTATACTTCACAATAGATCTTGAAATGGTCTTTCTAACAATGAATGTGATGCTTTTCCTCTTGAATTAGTAATTTCTGACATAGTAAATGATGTGATTGTCTGATTCAAAATGACCAATTACCAGTCTGTTTCAGCTCACTAATGCCAAGATCCACCACTCTTAGATCAGTTTGTCACATTATGGTGGGTTGTGTGTGTCTGTGATGCTTTTGGTGTATTTTGAATGCTAGCAGGCTAACCCATGGTGGGCAGGTTTCAGCTAAGCTTCCAGACTAAGAAACTTGGAAGGAGAGGCAGAATACTTCCAAACGTTTAGCCACTGAAAACCTTATGAGTAGCAATGAAACACTTTCAGATAGCACTAGAATATTAAACATTGAACCATGATGAAGAGCACCAGAATATTGTCAGATATAGTACTGAAAGATGAGCCCTTACGGTTTTAAGTACTTAAAATACCAATGGTCCCTTGTACTTGGGATGTGCCATCAGGAGAGGCTAGTCCCTGGAGAAGGCATCATGGTTGATGGAGTGGAGGGTCCATGTATGAGAGGAAGACCCTTAGCAAGATGGATTAAGACAGTGGCTACAACAATGAGCTACAATACAGGAACGAGGACGATGCAGGATGGTGTCGCACCAGGCAGTATTTGGTTCTGTCGTGCATAGTGTCACTATGACTCGGAATTGACTCACCAGCACCTGACAACAAGGACGGACACTGACCTAACAAAGCAGTCTAACTCTACCTTCTCTACTGGAACATGACGTATAACAAGGACGGGGGAGACTGCAGAGACACTGGGACCAGCATGTACCACTGTTGGGAATGTGAAATGGTACACCCACTGTGGAAAACAGTCTGCAAGTTCCTAAAACAGTTAAACATGGAGTTACCACATGGCCAAGCAATGGCACTTCTAGCTTTACACTGCAGAGAAATTAAGTAGGTGTTCAAACAAAATTGTGTCTATGAATGCCCATTGCAGCGCTAGTCACAACAGCCCAAATGGAGACAATCCCAGTGACCATCAGCTGGGGGGCAGATAGACAATGTGGTTCATCCAGACACTGGCACCAGACTCATCTGTGAACAGGAATGAAGGCTCCATGTTACAAAGTGATGAGCCTTGACAACAGATGAAAGGAGCCAATTATGAAAGGACCTACAATGAACGGAAACAACCAGACCAGGAAAATCCATAGAGACAGGAAGTAGATTAGAGGTTGCCAGGGGCTGGGGAGGCGGAAGTGCAGAGTATTATGGATTGAATTGTTGTTGTTGTTAAGTGCCATCAAGTTGATTCTGACTTACAGTGACCTTATGCACAGCAGAGTGAGAGAAAGATGAGGCATTCTGCTCCTGTAAAGATTTACAGCCTCGGAAACCCTCTTCAGGGTCGCTATGAATCGGAATCGACTCCATGGCACAGTACCACCATGCACCGCAGAACGAAGCACTGTGTGGTCTTGTGCCATCCTCGCAGTCATTGTTAAGCTTGAGCCTATTGTTACTGCCACTGTGCTCATCAATCTCGCTGGGGGTCTCCCTCTTTTTCATTGACTCTCCACTTTGCCAGGCATGATGTCCTTCTCCAGGAACTGGCCTATCCTGACAATACGTCAGGATGTATGAGAGACAAAGTCTTGTCTCTAGATAGCTTTCTGGTTGTACTTCTTTCAACAAAATTTGTTTGTTCTTCTAGAAGTCCATGGTACTTTCAATATTCTCCAACACCATAACTCAAATGCATCTATTCTTCTATGATCTTCGTATTCACTTCCCAACTTTCACATGTATATGAGGCAAGTGAATTGTGCACGCCCAAAATATATGTCAACGTGTCTATCTCATGGTTCTTAGTAAGTAATGACCCTCCATCCTGTGATCTGATGGAATTATCCTATGTGTTGCATAGCCTACCTTCTATGATGGAAACGAGGCAGGATGCAGTCTATAGGGTTATGTTATATCTTAAGTCAATCTCTTTTAAGAGATTGAGCAGAAATGAAGGAACATGAATACTACCGTGAAAGAAGAGCTAGGACTGGAGCATGCCCATTGGACCCGGGGAAACTGAGCTGAGAACCTCCTAGACCCAGAGACGACTGATGCCAAGACACATGGAGTTCTCCAAGGATGCCAAGCCCACAGATGTAGAAAACAAACAGGGAGCTTCCCCCTAAGCCAACAGAGAGAGCATGTCTTCTCTTGAAGCTGCTGTTGTTGAGTGCTGTCAAGTTGTTTCCAACCCATAGCTTCTCTTGAAGCTAGCATTCTGAATTTGGACTTCTAGCCTCCTAAACTGTGAGAAAAGAAATTTCTGTTTGTTAAAAAAAAAAAAAAAAAACAATGGGGAAGAGCTGCCGCTCAAAGTAGAGTTTGACACGAATGGAAAAAAAACTTTTAGTACCTTAATTTGCTGATAGGGCGCAACTCAGAATAGGGAGAAATGCCTATATCCATGAATAACAGGAAAATGGAAAGTATGAATCTAGGAAAATAGGAAATTGTCAAAATTAAAATGGAATGCATAGAGATCAATATCCCAGACTTTAGTGAGCTTCAATGGAATGGTAGTGGCCATTTTTAATCTGACAATCACTTGGTTTACTGTGCCAGGAATGACAAATTAAAGAGGAATGGCATCACATTCACCATCGAAAAGAACATTTTAAGATCTATCTTGAAGTATAATGTTGTCTGTGATAGGCTAGTATTCATGCACCTACAAGAAAGACACCACTCGTCTGTCAGTTTGTCATACTATTGTGGCTTGTGACTTGCTGTGATTCTGCAAGCTATGCCATGGGTATGTTATATAACAGCAGGGTCACCAATGGTGGACAGATTTCAGATGAGCTTCCAGATGTAGACAGACTAGGAAGAAGGAGTGACGAACTACTTCCGAATATTTAGTCACTGAAAACCTTATGAATAGTAGAGGAATACTGTCAGATATAGTGCCGGAAAATGAACCCCTCAGGTTGGAAGGCACTCATAGTGTGACTGGGGAAGAGGTGCCTCTTCAAAGTAGAGTTGACCATGGTGATGAGAATGGAGTAATGTCTGTGGGAGTAAAGCCCATGGCACCTTCATTTACTGATGGGGCACAACTCAAAATGAAAAGAAACAGCTGTAAACATCTATGAATAATCGGAACATGGAATGAACAAAGTATGAATCTAGGAAAATTAGAAATTGTCAAAAATGAAATGAAACGTATGAACATGGATATTTTAGGCATTAGTGAGCTGCAATGGACTGGTATTGGTCAGTTTGAATCTGACAACCACATGGTTTACTATGCCGGGAATGAAAAAAATTGAAGTCGAATTTTTTGTCAAAAAAATTGATTGTCAAAAAGAACACATCCAGATCAGTCATGAGGTACAATGCTGTCTGTGATAGGGAAGACCGGAGTCCTGGTATGGCACTGCAGGTTAATATGCTGGACAGCAAAATCGGCTTGAACCACAAAGTTGGTGGTTTAAGCTCACCAGCTGCTCCTTGGAAACCCTATACAGGGTCGTCATGGGTCGGAAGCGACTCGATTGCACTTGGAAACACAACAACATAGGTAGGACCAGTTAATACCACTATTACTCAAACATACGCACCAACTACTAAAGCCAGTGAGAATGAAATAGAAGAATTTTACCAACTTCTCCAATCTGAAATTGATCAAACATGCAATCAAGATGTATTGATCATTACTAGTGATTGGAATGCAAAAGTTGGGAGCAAAGAGGATGGATCAGTAGTTGGAAAATAAGGCCTTGGTGTTAGAAATGATGCTGGCGATCGCATGATAGAATTTGGCAAAATCAATGATTTGTTCATTTCAAATACCTTCTTTAGATAGCATAAGAGACCTCACTAGATGGAATACACAGAAATCAAATTGACTACATCTGTGGAAAGAGACAATGGAAAAGCTCTATATCATCAGTCAAAACAATGCCAGGGCAGCAGTGTGGCAAGACCTGGGGACTCATGGGCCCAGAGTCAGTGACATAGCCACAGAGGACTAGAGTGGAGAGTGAAGCGTCCAGTGGATAAGAAGAGAGGGCATCTGTACAAGAAAACCCACACTTGAAGATAATACCCACTTGACCTGGCTTCAATGACTGGATGATCAGAGCTCAACCAGAAGAAGAAAGAAGAGGGAAAAAAGCGTAAGCTGATACAATTTGATGAACTTGACCTACACCTGTGGATGCAATAGCTCAAAAGAGGGAACAAATCCTTACAGCAAGGATCATTCCCACCCCCACCATACACAGAGTAGACAGGGATGGGCAACTTGTACATTGGCTACCCAAAATGTGGGGGGGGGGGCCTACAAAGGCAAGAAGTCACTGGCTTACAAGCTTTCAAGAGGGAAGCTAGATTCATAGGGCATGGAGGAAGCTAGAATCTTCACTGAGTAGTATGCAATCTATATAGGCAGAGCTGACGAAATGAAATCCAGATGGATTTCTTGTGATACAATTGTGAATAATTGTTACCTGGACTGGTTGTGAGGGTTGGAATTGTAAAGGTAGACGTTTTTTAGCAAGGAAGGGAATGATTAATTTTTCAGCCTAAGAGCGGAGTTCCCTGGGACCATCAAGGGAGAAGAGCGGAGAGCGGGACCCTACCCAGAGAAGCAGTCATGCCTGAGATGGAGGCAGAGACAATAACATGGAGAGATGGAGCTGTTGGGGACTTTAGACACAGAGAGGAAGAGGGGCTGTGGGCTGATGACCGGGGGGGGCATGCTTGTAGTGTATACCCTTTGGATGGTTGATGATGCATGGAGGGGATTGTAACCATAGCAATGAAATGATATACTATAGGATGAATGTAAAACTAATGTTCTCCCATGTAAACTATTGCATAATTCACAATAAAACAAACAAACAAAAAAAAGTTTATCACCCTCCAAAGGCTGCTAGAAGGAGCAGAGCCTTAGCACACAAACAAACAAAAACAAGGCCAGGGGCAGATTGTGGAACAGATCATCAATGCTCATATGCAAATTCAAACTGAAACTGAAGAAAATGAAAACAAGTCCACAAGAGCCAAAATATGATCTTGAATATATCCCACCTGAATTTGGAGATCATCTGAAGAATAAATTTAATACATTAAACACTAAAGACCGAAGACCAGAAGAGTTGTGGGATGACACCAAGAACATCAAGCAGGAAGAAAGCAAAAAGTCATTGAGAACATAAGAAAGAAGGAAAATATCAAAATGGATGTCAGATGAGACACTGAAACTTGCTCTCCAGTGTAGAGAAATTGAAGACATGAGGAGGTACAAGACCTGAACAGAAAATTTCAAAGGTCAGCTTGAAAAGATAGAGTCAAATATTACAACAAAATGTGCAAAGATCTGGAGTCAGAAAACCTAAAAGGAAGAACACGCTCAGCATTTCTCAAGCGGGGAAGAAATGAAGAAAAAATTCAAGCCTCGACTTTCGTTACTGAAGGATTCTCTTGGCAAATTATTGAATGATGCAGAAAGCATCAAAGATGATGGAAGGAATACGCAGAGTCACTGTACCCAAAGGAAATGGTTAATGTTCAACAGTATCAGGAGGTAGCATATGACCGAGAGCCAATCAATGATACTGAAGGAAGACGTCCAAGATGCATTGAAGGACTTGACAAAGAACAAGCCTCCAGGACTTGATAGAATAAAAATGGAAATCTTTCAAGGAAGTGAGGTGGCACTGGAGGCACTCATTCATCTCTGCCAAGAAATTTGGAAAACAACTGTCTGGCTAATTGATTGGAAGAGATCCATATTTGTGCCCATTCCAAAGAGAGGTGACCCAACAGAATGTGGAAATCACCATACAATCTCTTTGATATCCCATGAAAGTGAAATTTTACTAATGATAATACAGATATGGCTGCAAGCATAGTGGGATGATAAATTTCTATGATTTCTTAGGAGAGTTTTTTTGCAGATGGCAGTATATATCAAATTTTACAAATGCAAAGAAGTTTTGAGCCATAAATAGTATGTTTATAAATTTTTTTACCAAATATGCTAGACAAGTAGAGCATAAATAAAAGGATATGCATTGCACAGTTACTCATATTAGAAAAGACTCAGATGACTGATTAAATAAACAGTGATGGTTTTTCATAGTGACCCTGCAGAGGGTTTCCAAGGCTGTGAATCTATGGGACCAGAAAGTCTCATCTTTCTCCAACGGAATAGCTGGTAGTTTCTAACTGCTGACTTTGAGGTTAGCAGCCTAATTCGTAACCACTATGGTACCAGAGAGAATACTAGGACATCATTAAAAAGAATGAGGTTAATATATATGCTAATATGATCTCAAAAAAAATGTTAAATGATAAAAAGTGACATGCACAATAGTGTAAATAATATGTTCTCATTATAAGCTTAAAGGAGTCCTGGTGTGGTGCTGTGGGATGATTTGAATCTCAAGGTCTGCGGTTCAAGCTCCTTGGAAACCCTACACAGGGTTGTTATGGATCAGAAATGACTCAACAGCATTTAACAATGAAAAAAACACGTTTAAAATTATGGGGATATGCCTGTGTATGCATCTAAACTTTTTGAATGAACACACAATTAACTAGTAGCCTTTGAGGTTGAGTGCTAGAGATAGGCACTTTTGCATTATTGGAAGATTGTTAACCATTTCAGTGAGTCCTGGTATAGTGCTGTAGGCTAAGCACTGGACTGTTAATAGTGGAGTCGATGGTTCAAACCCACCAGCCAGTCCTTGGAAACCCTATGTTGTTGTTGTTAAGTGCTGTCAAATTGGTTACGACTCATAGCAACCCTATCTATATAGGGCTTCCAATGGTCATTATGAGTCGGAACTTACTCAATGGCACTTAACATCAAACATCAACCATTTTAAAGCATTGTTGTTGTTAAGTGCCATTGAGTTGGTTCCAACCTATAGCAACTTTATATAGGGTTTCCAAGGAGTGAATGGTGAGCTTGAGCCACCAACCTTGCAGTTCAAACGGTTTTGCGATCTGGTGCATTAACCCACAGCGCCACACCAGAACTCCCATTTTAAAGCATTAGCATTGAAAAATATACTTTATTGTGTTTTAGTTGAAAGTTCACATTATGTACTAGGTTCCCATTTAACAATATTTATATAAACTGTTAAAGAGCTCTGCTACTATAGTGGTTATGAGTCAGACTGCTAACCTCAAGGTCACTAGTTCGAAACTACCAGCTATTCCATGGGAGAAAGATGAAGTTTTCTGGTTCCATAAAGATTTACAGCCTCAGAAACCCTATGCAGGGTTGCTATGAGTCAAACTGACTCCACGGCACACCACCACCACCATAGAAATTGTTCAGTGGCATTGGTTACAATTTTCATAATGTGTCTGCTTTCTCATTGTTTTCAAATGATGCATTTGAGTTATGGTGTTGGAGGAGAATATTGAAAATGCCGTGGGCTGTCAAAAGAGCAGACAAATTTGTTTTGGAAAAAGTGCAGCCGGAGTGCTCCTTGGAGGCCAGGATGGCCAAACTTCATCTCTCATACTTCGGACATATTGTCAGGAGGG
>NW_006408538.1:12219687-12221406 GCF_000296735.1 Chrysochloris asiatica | reverse complement strand
AACAGTACAAAAAGCAAACAAGAAAAGTTCAAGGCCTGCTCTTGGGCTATCTGTTGCCGTTTGGTTTTAAGTGGAAACTGTCTCTTTAAATTTTGAGGAGATCTATGCACATGCATAGTAGAACCCTCCGAGGGTGGAGCTGGAGTATCCACTAGCTCAGGCACCCCTATAGTTACCAGAATGGAGGTACACAGACAGCAAGGGCCCAAAGAAAAGATACCAAAAAAAAAAAAAGAATGTCCACACCTCTATCTTTGCAGCTCTGTCAGGAGTCCGTAGCTGCTCTGATCCTTTCCCTGCTTGGCCCCACAAAAAATGGCGGCTCCTGGAGCAGCCGAGTGTCCTGAACCAGGAAGCAATGGATTTCTTGCTTCTGCCACAAACTCCCCAGTTGTAAGTCATCCAACCTGCTAAATATTCCTTTATAAGTGGTTCAGAGTTCTGGGACCATCCCCTGAGCCTTCTTAGTCCTGTATTCTATGTTATTCCCAGCAGAGCTCGTCACTGCACTTCCACCCGATCTGCCATCTTGAACACTCCTTTAACCATTTCCTTTTGGTACTGTAACTGTGTGTACCAAACACAAACAACATCTTCTCTTGATGCTTTCTACATCATTCAATAATTTGCCCAGAGAATCTTTCAATAACAAAAGTTGAGGCTTGAATTTTTCTTCAATTCCCCCAGCTTGAGAAATGCTAAGCATGCTCATCCTTTTTGGTTTTCTGATTCCACATTTTTTTATTGTAATATTTGGTTTTACCTTCTTGAGCTGATCTTTGAAATTCTCTGTTCAGCTCTTGGAGCTCCTCATTTCTTCAAGTTGCTTTAGCATCTCTCTGCTGGAAAGCAAGTTTCAGTGTCTCACCTGACATCCATTTTGATCTTTTCCTTCTTTCTTCTCAATGACTTTTTGCTTTCTTCATGTATGATGTTCTTGATGTCATCCTACAACTCTTCTGATCTTCAGTCTTTAGTATTTTATGTATCAAATCTGTTCTTCAGATGATCTCCAAATTCAGGTAGGATATATTCAAGATCATATTTTGGCTTTCGTGGACTTGTTTTCATTTTCTTCAGTTTCAGTTTGAATTTGCATATGTGTAACTGATGGTCTGTTCCAAAGTCTGCCCCTGGCCTTGTTTTCGCTGATGATATGGAGCTTTTCCATCTTCTCTTTCTGAAGATGTAGTCAATTTGATTTCTATGTATTCCATCTGGTGAGGTCCATGTGTATAGTTGTCTCTTATGCTGTCTAAAGAAGGTATTTGAAATGAACAAATCATTGGTTTTGCAGAATTCTATCATGTGTTCTCCAGTATCATTTCTATTACCAAGGCCATAGTTTCCAACTACCGATCCTTCCTCTTTGCTCCCAACCTTTGCATTCCAATCACCAGTAATGATCTTGATTGAACGTTTGATGAATTTCAGATTGAAGAAGTTGGTAGAATTCTTCTATTTCATCCTCACTGACTTTAGTGGTTGATAGATAAATTTGAGTAATAGTGATATTAACTGGGCTTCCCTGTAGTCGCATGGATATTATCCTATCACAGACAGCGTTGAACCTCATGACTGATCAGGATATGTTCTTTTTGACAATGAATGCAACACCATTCCTCTTCAGTTTGTAATTCTTGGCATAGTAAATCATGTGGTTGTCAGATTCAAAATGGCCAATACCAGTCCATTTCAGCTCACTAATGCCTAAGATAT
>NW_006408538.1:12216478-12219587 GCF_000296735.1 Chrysochloris asiatica | reverse complement strand
AGGATGGCCAAACTTCATCTCTCATACTTCGGACATATTGTCAGGAGGGACCAGTCGCTGGAGAAGGATATCATGTTTGGTAAGGTGGAGGGTGAGAGAATAAGAGGAAGACCCCCTGTGAGATGGATTGGCAAAGTGACAGCATCAATGGGCTCAAGCGTGGCAACAATAGTGAGGTTGGCCCAGGACCGGGCAGTGTTTTGTTCTGTTGTGCATAGGGTCATTATGAGTCAGTACTAACTTGATGGCACCTAACCACAACAACAAAAATCAGATGAAATTGAAAACTTCTACCAAGTTTTTCAGTCTGCAGCCCAGTTTCCCTGTTGTCCTAAAAGACACTGAAATGAGCTCCATCTAGGGCCCCTACAAAATATTCCTGGACTGAGAGTAGACAGGGATGGGCAACTTGGACATTGGCTACCCAAAATGGGGGCTGAGGGGGGGAAGGGGGGCTACAAAGGCAAGAAGTAACTGGCTTAGAGACTTTCAAGAGGGAGCCTAGATCCAGAAGGCTTGGAGGAAGGTAGACTCTCCACTGAGTAGTAACCAATTTGTCTGGGCGGGGCTGATGAAAGGAAATGCGGATAGGTCTCTTGTGATATAATAGTGAATAATTGTTATCAGGACTGACTGTGAGGATTAGAAATGTAAAGGTAGATATTTGTAGCAAAAGGAGGGGAGAGACTGACTTTGCATTCTACAAGCGAAGATCCCTGGGACCATCAAAGGAGAGGAGCGGAGAGCAGGACCCTACCAAGAGAAGCAGTGATGCCAGAGATGGAGGCAGAGATGATGATGTGGAGAGATGGAGTGGCCCAGGAATCTAGACCCAGAGAGGGAGAGGGGCTGTATGCTGACAACCAGGGGGCAGGCTACCCTTTGGCTGTTTGATGATGCATGGAGGGCATTGTAAACGTGGCAATGAAACGATATACCATAGGATGAATGTAAAGCTAATGTTCTCCCATGTAAACTATCAAATAATTCACAATAAAACATTAAAAAAAAACCAATGTCTGGACTGAGTGCCCTTAACATAGATAACACCAAGGCCAATAGGAATTCCATCTAGGCCCAGGAACTTTGCTGTCATATCCCTTCCACAACCACCTTGTGAGCTCCTTGAATTGTGGAAGCCCACCAGAGATTTCTCACTCTTGGTCCAACAATTGCACTGATTTTTAGTTTTGTTTTTAACTTTTTATTTTGTCTCGAGTGAAGGTTTGTAGACAGGATCTACTTATGAGTGGAAATGGGGGATATGCAACAAAGAAGACATGGGCTGAGTTTGGCCATGTTCCATTGGCACCCATTGACCTTGAGATGAGAGAGAGATGAGGAAGTTTAGGGAGATATGTGAACTTTTGAGTCCATGGGCACTGACCTAGCCCTTGGGGACTAGGGTTGAGAGTGAAGCAGCCAACTGGTCTGAAGTGCATGGTGGTTGCATGAACTTGTGAACTTTCAGCTAGCACCCATTCAACATAGCTTGGATGGGTAACTGACCAGAACTTGACCAGATGAAGATAAAGATGTTTGATGCTGTGAGCAAGTGTAAATTGCTACAACTTGATGAACTGGACTTTTCTTATGGATGCAGTTGCTAAAAATTCCAACCAGAGTGGAAGATTCATCATGTCACAGAACAAACTTGTTTCTCAGTATACTGGACTAGTTGTTGTTGTTGTTTTTAAGTGCCTTCCAGTCATTTCTGACCCATAGTGTCCCTGTATAGGGTTTCTGAGGAGCGGCTGGTGGGTTTGAACTGCCAACATATGGCTAATAGGGATTGACGACTTAGATGTTAGCTATCAAAAATGGAGGGGAGGGCAGACGCTTAAAGGCATGAAGTGACTGGCTTATAAGCTTTCATGAATGTGCTTAGTTTCAGAATGAGGAGGAGGAGGTGAAGGTAGAATCCCCCAATAAATAGTTTTCCTTTTCCAGATGGATCTGGTGAAAAGTGGTTGAAAGATAATGTGGATAGGAGTTTTTGATTCAGTTGTTGTTGTTGTTGTTGTTGTTGTTAGGTGCCATAGAGTTGGTACTGACCCATAGCGACTTTATGCACTGCAGAATGAAACACTGCACAATCCTGGGCCAATGTCACTATTGTTGCCACGCTTGAGTCCATCGATGCTGCCACTTGGCCAATCCATTTCACTGAGAGTTTTCCTCTTTTTCTCTGACCCTCCACCTTACCAAACAAGATTTCCTTCTCCAGCGACTGCTCCTCCCGGACAATAAATCCAAAGTATGAGAGATGAAGTTTGGCCATTTGGCCTCTAAGGAGCACACTGGATGTACTTCTTCCAAAATGGATCTATTGTTCTTTTAGCAGTCCATGGCACTTTCAATATTCTCCTCCAACACCATAACTCAAAACTATCAATTCTTTTATGGTCTTCTTTATTCACTGTCCAGCTTTCGCATGCAGATGAGGTTATTGAAAACACTTGTGTTAGGCACACCTTAGTCCTCAAGCTGACATCTTTGCTCTTCAACACTTTCAAAAGATCTTGTGTAACAGATTTGTCTAATGCAATACGTTGTTTGATTTCTTGACTGCTGTTCCCGTGAGTGTTGATAGTTGATCCAAGAAGAATGAAGTCCTTGACAACTTCAATCTTTTCCCCGTTGATAAGAATGTAGGTCATTGGTCCAGTGTCTAAATTCCATCTCAGGCATTTCCAAGGCCTGCCCTCCTTCCAGAATGGAGTCCAGGTCTACTTCTAGGTTATTTGTCTCAGACACTTTATCTTGTTTCTGGACATGTGCTGATATGGACATCTGCTTTTGATTCTTGGACATGTTTAGTGTTTATCTGTGGCCTTAATACTTAAATTGATTATGTGTTTTGGTATTTTTTAAGCTTTTTGATTGCTTTCAGGAAGATGTGATCAGGATGTGGGCTTCCCTTTTCATTATTCTTATTGTTTAACTCAGAGTAACTTTCAAAGGTGTTGTCTGTTTCCCTGCTATTGGTTGGTATTGGTTCTTGTCTGGGTTTTGGTGTTTTATAGAGTGTGATTGTAGGTTGGCTGTATGGTAGCAGTTGCTGACTCTTCTTGTGTAATATAGGGAGACAAAGAGTCCTCCAAAGGCA
>NW_006408538.1:12147400-12214598 GCF_000296735.1 Chrysochloris asiatica | reverse complement strand
ATTTCAGCTCACTAATGCCTAAGATATTGATATTTATGTGTTCCATTTCATTTTTGACAACTTCCAATTTTCCCAGATTCATACTTCATACATTACATGTTCTGATTTTCAACAGATGTTTACAGCTGTTTCTCTTCATTTTGTGTTGTGCCCCATCAGCAAATGAAGATCCTGCGGGCTTTTCTCCTACAAGCTTTACTCCATTCACGTTATCATGGTCAGCTCTACTTTGAGGAGGAAACTATTCCCCAGTCCTATTTTGAGTGCCTTCCACCCTGAGGGGTTAATTTGCTGGCACTATATCTGACAGCGTTTCTCTGCTATTCATAAGGTTTTCAGTGACTAAAGATTCAGAAGTGGTTTGTCACTCTTTCTTCCTAGTCTGTCTTTGTCTGGAAGTTCATCTGAAACCTGTCCACCATGGGTGACCCTGCTGGTTATTTAAAATACCGGTGGCATAGATTTCAGAATCATAGCAACTCACAAGCCACCACAGTACGACAAACTGACAGATGATTGGTGGCCATTTGGTTTTAAGTGGAAACTGTCACTTTAAATTTCAAGGAGACCTGTGCACATGCGTAGTAGAACCTTCCGGGGGTGGGGGTTGGGTATCCATTCCCTCAGGCATCCCCTCTAGTCACCAGAATGGAGGTGTTCAGACTGAGAGAGATCAATGAACAGATACCAAAAAAAGAATGTCCACACCTGTATCTCTGCTGTTCTGCCAGGTATTCTTGGTTGTTCTGATCCTTCCCCTGCTTGGTCTCTCCCAAGATGGCGGCTCTGGGACAAACTGAGCATCTTGAATTAGAAAGCAATGAATTTCTTTATTCTGCTACAAATTCCCCTAGCTGTAAGCCTTCCAATCATCTAAATATTCCTTTATATGTGGTTCAGAGTTCTAGCACCATCCCATGAGCCTGCTTGGCCTGATATTCTGCGTTGTTTGTGACGGAGCTTCTAGATGCACGTTCAGTTGTAAGTAGGATTAATTGTGATTGTCATAACTGTAATTGTAGAAGATGTGTAACTTAAAGGGGGGAGTAGTTAATCTTTAATTTCAGGAACAGAGGATCCCAAGATCATCAAGAAAAAAGATCATGAGTGGAGTCAGAATGCTCCTTAGAAGCCAGGATATTGAAAGTTTGTCTCTTCAGACACATTTTCAGGAAGAACTGGTACCTGCAGAAGTAACTCATCCTTGGTAAAGTGGAGGATCAGGGAAAAAGAGGGAGACCCCCAACAAGATGGATAGTCACTGTGGCAGCAGCAATGGGCTCAAGGGTAGCAAAGATTGTGTGATTGGCACAGAATGAGGAAGTATTTCATTCGGCTGTGCATAAGGCCTCTATGAGTCGGTATCGACTTGGCAACACTTAACAATAACAACAGAGGCACTTCAGAAGAAAGGTCTGTGATCTGCTTCTTAAAGGTCACAGCCACGAAAACCCATGGAACTATTCTACTGTAAAGCACATGGTGTCTCCATGAGTCAGAATTAACTCAGTGGCAACTGGTTGGTTTAGCATTTGTTTAGTTAGTGTTTCTTTTACTATGTGTGAGTTAAATACCTTCATATATATGTAAAAGAGATTTGAATTTCCTTTTTGTTAACTAGTTATTCAGATCCTTTTTCTATTTTCATAAAAGTCTAGTCAAAGATTTCTTCATTTCCCCTACTGATTTGAAGTATCATTTAATATTTAGCAAATAACTACATGTACTTCGTATTTAGATTTATTTTTGTATTTTATTCTGTATTACTGATGTATTAATTGTAATATCATAGTTTTTCAACTTTTCCAGCATTATAAAATACTTTAATTTTAATATATTATAAGGTCATTACGCTCCTTTCTTTTCTTTCCCATATTTTCTTGGCTATTTTGCTTGTTCATTTTTTTTTTCCATATGAATTTTAAAGTAAGCTTGATTTATTCCTCCCAAAAAATACCCTTTTGGTAGCATTTCTTCTCAGGATTTCTCTAAACATATAGATTAGCTTTGCTGGATAATTGTCAGTTATGAATCCTAACATGTTATTTCACTTTACTCCAAAATGATGAAATGGCACTTAGTGACACTATTTAAGTTCTTACTGGGTTGTTATGTGCTATGAAGAGATAAGAGGATACTGGAACAACAATGGGGACACTTTGGTTAGTCAAGGGCATCAGAATATGTCTACCCAAGAAAGTGGCAAGGCACCCTGGAGGCACAGTGCTTTAAAGCTAGTGAAGACATCCTGTGGTTTGAACCAGAGCTTTGAATAGGTACTTTATGGTTCTTTTCCCTGCTGGGCATTTGCATTTCCACCCCAGAATCTACATTTTTGCCAGATTGTTAGATTGCATCACCCACTTTGCTGGAGAAAAATGTATCAATCCAAATCTGCTCCAGATTACAGTCTTGGAAATCCTGTGGGGCAGTTCTTTCTGTCCTAGAGGGTTGGAACTTGACAGTAATAGGTTTAAAGAAGTAGCACTGGGACCGAAACATCAAAAATGAAAAGTTGGCTAAAAGGAGAAGTCACTGATGAGCTTAGCAAATGCACATGCTAGAGTAGAAATCTCACTCTATGTCATGTAAACATTTTCAAATGCTCCCACAATATACTGAGTGCATTTAAATATATATATATAGTCCTGGTGTGGTGCTGTGGGTTAATGCGCCAGACTGCAAAGCCCTTTGAACTGCAAGGTTGGTGCTTCAAGCTCACCAGCTGCTCCTTGGAAACCCTATACAGGTCGCTGTGGGTCTGAATTGACCCGTCGGCACTTGACAACATATATATAGTCCTGGTGTGGCACTGTGGGTTAACGCACTGGACTGCAAAGTCAGTTTGAACCACTCTGGGTCAGAACTGACTTGATGGCACTTAACAACAACAAATATATGTATGGAGCATGGTGCTCTGTATAATAAGCACTGAACTGTAAACCACAAGGTCTGTGGTTTGAGCTTGCCAGCTACTCCATGGGAAAAAGTGGCTTTCCGCTCTTGTGAAGATGTAAAAGCCTATACATGGTTGCTGAGTTGAAACTGATTCGATAGCACTTAACAATATATATATATATAATTTTAATGTGGCTTTCTAAAAGACTTACAGTTTTGCTTTAAAAATTATTTTGCTACAATTAACACAATTTACAATCAACTAAAACTCAAATCACTATGCATATATGGGAATTCTTAAGAAGTAAGAAAAATCCAATTTATAGATTTTTTAAATATAATAAAATTTTTATGAGTAGTAAATTGAAAGGTTAATAAAGAGGTTGGTGTGAGTCCTTACTTTGTCCACAAACAACTAAATACTAATTTTGATTTTATAGTTTTCTTGTGTATTATGAAGCTAATATAGGTTTTTTTCAGGTCTTGAATGTTTCTATATATCTTTGGAAAACTCATAAATTCTGTTGTGTCACTAAGTAAAGTCAAGTTGCTCCTGACTCATAGGTTTCTGAGGGGTGGCAATGTTGGCTGTGTAGTCCAGTGCTTATCCTGCAGTGTCATGTGTAAGAAAATGGAAAAAGCTTGTGTAAATAATATTTTTTAAATGACAAAGTACAGTCACATGGCATATGACCATGAAGTCTTTTCTACCTTGGAAGGTAGAAAGAGAAAAGGTGATGCTAAAGTGGGATGTGGGTTGAGAGACAATTTTTTGTTTGTTTCTCTCTTTTATGATGGCAGAAACTAGGCTGTGTCTAAATGCTGGTAGAGTGGACCCAGTATTGAAGGAGAGACTGAAGTTGCAGGAGAGAGGAGATAGCTAAAGAAGTGACATCCCTGAGAAGGTAAGATGGGTCAGAGGTTCTAGGTCACGAGGAGGAATTATTCTTTGATGGAAGAAAGGATGTTTCCTCCATTGTAATGGGAAGCAAGAGAAGCTCAGCATTGAAGGAGGTAGGTTTATAAGTGATAGAGGGGGAAGGGAAGGGACTTCTGTACAAGGTTTTTACTAGTTCTCTGAGAAGAAAGCTGAGTCAACATTTGAGTTGGGTTCAAAGGTATCAGCAGACTGAAAGAATGAGACAAACAGCGATGCAGGTCTAGCTGACACTGGTGAGTAAAACTTTGGGACTACTTTTGTTTTGGGGACTGGTGACTAAAACATGGCAGTGAACTTTGGACAATCTGGCTTTGGTAGGTAAAAAGGTTTCATGGCCATTTGCCATGTGACTGTACTTTCACCTACGAACATATGGAATTGATAACTTGTCTCTAGAGGTGAGCTCAGAATAGGAAGGCCTCAGCTGTTCTATTCCCATGAAATAATTTTTGTGTACTAACCAAGGCGCTTTAGTATAAGCACTCGACTGCAAGGTTGGCATTTCAAATCCACCAGCCGCTCCTCAGAAACCCTGTATAGGGTTGCTATGAGTCATAAGTGACTCAACAGCGCTTAACAATAACAACAGCAACAACCACCAAGGAAAGGAGCTTTGGTAGCATAGTGGGTTATGAGTTGGGCTGCTAACAAAAGTTCAACAGTTCAAATCTACCAGCTGCTCCACTAAAGAATGATGAGGCTGGAGTCCTGGTGTGGTGTTGTGGGTTAATGTCCTGGGCTACAAAGTCGGTGTGGTTCAAGTTCACCCGTCACTCCTCAGAAAACCTATACAAGGTTACTATGAGTTGGAACTGACTTGATGGCACTTAACAGCAACAAAGATTTAGTGCCTCAGAAACCCCATACAGGTCGCTATGAGTTGGAGAACTGACTGCAGCCCATAACCACCACCAATCATCAACCAAGGAAAGAGAATAACACTAAATGCAACGTTTTCCTCCGACTTTATATTATCAACTACATGCCAGGAAAATGTTGGCATGCTCTGTTAGAGAATAGAAAAAGCTCACCCCTGCTAGCTCTAAATAAGAAAGGAAAGTTGTATATCATTATCAGTTCTAGACATAAAAGACAGAGCAACTCTTCTGTTCTGCATAATCCAGGGTGGGGAAAAGGATGAAGGAGGGAATTAAGAACAGGGACTGTGGGACCAGATTTCTAAGGTGCAAATCTTGACTCCTCCTCTTACTAGCTGTGGAATGTTGGCCAAGATAGTTAACTTCTCTGGACCATTACCTGATTGAAGATTAAATGACTTAATATACAGAAAATACTTATAACAGTGCTGGCATATAGTAAACTATTATAATCTTTATTTCATTTCTGCTCAGATATGAAATAAAACAAGGAGAGCAACTTCACCTTCACAGGACTAGAAAGCTAGTGTGTATAATATTTGGTTATTATTAGTCTATCTTTATTAGAAAATAGAGGGTCTTTACATGGATTTCAAGGAGCTCTGGTAGTGTAGTGGTTACAAATTGGGCTACTAACCTCGGGGTCAGCAGTTCGAAACTACCAGCTGTTCCACGGGAGAAGGATGAGGCTTTCTGCTCCTGTAAAGATATACAGGCTCGGAAACCATGTACAGGGTATTTATGAGTCGGAACCGACTCCACGGCACATATCAATAACAACACATGGATTTTAAGAGCCTTGGTGGCTCAGTGTTTAAGTGCTTGGCTGCTAACCATGGGAGAAAGCTGTAGCAGTCTGTGTCTATAAAGATTCCAACCTTGTGAGCCCTAGAGCAGCTCTGCTGTGTCCTATAGAGCCACTATGAGTCAGAATGAACCCCAGAGCAATGGTTTTACATGGATTTATCTTAATATGAAGTTAAGTGGAAAAAGCCAGTCATCCTAGTTTCATATTGGAAAAGGCAATAACTATAGAAATAGAAATAAGATTAGTTGTTGCAGGGGCATTCATGTAGGGGCACTGATTACAGTGAACAGTGGTGAACTCTTTGGTGTGATGTAAATATTCTGTAAGCTGAGCTGTCCAGTACAGTAACCAGTAGCAACATGAGGCTATTAAATACTTAAAATGTGGCTAATGCAACCATGCTCTGGTAGCGTAGTAGTTACGAATTGGGCTGTGAACCCTACAATCAGCAGTTTGAAACTACCAGCTGTTCTGCGGAAGAAAGATGAGGCTTTCTGTTCCCATAAAGATTTACAGCCTCAGAAACCCTGTACAGGGTTGCTATGAGTCGGAACTGACTCCACGCACATAACCACCACCACCACCAATGCAACCATGAAATAGAATTTTTAATTTTAATTAATTAATCTTTAAAAACTGATTCCATTATTGGAAAACTTTTAAGAATGCTTAGAAAAACTTAGGTGTGTTTATCTACTTTTTCAAGTATAAATTTTATGAAATGTAAATGCAGATCAATTATTTCAATTGAAAATTTAACATCTGATTTGAGAGGTACTACAAATATAAAACATACATCAGATTTCAAGTACTTTACACAAAAAAGGATATTAAATCTCATCAATAACTTTCTATATTTATTTTATGTTCAAATGATGATTATATATATATATGTACATATATATTGAGTTAAATATTTTATTAAAGCTAATTTGAACTGATGCTTTAGAATTTTTTATGTGGCTACTAGAAAATTAAAAATTATAAATGTGTCTTTATGTTTCTATTGGACAATACTGTTCTACATGTTGAGTATAGTGATAATTACACAATTATGTTTGTCACAATTCTAAGGGTTAATTTTACTGTCTGTGATTTATACGTCACAGCAACAAAGAACAAACATAACATTTTTAATAATTAAATAAGAGTCCTTAGGAAGATAAACAAAACAAACCCACTGCCATCAAGGCGATTCCAACTCATAGCATCCCTGTAGGGCAGAGAACTGCAACATAGCATCTCCAAGGCTCTGTATGGTAAGCAGTGGACTGTGAACTACAAGGTAAGGGGTTTGAGCCCACCAGCTTCTTCGTGCTCCCACAAAGATTTAAAGCCTGAAATCCTATACAGCGTCACTATGAGTAGGAACAGATTCAATGGCACTTTAACAACAACCTTTTCAGAAGCTGACTGCCCCATCTTTCTCCCATGGAGCACAGAGATTAGTGTTTTTGGAGATTAGATGCATTAGAACTTCCTTTAGGTTAGTAGCAGACCCTATAACCACCACACCACAAGGACTTTTGAAACCATGTCAGCAGAGGAATGTTGAAGAATCTGTATGTTTGGCCTGGAGAAGGTTAAAAGAACAAAACCAAAAATACCATGTTGTCTTTTGGGGTAGTGTTTATTTGTTGGTGTTAAGTGTAGTCAAGTCTGTTCTGACCCATAGCAACCCTGTATAGGGTTTCCAAGGAACCGCCAACCTTCTGGTTCAAAATGACTTTGCAGTCCAGCATATTTACCCAGAGCGCCACACCAGGACTCTGATGTTTAGTAGGTTATTGGTGATTTTAACAAAGCAAAATCATTATTACTTTCACTTGAAAGACCAAGGTGATAGGCTGCTATCCAAGGACCCAAGTTGCCTCTAATTTCTGTTCTGCCTCCTGCATATTCAGCCTGGTTTACACGACCATGTCTTCTTCCTAACCAGCCAGGAAGGAGCAAAGACCCAGTGAAACAGGGCTTGTAGCTTCTTTTAAATCCACAATCCAGAAGTTTCATTTACTAAAATGTAGTCTGTACCTCTCCCACTAATCCTGGGAAAGAGGAAGGGACTTGTTCAAAAAGGAACAAGAAAAGGATAAACCAATAAACTGGGTTTGGTGGGTTTCAAATATGATAAATTTAAAGTAAACCATTTTTCTTTGATATTTGTTATATCATCATTATATTTCAATGCAGTTTTTCACTTTACATTAAAAATAGTACCTCAGGAATATACTTTTGATGCACTGTGTTCATGATTAACTTTACTGAATCTGAAGGAGAGCATAAGTCAATGAGACCTGGTTAAGTAACAGCTCTGCCAATTTCTAAGGTTGTAAATGTACTACTTCAAGCCTCAGAATTGACTCATAGTATAGGGTTTCCAAGGAGCAGCTGGTTTGAATCATTGACCTTGTGCTACCATGAGGTCCAATGCTTTATTCCACAGTGCCACACAATGGGAATAACAGGAGAGACTACTTGTTGTTAAGTGCCATGGAGTCGGTTCCAAACCAATAGCGACCCTGCAAGGGGTTTCCGAGGCTGTAAATCTTTACGGGAGTAGAAAGCCTCATCTTTCTTCTGTGGAGCAGCTGGTTGTTAAGTGCCCTTGAGTCAGTTCCAACCCATAGCATATAGTTTCCAAGGAGCGGCTGGTTAGCTTGAACTGCCGATCTTGTGGTTCAAGCTGACTTTTCAGTTCTGCGTAATCCACAGCACCATACCCGGACTCCTTACTTAGTGGTATAATAGTGATACTAGTACACAGTGATGTTGTTGTTGTTAAGTACCTTGGAGTCTGTTCCGACTTGTAGTGACCTTGCACAGGGTTTCCCAGGCTGCAAATCTTTACGGGAGCAGAAAGCCTCGTTTTTACCCCGTGGAACAGCTGGTAGTTTCAAACTGCTGACCTTGAGGTTAACAGCCCAATTTGTAACCACTACACTACCAGAGCTCCTTAGTACATACTGATACTACTACATAAAAAAATTCACATAATGTGCTAGATTGTTGGCAAATGATTCCATAAATGCTTGTCATTATTATTTTGGTTTTGTGTTGTATATGGTCATTGCCCCAAAATGAAATGTTATAATCCTTTGTAGTTTAAATGTGTGAATTTTATTGGATCTAAAAAAAATAAGATTTTGAAGAGGAAAGAAAAATTAGACTACCAGGTACAAAATAGAAGTATAAAATTTATTTAAAACCACCCACAAAGTTCTGTGTAATCAGGAACGATACAATTTGTAATAGTTTTTTTTTCTTAAAAACTCATGACAAAGATTTAAAATATATATTCAATTACAGTATTCATTTAGCTTTATTCAGTTAGAACAATTAAAAAAAAAAGAAATTTTATGCTTTCAACAAATGAGACACACAAGGAAAATATAAGACAATTTCCATAACTATCTTTACATTTATCTTTCAATACTAATACATTTCAATGCATTTTGCTACATAGACATGAAATCATGTTCAATTGCTGTGCACCAAAATTTAGCTTAATTAGGTCTTTCAAGTAACACGCAATTCCAAGTCTTCAAGTACTGCTAGAAATATGACCTTTGCAGAGGACTAAATGTTGATCTTAAATTGAAGTAATCATAATGAAAAGAGTATCTCTTCCCTTCTACATGGTGAAGTGCTTTTTCTTTAAACCATTTCCCCCCCTTATATTCAGAACTAAAACCAGGCATTTGTGGATTAAAAAACAAACAAACCATTTCCTTACTAATTTATTTCATTATGTGGGATATTTAATACAGTAGAACAATAGGTGAAAATAAATCCTCAGAGTAAAAAAACAAAGATAATAAATAGCAAATACACCTGGGGGGCGGGTGGGGGGGAAGTCATCTAGAGACAAGAATAACTGATGAGCTTGACATAGTCTCTTAGGAATGCTGTTCCACTTCACTTCACCATGGTGAAATGCTGTGAAGATCTTACTCCCCCTAATGATAAACAACAACAACAACGAGAACCCATGTGATTTCTCCATTAATTGAAGTATATGATTCTGCTTGGTAGGTCCTCATATAGCATGAAAGAAAATGGACAAACTAGAAATCAATGTCAAGTAGGTTTATGCCAAGTAGGTTTACCAGTTTCTTAGGACACAATTTATGGTATTTTAGTAATCCAAAAATAACCATCCTCCCACATGCCATATTGTAAAAGTTGCCCTTTACTTTTACTATAGAACCACTTCTGGAAAAATATTTTTCTCAAAGCACCTATCACAATGTTCCATCTTAAAAGTTAAAAAAACAAACAAACCATACATTGTGATAAAAAATATTTAGTTTTTTAAAACAGAGCTGTTTTTGTAAGGTCTTATGTCATCAGCCATTTTATCATATTAAGAACGGGTATTGGTAAGGCTAGTAGTTGGTAGATACTAAGTCTAGTCACCAGAGTGAAGTTTATTTGAATAGGCAAGGCCGTTTAGCCTGAACTCTTATTAAAGTGACCCAGAATGTCCTGATGAATAGCCAAAATATCCTATCACTATTTAAAGAGCTCCCTAAAAGCTTCACAAATATATCTAATTATTTTTTCATAACTCTCTGAGCAGAAAGTATACATAGTCTTTGACTCAGAGATTTTATGTGGAAGGAAAATAAACCAAAGGAAAACCTAACAAATTGGAATAAACAAGAGATTCTGTATTTTTGCTGAGTGGCTGGGAATTAAAATAAGTCAGTTTACCCAGCACATCCCCTTCAAGAAACATTTGTATTTGGATATAATAAATATACCAAATTTTGATTGTGAGATTCATACCTTAGTCATTTTAAATGTAATGATTGTTTTGTGGATTTTTTAAAAGTCTTTTTGTTTTTCTTTTTTGGGGGGGACGTTCATTAATAAGCTCTAATGTAAAAGTCCTGGGAGTTTGGGGAGACCTTTTCTAGTATACATGAGAAAATAGTTGACTAAATCAACGGGAAACAACGTACTTCAGAAGCATGTGTTGCATACAATAAATAGGTTTTATATTGTTCGTCTTTGTACTACTTTCGAAGTCCATTGTACCTGGTGCTGAAATGCTAGCAGGCTAGAGAAATGGCAAATGCTTTAGCCTAAGAGTGGTGACTTGCTATCTGGCTTGCAGCAAGCCACTTGCCATCTTTGCCATTTGCAATCTTCTCTTCTATAAGATGGGACAAATGTTTCAGGGTGGGGGAAGGAAAGGTACGTATAGAAATCAATTTGATAATCTGAACCATAAAGCACAAGGATAGCAGTTTTTGTTTTCAAAATCGTTTCTCATTATAAGCAATTTTATTTATTTTAGATAAAACTGGTGCAGAGGGAAGAGAACATGAAAATATTTCTAGGTGTTGGGCTGAATCCTGATTACTGACAGAAATATACTTCTCCTTCCTTTCTGTCCCTCCTCTAGGGCTTATAATTTTGTGGTTCTGGCAATTTAATCCTCACCCCTTAAAAGATTTCTTCCAGTTATTATTCATCATTAGCCTTTCTCCTCCAGGTTACTGCCATCAGAGACCTCCAAAGGGGAAAACTTGCATTAGAAAGTACATACCTTCCACAAACGAACATCGTAGGAATATAAGGAAAGAAAAACTGTCTCTTTTATAGCTCAGACCCTTAACTAATTCAAAGCCACTGGTCAATCAATAAGATGAGGTATACAAAAATAGTATTCATATGGAAATCGATCTAGAATACTTAACTTCGTATACAATCTTTAATCAAAACACCCAGATACTAATAAATGTTACCATTGTTGGGATTGGTAGAAAGCACTCAGTGCTAACTTGTGACTGAGTGACTATCTAGTCTTAAAAAAAATAAATGTCTGTAACCAAATTAAGGCTAAATAAAATAAATCTTTTTCTTATTACACCTAAAAGGACATGTGGAACATATCTAAAACAACAGGAAAAACTACTTGACCTGACCAAGTTCAGTGCTGTTCTTACAATGAATCATATGCATGTGCGTGCATGCATGTGTGTGTGTAGGGAACACAGGGAATAAACACAGGACAGAAAGGAGGAAGCAATTGAGATGTTTAATTTAAAGAAAACCAAGGACATGACAAAAATGTAAAAAGAATCAAAGTGCATCTAGTGACTTTGTAGCCTCATAAAATGATAAAAAAAAGAATTACAATAAGCAGAGTTTCTGGTTAAGAAATATAAACTCAAGCCTTACCAAGTGAAGGGGAAAAAAAAAAACTTTCCAATATTGTTTTTCCTAGAATGAAAATGTTCCGTACAAAGGCAAGATCTTTTTCATATACTTATGGTATAAAATACAGCTCTTTTGAAGCAAACAATTGGGTGCCCCGGAAAAAAAAGCAAACTGCAAGTCATCCAGGTAAAAGACAGCTGAGAATTAACATGTATAGAATTCAATATGGGCAAAAGTAGTGACAAAAAATTTCCATCTTCTCAAAAACCTCTACTCTATATTCATAAGAAGCACAAAAGATGCCAATGATTCTCACAATTTGAATTATGTTCTAGAACCAAGGGTAGTATAATTTATAAAACCCTTTAGAAGAATGCTCAATCTACAGCACAATTTGATTTGGATAAACCTAAAGATTCCTTTCAGTATTCATGGGTGGGTTGAGGGGTGGGGGGCACTGACAGGACTCCTTTCAGCAACCATGGGTGGGCACTGAACAAATCACAAATGAAATCTGCTTATGGGCAAATTTAGGAGCTGTAAACTATAAAAAAAATTTCCCATACATGTGGATGCCCTACATCTAAATTGTTGGGCCTTAATTGCAAGGCCAAATAGGCAAGAGATGTGGACTATACTATGTATATACAAAAGGATGGGAATAAATAGTATATACAATTGAAATATACTTTCCCCAATTTTAACCATCCAATCTTTTACAATTCCTTACATACGCCTAACCCTAACTGCAGAAGCAGCAAAGCCTGTACTGTATAAGCACTTACTCATCGAAACAGCAAACAGGAGCACTGCCATATTTTGTAGGGTAAGCTTCAAAACTGAGATAATTGACTAGCTTTCTGACAAGGTCACTGAAACTCTGCAAGCAGGGGAATCTTTCTGTAATTTTACTTTCTTTTTCTGAACTTCTCAGAATAAATCCCAAGCCATTTTATTTTTGACTTTTACCAAAATAAAGTTATTTCCCAGTGATAAAAATACCCTCCAGGTGAACATATTCAGTTTTGATTTCTACAACTCTCCTATCCAGTGACCTCATCTGACAGTTAAAGACATAATTACAACTGAATGAACTTCTGCTTTCTAACTGACTGAACTCCACGATTTTGAAGGTGATGTCATATACATTGCTCAGAGGACACTACCATGATCTTATTTGACAATTCACTTGCCAGAACATAACAGTTGAATTAAACCTAGACTCACTCCCCCTCCCGCCCCCCCAAATAATAAAGATTTCCATGCATTAAGAAAATGTGAATAAAGGTGGTTGTAGATTACTAAAGGTGGCATACGGCTACTTATTGTTGGCACACTCAAAGGAAATGCTGTGCCCACTATCAGTGGAAGTTGTCATGCAATAATGTCATAACTTCGTTCCCCTCAAAGGTCTAAATATAAAAATTAAAAGACTAAATGTAAATAGTTTGGGATTATTTTCACACATGCTATTGTGAAATGATAATTAGTAGGAGACCACTGAAGAAATTACATACAATCTTTTGCTATCAAGTTGATGCTATAGGACAGAGTAGCACTGTCCCCATAGGGTTTCCAAAGCTGTAATCTTTATGGGTGCCGAATGCCACCTCTTTCTCCAGTGGAGCTGCTGATTGGTTCAAATCACCCACCTTTTGGTTAAAGTATGAATTAATTCAGTAGACCATTTACACAAGGGTATGCATTCCAATTAAATATGTACTGGGGCTGTGGCTTAAGTAAATTGCTATGGATCTCATCTACTTGAAATTCTATATTTAATAATATTCCATCGACATGCAGGTTGCTTAATAAAGATGTTGGAAGGTCGTTAAAGATGCAAACATTTTAATAACATGTTGCATTTTACAGTAATAAGAATATATTTTAATTAGGTTTATGATGGGGTCTATTTGGTACTTTGTGGAGGAGGTGGAAACAAGAGGTAGGTAGGTGAGGCTGACAAATACAAGTAAAAGAAAAAAATCAACAATGGCATTTAAAAAATGTATTAGAGATGCTATTTTGAAGTATGGCAAGGTCTAGGATTATACAATTGTGTGACATCTATTGACCATGTATAGGGTTTCTGAGAGCAGCTGGTGGGTTTGAACTGTCAACTTTGAGGTTAGCAGTCAAGTACTAATCCTATAGCACCATACCAGCGCTCAGGATTATCCAATAGGCAGAAGCTATTCTCTCATGATCATTGACAAATTTCTAACACATTATGAACAGGGGGGTACTGAATCGGGGGGTCATGTGTCAGTGAATTCAATGATTACACCATGAACAAAGGAAGATTTAAAACCAGTTTGAGTGCTGTAAATAAAAAGAAAGAAAAGGGGACCATTACTGAAAATTGTAACAAAGGCATAGAAATAATGTTAGATAACCAGTTTCCTGAATGAAAATGTCACTTCAAACAAATTTATTTCCTTGCTTCATAAAGAAAGAACATTCTAAAAGCAGTGCATCTTGCTTAAAATCACCATGCTTTAGAACATTGAATGTGCATATGAATAAAAAGGAAAATCACAGGGCTGGTAATGGGACAGTGAACTGCTAAAACTTACGGGGAAATGTCCAACCAACAAACCACAAATCATCTGTCGTTCTTACAGTGGGAACTACATATGATTCATAGAATATAACAGTGACATGTAAACTTGCTAGATATTTTTATGTTATTATTTTTGGTAAATCATAATGGGAGTCACAATACCCAATATTCACATAAATCTTATTTAATTTTCGTATTTTAGATTGTTGTAAAGGAAATTTGCTATTTTATTTAAAAATATTGCAAGGCCATCTCTTAGGATTTTAATTCTTTAAGTTTACGATGTCTTGGGTGGTGATTCAAAGAGAAAAAAAAGTATGCTTAATTTTTGAGAGCATTCAATAAGGGGGTTGTAAAATGGAAGAATGGATGGGTACGTGAGTGGATAAAGGGCTTCAGAACTTTATCCATTAAATCTGGTGAGAAAATAATTTCTACTAGGAGCTAAGGCCTAAAATCTAAAACATAGTATCACAAGGGTTTATTCCTGATAATCTGTAATCTATTACTAGTAAATATCTTGTTGAAGCAGCTGAAGCAATAAACAATCATTTATATAATTGTATGTATCAGAAACCTTAGGCTCACAAAAATATACATGTTTTAAAACGGAAATCTAAGGCACACAAAATACTAAAACAATTCAATGTATTACCCTAATATACACATTCAAAAGCAGAAAGCTACTTGTACAAGATGATGGTCTATCAATTGACATTTTGCTATTTACAATCCCTTCATATTCCTTTACTTGGATTAGTCAAAAGCTTGAAATGTATACTTTGCACCATATATTATTTTAATATAAGTTATGAGTTTTTCTTTAGATAGCTTGTTGGAACTGTTTCCTTTTGCACCAAAATTTTGAGTATTAGCGGTTGTGGGCTTCCTATGGCATTTCCAAGGGAGAAGCACCATTAGGTTTTCTATACTCCCAAGGAATCTGACACCTTTAATATTATAGCACCTCTGCATTTTAATAGAATCAAGTATTTCATGGAAAGTTCTTGGTCTAAACATTTTACTTGGGCTATCTCTTTAGTTTTGCTATAAAATGAATCAATGAAGAATGGGACTAAGTAGTAGAATGAATAAAATAAATGGAATGCCTATTTTCCTATACCTAGAATATAGGTAATTATCAGAGAAGATAAAATATAATTTTCCAAAACTAATATGCTAAGAAAAACTTCTTTGGATTAGTTCTTGATAGCCCGAACCATTCTTCTATTACCAGTCCTGCTGTTTACTTGGGCACTGATAAAATTATCTTTAAAATATTTTGACAAGAACCTTTTTCTTATTTTGACTTTCAGATTGACTTTCAGAACAAATAAGACAATTTGGGATGGATAGGGCTTAAGGAATTGATATTTATATTTTATCTTCTTGAAACATTGGAAGCATTTGACTCTTCAGAATCCTATTCTGTCTAATCTCTCTTTGGAAATACCACATAGAGATTATTTTGAGAAAGTTAGGATGAAGATAAATTGGGGCCACTGTTGCTCACTAAATAAGGAAAGACCACTCTTAATTAGCACTAGAGAAAATGTTAATCAATATTGGTAATGTTTCCTAATTTTAATTTTAGAAATAATTAACTAATTTTGCATTATCTACTTTATATAAGCTAATATTTGAATGAAAAAGGACACATCAAAACAAAACAAAATCCCACAAACCATATACATGATTATAATACATACTGCAGTTAACAAGATGGAACTCTACACAGCAAGAATAAATGATTTCTCTTGTATGCAAATATGCACAAAGAATAAACAATAGGATTCTTATACTATACTATTTCAAGTTACTTTTAAAAATAGAAAGTGCTTTTAAAATATATATTTACAATTTATGAACAGCCTCCAACCATTACTGACAATAATGAATTATTTTATACAGGAGAAATATTTTAAGAGAAAAATTTCATTGGTTTATTTCAAAGGAATATGCCGATTTTCTAGCAATGATTGGAAGATGTCACAACAATGGCACCATGAAATAATAATTCAGCTTATTTTTTTAACTGTGTCAATGTGGTTAAGCACCAGGAGCTGTGTAGAGTTAACACTGTGTATCTTGATTTTATATCATAGAACATGAACCGGTTAAAATCCTCTAAAAATGACTCTTGTTTCATAGTAAACAGACTAAATTTAAAGCACCAAACTGAGAGATTCTATCAAGGTTAACACCTAGCCAAAACATTTCTTTATGTATTTAAAACTATAAAACTTTAATTTTTGCTTAAAATGTGCATTTTCTACCAATTGTCAAAATATAGTCACAGTTAAGAAATCTCCACCCCATTTTTTTCTAACCTCAGCCTTCAAATGGGTGAGATGAAGATATAGTAAACGACAACATGACTTCTTATAACAGCACCTTGAAAAAATACACTGCACTAGCAAAGGCATTAAGAAGGGGAGAAAAGCTTTCAGACCCAATGGTTATAGGGCCCAGCGACATGTGTGAGAGCATATGGGGACACGGTGACAACATTATTATGGGTTAATGTTAATGCTTTACGAGAAGGAATTTGGTTCAATTCATTAACTTCAGGAGACAATTCAGGACCTTCATTAGCTGCCTGATCTTTCTGCTCTGAAGCTTTAATTTTCTTATTTTTAGCCTCTTTAGTCTCAAATTTAATCTTGTTTAGTTCAAAACCGTGTTGTGGCTTATTCAGGTTTTTGTGCTGGTAGAAGACAAGGGAGAGACGTGTAGGATGATTCCGGTTTGGATGCTCAACAGGAGTCGTAGCGTGAAGCTCTCGCCGGGCACACTCAATCAAAACAGAGCCATGGGCCGGCGCTATAGCCACCCCACCAATATTGGCATCCAAGAAGATGTGCTCACTGTCTGACCAATATTCATCGATGTGGGGCAATTTCTCCTCAGCATGTAACAGGGGGTCATCTGAAAGGGGATCATCAGACAGAGGCTCTTCTGCTTCCGAATGCTGCTCATCTTCTTCCACACCAGAGGGAGCAAGTTCATGAGGAGATGTGATGGACGGGGGCTGCTGGTTTGACTGATTAGGTGTTAGCTGCTCAGTTGGACCAGTGGGAGGCTCAGAATAAACCAGGGAATCTGTCATGGGAGTCGACAGGGTAGGAAGAGGAGACGATTCATCAGACTGTACGATTCCAGTGCTTTCCCCAGCAGCTGCATTAGCACCACCGAGTCTGGTAGAAGGCATTGTGCAGTGGGGATTGCTACTTCTCTCTGAAAACCTGTAGGAGACTGCTGTGTCATTCTTAAATGATGTTGTGGCTGAAGTATTCTTAGGGGACCAAGAGAAGCCTGGAGGTAAGTTGGCCTCTTTCACTGGGTGAGAAATGGATGAGATCAGTGAGTAGGTTTTTGTGTTGTCTGAACCTTTGAAGATAAAATGTGTTTCAGTTTCACTTTTTATTTCAGGTTGCAAGGTCTCAGTTTTACACCCTAAACAGAGAAAAGGACACCAAAGGTGAAGATAAACACAAAATGCTACATGTAATTGTCTTTAAAGCGTATTTTTAAGGAGAAGTACAAAGGATAATGTTACAAAACATTGATGTTGGTCATACTGGCCAGTTTTGTTCGACTTATTTCAAGTCAAACACACAATACACACAGACACGAGTATATAGTTTATGTGAGTTTGGTATTCTTATTAACTCCCAATTATCTGTCCTTGGGAAATAATCATGAATGTAGTGCAAAGATTTAGCCCAAAGGATTCTCACTGGCTGTTGTTGTGTGCTGTTGTGTTGATTCTAACTTGTAGCAACCCTATAGAAGAGATAAGAAATACCCCATGGGCTGTAAGCTTTATGAGATCACAGCGCCAGGTTTTTCTCCTGTGGAGCTGCTGATGTGTTCAGACCACTGATCTGTGATGAGTAGCCAGTATACTTAATTGTACACCCAGGACCACTGTTTATTGATTAAAATAGAAAAATATTAGACATAACCTAACCGGCTATGAAGACCGTAAGGCAAAGATAGGTCGGAATACTGTGCAGGCGACATAGATATTTTTGAGGTAATGCATGATCTAATTTTAGAAGAAGTAAACATAAGCAATCGTTTACAAGTGTTTCTGGGTAAAGAAAGCATCCTAACTTACAAAGTGACTTACTAATTAAAGGGAAAGTGCGTAAAACTTTTTAGTTGAAAAGAAGCCCTTTGTGACCTTTGAAGGTTTGCTTGCTTTCATTATGTAGAGAGATAGATCATTATTACATTCTTGCAGGTGTGGGTACTGTGCGTGGACTAATCTGCAGAAAACTCAAATTCTCAACATTTTCTTGAGACTATTTCTACTGTTTTGAAATTCTTAAAAAAATTTTTGTTTATTTTTTTTGCAAGTTCAATAATAACAACTTTTAGTACCAAGAAAGAGAAATGGTAAAACACCTTTGTTTTTAAATAATAATATGACAGTATACTTTATCTGAAGCTGATCTGTTCTGTATCAATGATTATAGCGGTCAAATGTCAAGAAATTGCAAACCATGGGGAGGAAGAATTAAAAGTGTAGTGAGTATTTTACTGAGTTGGTTATACCACAAAGTTCTTAAGGGTAAGATCATAAAAGAAGGGGAGATATGGACCATATAGTGTATATATGAATACTAATATGGTTTATGCTGTGATAGTTAAAGGAGCAATCTGAAAATAGTTTACGTTTCATGGTTCTATGTAAGGATGCTATTCTTTACAAACACTATAGAGACAGATATGTTATTGTTGTGCTTGTGAAGTGCCATTGACTCAGATCCTGTATAGGGTTTCCAAGGTGAAGATTATTCACGAGAGCAGAATGCCTCATCTTCTTCCCATGGGGCAGGCTAGTGGGCTTGAAACTCTGGCCGTGTGGTTAGCCCTCCACTGACTATGCTACAGCACCACCAAAACTGCAGGAAAAAGATCCATGAGCCACAAGTTAAATTTAACGTCAGTAAAATGAAGTTGCAAACAAGGATTGATAATTCTCTAGGCTTGGCGTCTTGAATATTTCTCTTTATTGAATCTTATTTTGAAGCATGTAAATAAGTGAACTGTCATTTCTCATAGCTTAAAAAAGCAAACCACTCCTCACAAGTATGAAGTTGGGAAAATCTGAGCATTTGAAAATACATACAAACCTAAAATGCACTGAAATAAAAACTATGTTAAAAATGATTTGAAATTAAAAAAAAAAAAAAAATCTTCAAAATTATCAAGTTACTAATAAGGATTATATATGTATAGTCCTGATGTGGTGCTAGAGGATAAGCACTAGAGTGCTGACTAAAAGGTCAGAGGTTCAAACCCACCAGCAGTTTCTTGGAAACCCACCCTACAAAGTGTCACTATGAGTCTTAACCAAACTAAGGACACTTAACAATAACACCACCAGATTATGTCAACCTCCACCAATCATCCATTGTAGGATACAGGATCACTTTGAGTCAAAACTGACTCATTGGCACATGGCACTTAATGACAATAATAATACACACACACACACACACACACACACACACACACACACACACAATAAATAAATAAATAAATAAATAAATAAACGATCAACTAACAACCCAAAACAGATGGGACTTTGTGGTGTTGTGGGTCCACAAGATCAGCAGTTCAAACCCACTCCTTGGAAACTCAATACAGGGTCAATATGAGTTAGAAGTGACTCGACACTAACAATGACATTTCAAAGGAGCCCTGGTAGCATAGCAGATTACAAGCTGGGCTGTTAACCACAAAGTCAGTCATTCAAAATCTACCAGAGTTGCTTCTAGGGAGAAATATGAGGCTTTCTGGTGATGTAGATTTACAGCTTTGGTTACCATGAGTTAGATTTGACTCGATGGCACAACACCATCACCACTGACATTTCAAGGGAATCCTGGTGTGGCATTGTAGGAAAAGCACTGAAAGGTTGGCAGTTCAAGGCAACCAGCCACTCCTTGGAATCCCTATACTGGGATGTTCTAAGTTGGAACAGCAACAAATGACATTTCAGAATCCTGATATGGCATTACAGGATAAGCACTGGACTGCTAACCACAAGATTGGTGGTTCAAACCCACCAGATGCTTCTCAGAAATCCTCAACAGGGTTTCTTTGAGATGGAAACGGCTTGAGAGCACTTATGACACATACTCATAAATTTATTGAAATGTTATATCTGTAAGTAGTTTCAAAATAATCTCTGGGTCTGGGTGAAGGTAAGAGAAAACAAGAATATCTTTTCAGAGCTGAAATATAAGCATATGAAGGGAGAAAGTATCTATTATATAATTAGCTCTGTCTGACCTTTAAAACAATTTGGAGAGAAAAAAAAAGGAAATCATATAACCTTCAAATCTAATGGTAAATTCTGTCTTTGTCTCTCACTTGACATAGTCAAAACCCTTCCTCACTGAGATCCATGCCTACCTTATTAGTACTCAATCTTTCTTCTTGGTTCCTCCTTCTATCAAATTGGTCATTGACAAAACCAGTTCTTAGATTTATTTTCTAGCTCCTTCAGCTTCATGGCTTTAAACAGTTTTTATGCTGTTCATCTCCAAAATTATATCCTCAGCCTGATTTCTTCCTAAAATATAATTCTTTTAGTAAAATGCCTACCTAGTATCTCCACCAGAATATTTAATAGGCCTCCAGAACTTGACATATCCAAAACTTAGTCACTGATCTTCCCTCATGTACCTTTCCAATCCAAGTCTTTGACCTTCACCACATTGGTGGTGGTGGTGCCGTGCAGTTGCTATATTCTTCCAATAATCCTAGGCACTTCATTTTCTCATACAAGCCATATTTAAACAAAGCCTCTAGACTCTACCTTCAAAATGTATCAAAGATCATTTATCTCGCCCTCATTAACCACTCTGGTCCAAGTACCATCATCTTTCTCTTGGATAAAAATGGACGGACTTGATGGTCTTCCTGCTTTTCTATGCTCTTTATTCTATAGTATCAAGCCTCCAATAACTTGCCTGATTCTGAGACCTCCAATAACTTGCCTGATTCACAGTGAGAAACAGAAGTGTTCATCATGACTTACAAAGTCCTATTTGTATTGCTCAGACATCTCGCAGATCTTTTCTCATATTGTTTTCTCCATTTCAATCTCTGTTCGAGCCTCACTGGCATCTTGGTTCACTTCAAACATTCAAAATGAACTCCTGCCTCTGGAGCTTTGCATTTGCAATTCCCTCCAATTGGAATGTTGTTTCTCCAAATACTTCCATGCTTGATTCTCTAGTTTCCTTCAGGACTTTACTTATATGTGCTATTTCCAATGAGACCTTATATGACAACTCTACCTCTTTTCTTTTCCCTGCTACATTTCCAACACCTAAACTTGTTCAACACAAAGTGGTGCTTGGTAATTTCTGTGGACTAGACTACTTAAATTGATCCTTAAGGTGGTGATTAAAGAATAGAAATAGGCAAGGCATTCACAGTGAAACAAAACAAAACAGTAAGAACATGTTTACTTGATTGTATTTTCTTCAAAAGAAATAAATAGAAGAGATATCAAGAAATACTGATGGGTCATTAGATTGTTAGCTTGTAGTTAAGATACATATGTAAGAATATAAGTTTTAACTCTAAAGAAATTGCTATAATAAAGGTTCAGTAACAATGGGCTAACCAATTAATGTTTTTTTTTTAATAACACATCATCTCAAAATAAGAAGCAAAGATAATGAAAAGAAAAATAAGGTGTAAAGGAAAGCTGAAACCCTTCTGCCACTGAAAATTTTGCACTGCAAACTAGCAGGAGGTTCCCTAAGGTCTTACCTAAAAGCGGCAGTGATGAAGTCTTACTGCTGCTTGTTGTTGAGTTATTTCTCCGCTTGATTCGAGGAGCGAGTTTCTTGTCCACGGCTCTTACCTTATGAGCAAGAACCTCTGTCATCATTGCAGCCCTCTTCTTCCCAGATCGAGGAACAGGCAGAGTAAAACATTTTCTTTTTTTGCGGCGAGGTGTGAGGACCTCGATAGCCCCAGACTGGATTTTGGCTTCCAGTCCTTCCCTTGAGCCAAACTCATCTATGTCTGAAAGTTTATAAAGAGGTAGCACATGAAGCTGCTCATCTTGAGGAATAACACCCAATGAGCGGTTATCTTCTCGTGTTAAAGTACAAACCTGATAGGAAGAAAACAGGAAATGGAAAATGTTATTTCTAGCTTCTTCTTGTTGACATTGTGGATTTGAATTTCAATTTAATTTTTAACTGGTCACTGCTAGTATATTAGAGTTTTAGATAAATTTACCCTATATCAAGCCACTTAACTCTAATACAATTCTAATAACTTCCCGGTTGTTTGTAAATAAAGCAGTGTAATTGTGAGTTGCTTTTATAAGAATATGATAATTCTATTTGTACTTTTTCATATAGAAACTTGTTATTGCACCCAATTATTACTGCACAGCATAAGTGAAATGGCTATTGAACTGTTCACAGTTTTCTCATGAAAATAAGAGACCTAAGTGGGGTAAAAGGTTTTCATTTGCCTGCTGATCTGAAGGTTAAAACTGTGAACCCACTCTTTGGTACTGTGAAGAAAAGGCCTGTGGAGCTGTTCTAGTCTCTAAGTTGGAAACCACTCAATGGCAATATTAACAACACTGAGAGGACAGGATTTTGGGGTATGTAACAGCACCACATCCTGTTTAACTAACACTACATTGCTGGGGTAGGTTTTTCTTTATTTCTGCTTTTAAATAGGATTTAGATATAGATGTTTTTCTGACCTTGTCTGAGTGATTTTCATTTTTTTCAGTAAATGAATTAAGAGATATGAGTAGTAAAGGAAGAGACACAAAAGAGATTTCTTGTTCTGGCAAGACTTTCTAATACGGATAGTTAAAAAATTTAATAAACCTTTTTATTTTGATAAATTTTGTCATTCCCTTTTGCTGTAATCCAGTGAGAAGCCACATCAACAGTTTTCCCACCTTTTATTTTGGACTGGAAATAGGATAACCTATTTTCAGCCCTTCTCATTACTTTAAAAGCTAAGTATATTTATTGTAGTTGATAAGGGCAGTTGAGTTGGTGCCAACTCACTGCGACACTATATAGGGTTTCCATGGAGGAGGTAGTGGGTTTGAACTGCCAAACTTGTGGTTTGAAGTCCAGTGGTGACCCTACAGTACACACCAGGAGTCCATATTCATTGTAGAGTAATGAAAATATATAACTGTATGCTGAAAATACCTGGCTTTAGATACCTAATACTAATAGTCTACAAACTAATATTTATTATAATTTCTTTAAAAGATTGAATACAAATATATTCAGTGAATCCTTGATTTCTCATTAATTATATATATATATATACATATATATATATATATATATATATATAATTATATATATAATTTTTATAACAGCAAACATGCTATAAGAATGTGAACAAGTGAAATGGGCAGATATGATTTTCAAAAAGGTTTGAGTTTCATAAGAGCTTCAGGATACAGGTTGGTAAAGTTGTTTATAATCACGACATTTTCTTAATGTTGCCATATTCATGTTGTTGTCCATATTCATATATTCTATAGCTATATTCATCAGGAAGAACTGACATACTGAACTCTCTGGAGAATAATCTGATAATAATAAACCTTTTTTAAAGTGTGGACTGTTAAAAATCTTAAATCAGTAAATTTGCTTGAGTCATTTTATTTATCCACATGGCAACTTTATGTTCATAGGGAAACAGAGAAGGGAAATAAGACTAGACACTGAGGAGTAAAACTAGGAAATCTGGGCAAGCCAATGGACAGGAAGGAGAGTCAGTGGTATAATGTCAAAAATTCAGGATTTCAGGGATGAAAAAATTAGGAGGGATCGTAAATTTTAGGGTAAGATCCATGTTATCTGAGTAGCCAAAACAGTATGCCCAAAGAACGCTGAGAAGAGGAGCCATAACTTAAGTTAGTTTTGCTTTAAACCTCATCTGGATTATTTTCCCCAGTATGCTTACATATAATAATGTATTGGTCAAGTCATTATGACGAATTAGCTCCTAGCTAGGATGTAACAAGAAAAATGTCTTCAAGTTCAACATTGTGAAATAACAGTGGTCTCAACGAATGCCATCAGCATTAATGGGGTGTAGTCTTTTCCACTCGTTAAAGGTTCATATTTATCTCCTTGATCAATCATTTATATATTTATATTGATCACACAAAGGAAGGAGGCTGACTTTTGATCAAGCTGGTTATATTATATTTGGAATTGTGTCTTAATGAAGGTTGTAAATTTTTAGGCAAGCCAATCAAATTGGTTCAGTACACTTTCTTGTGTTCCATTTTACTTGAAGCAAACCCCCACCCCTGAAAAATCTTACGTAACTTGTTAAACATCATGCTTCACCAGATTCGTAGTGAAAAACTGTTGTCCTAAATAATTATGTACTCACATCTTCTGGCAAACATGCCACAATTAAATATATCATTTAAGCCTTACCACAAAATATTTATTTAATGAAGATTCTGTAACTTTATGGAGTACATGGACACTATAATTAAGAAATACTACTGAGAGTGGGACCCTTCCCAGAGAAGCAGTGATGCCTGAGATGGAGGCAGAGATGATGACGTGGAGAGATGGAGCAGCTGGGGACTTTAGATACTGAGAGGGAGAGGGGCTGTGTGCTGACGACCAGGGGGTGGAGTGGGGTGGGAATACTTCTAGTGCATACCCTTTGGTTGGTTGATGATGCCTGGAGGGGATTGTAACCATGGCAATGAAATGATATACGATAGGATGAATGTAAAACTAATGTTTTCCCATGTAAACTATCAAATAATTCACAATAAAACATTAAAAAAAAAACGAACGAAATACTACTGATAGGTAGGAGTCCTGGTGTGACGCTGTAGGTTAATGTACTAGACTGCAAAGTCTTCATGAACCAAAAACAACAACAAGAACCAACCAATAGGTATCCTATGCTGTATAGCACATAAAATATGATCTGTCACTCTGATAGTCAATCATATTCAAGGGCCACAGTCTCTAAGAGCAAAGTGATGGAGCCTTCAGAATGGAAGGCCACCCACCAGGTACATACCACAGTGCTTCCATTATTCATGTTATGAATGTCTCTGTGGGGATGGGCACAGAAGTCCAGACAAGCAGTGACCCCAGAAAAAGGACGACCCTCCTTGCTACCAAGCCGACATTCTCGGGCAATGTGCTCATATTCTACCTGAAAAGCAAAGTATGAGACATAGTTTTCAGTGACAAAAGAATCATCTTCAATAAAGAGGAAAACACAAATCTTGACAAACTTCCTAGAACTTTGAATTTCTAAGGTTTAGAGATTATAGTTTTCAAGTTCCATCCATGTAGTAATATTGAACAGTGTTTTATTCCTTTTTATGCCGCACAGTTCAGTAGTGAGGGGATGTAGCTTAGTAACATTCTGGATGATATGTGTAGGACTTTGTGGACGAAAATGGCAATAATTGATGGAAAGAAGGATAAACATAGGTTTAGCCTACAAGATTGATTCAGGAAAAAAGACTAAAACAGGGCAATAAGATGATGAAGAATTTAAAATAATTAGATAGACTTCATGATAAATTACAAAAAGTGTATTTCTAAAAAGAAAAGTTGGAATTTAACAATATTATTTCAAGATAATATATAGAATATTAATGTTATATTAAAAATATAGACCTGAGGTTCTATTTAAGGAGTTCTGTTAGTGCAATGGTTGCTAATTGGGCTGCTAACCTCAAAGTCAGCAGCTGGAAGCTGTCAGCCATGGCATGGTAGAAAGATGATGCTTTCTGATCCTGTAAAGACTTAGGGCCTTTTAAACACTATGCAGGGTACTTATGAGTCAGAACACAGCAACATCACCACCACCAAGGTTATATTTAACATTAAAAATATATACTTGTAATTTAATATTTTCCATTTCTTCGATTGTCAAAAAGTTTATTTAAAAAAAATTTTTTTAACTTCTCATTTTTTGGTCTTTATTATTTCTGTTTGGAATTGTGCCATTCCATTGCTAACTCATTTTTTGGAGGTTCGAATCCACCCAGAAGGGAATAAAAAAAAAAGGCATGGTTAACAACTTTAGAAACATGACACATTGAAAATCCTATGGAAATCTAATCCAGAGTCAAAAATGATAATTTTTTCACAATGGTGGTTCTATGCAGTATTTCTCTTTTACTGACTAATTTCACTCAGCATAATGTCCTCAAGGTTCATCCGTGTTATTCGGTGGCTTGCCGCTTCCTTGTTATTCCATTGTGGATATGTACCATAGTTTATTTATCCATTCTTCAATTTATGGGCACTTAGGATACTGTCTCCCCATCTTTTTGCTATTGAAAATAGTGCTGCTATGAACATTGTTGTGCATATATCTACTTGTGTTATGGCTCATATTTCTTGTGGGTAAATACCAAGCAGAGGAATCGCTGGATCATAAAGTATTTCTATTTAGAAACTTCTGAGGAAGTGCCATATTGCTTTTCAGAGTGGTTGGACCATTTTGCAATCCCACCAGCAATGCAGGAGCGTCCTAGTATCTCCACATCCTCGCCAGCATTTATTCTCCTCTACTTTTTAGATCTTTGCTGTTATTGTTGGTGTGAGATGATATCTCATTGTTGTTTTGATTTGCATCTCTCTAAAGGTTAGTCTCTTGGTGTGGCGCTGTGGGTTAATGCGCCAGACTACAAAGCCATTTGAACGGCAAGTTCGGTGGTTCAAGCTAACCAGCAGCTCCTCAGAAACCCTATATAGGGTTGCTATGGGTTGGAACAGACTTGATGGCACTTTAACAATAACAATGGCTAGTGATCGTGAATATTTCTTTGTATGTTTGTTGGCTGCCTGTTTCTCCTCCTTGGTGAAGTGTCTGTCCATGTCCTGTGCCCAATTTTTAATTGTGTTTTTTGTCATTTTCTTATAGAGATGTTGTAGTTTACTATATATTTTAGAAATTAGTCCTTTGTCTCATGGGTCATTGCAAAAGATTTTTTCCCATTCTGTGGGTTCCCTTTTTACTCTTCTGGGGAAGTCTTTTGATGCACATGAGTTTTAATTTTTTTGTATGTCCCAATCATCTAGTTTGTCTGCTTTTGTTTGTGTAGTTTTCAAAATGTTTGGTAGTCTGTGTATTCCCTGAATTAGAGCCCTTATATTTGTCCCTATTTTTTTCAAAGATGGCCTTCATTGAGTTCCCTTCCCCCATAATCATCATAGATTGTTTCTTTTATAATCTATCATAGATTGTTTTCTACAATATTGTCGTTTTGTGATTGACTAATTTCAATCAGAATAATGTCCTCCAGGTTCAATCATGTTGTGTTTCATAGATTCATCATTAATCTTCAACATTTTGTAGTATGCCATTGTGTGTATGTACCAATGTTTGTTTAAACATTCTTCTGTTGATGGGCATATAGGTAGTCTTCATCTTTTTGTTGAAGCACATGGTGTGGTGCTGTGGATTAATGCGCTGGAATGTAAAGTCGGTTTGAACTGTCAAGGTCAGTTTCAAGCCCCTCTTTTAGATATGTCTCTCGTAGACAGCATATTAAAGGATCCTATTTTCTTATCCATTCTGTTCTTTATGCTTCTTGACTGTATACTTAATCCATTTACATTCAGTGTAATTATCAGTGCTATTTTGTGGTACTTTGTGGTGCTATTGGATTCTTTGTTCTCCATGATTTTCTATGTTGAGTTAATTTTTATTATAGGTTTTCTTTTCTGTTGTGTTAATATTTAATAAATCTTTCTGGCTTCATTCTAGTATTTATTTTTATGTGAAGGTGCATTATTTTGCTTTGAGGTTACCCTGTAATTTATTAAACTCTTCCTGCCGAAAACTGTCTGTTTTATCTTGAAATCTACATTGACTTACTTGCCATTTGGATGTTACACTATTCTCTCTTTTTGCTTCGGAGTTGAGTTCCTTATACATTTGATCTCTCTAGTGCCCTATTTTCAGTCTTGTAGGTTTATTTTACTTTAATGATTTCTATATCTGAATTGTGTTCTAGGTGGTTGTCATCATGAATGGTAATCATTGTTAGTTCTGAGTCCAAAGAACACCCTAGAGCATTTTTCTGAAAAGTTGATCTGATCATTATAAATACTTTAATTTCTTTATATGAGGAAATGTCTTAATTCTGCCATAGTACTCGAGGAACTGTTTTGCTGGTTATATGATTCTTGGTTGGCAATCTTTTTCTTCAGAGTTTTGTGTATGTCATCTGAATACCTTCTTGCCTGCTTGGTTTCTGCTGAGAAACCCAAGCTTATTCTTATTGGTTCTCCTTTGTAGGTAACTTTTCATTTTCCCCAAGCTTCTCTCAGGATTCTTTCCATATCTTTACTTTTTAGAAAGTTTGATAATGATATGTGTTGGTGATTTTGGAAGGGCATTTATCCTGTTTCAGGTTTGTTCATGTTCTTGTATGCTTATCTTCTGTGGTCTTTCATGATGTTTAGGGACGTTTACTTCCAACAACTCTTGGATACTTTTTTTTACTGTGCTTTTTATCGTCTCTTCCTGTTCTAGAATTACAATCAATGTAAATTGTTCTTAGGCATTCTTTGGATTTTTTCATAAATCTTTTGATTGTTCTTCTAGCATACTAGTACTTAAAAGTTTCTCCTTAAGCTCACTAATTCAGGGGCTTCCACTGATTCAAATCTATTCCTTTCTCCTTTTAATTTATTATCCATTTATGATATCGTAGTGCTAACCTTCTGGTTTTGTTTGTTTTGTCTCTAATCTACTATATATTTTGTTTGATTGTGCCTGTAAAGGTTTTCTGACTTTTTTCTTGAACTTTCTGTCAAGTGTTTGAAGGGCATCTAAATATCATTCTCCTAAACTCTTTTTCAGGCAGTTTCAGTATCTCTTTTTCATCAAAAACATTTTCTACCCCTGCCTCTTGACACTGTATTATTTTTTATGTGAACAGAGACACAGGGAGGTATGCATGGGACAAATGGGACAGAAGTAAATACCTTGGAACAACAGTATTCTGTACATATATATATACATTGAGACATGGACTTGTATATGAGTGTGAAAGAGGTTATTTGTGTACAATTATCTATTTTAAAAACACAACTGTGAATGTGATAGAGCATTCAATAGGCAAATGATTATTTTATCCAACATCTAGCGCATGAGTATATGAGCATGGGGATTCAGGACTAAAGTCTCAGGAGACACCATTGTCAACTGACATAACATAGTTCACAAAAACAATGTTCTACATGCTGTTTGGGAAAGTAGTATTGGGGATATTGAAAGCCTGTGAGCAGCTGTCTAAAGTGCAGCTACTAGTGTCTCCATGTGTGGAAGAAAGACGAATGATAAGAATTAAAGAGGCTTGGACTCAATTAGTCCAACAGAATCTTGGAACATGCGAACACCAGTGTCCATGAATGTGAGACCAGAAAAATTAGATAATCCCTGAGACAGGGACTGCATTAGAGGGTGCCGGTTAGAGTGAGAGAAAATATGAAAGAAAACTCAAAATATGACTGGGCTTACTGGTCAGAAAGAGACTGGAGGAACTTGAGACTATGGTTGTTGACCATCCTTCAAGTCTGGAAGGACATTTTCACCCAAGCAATGGATACGTTTATAGGGAGGACAACAGCACTGCTGAGGAATATTCACCATGCAACGGGCAATCATTCAAAATCAAAAGAGCAACATTTTCCTAGGGACAAAGTTGAGAAGGGACAAAAAAGTGGGTGGATGTATATGGGAACCAAAGTGAGGAAGCAGGATAATTGCTGTTGTATGGAGGGAAATGTAATCATTGAGATGAAACAAATGTATGATTTCTTGAAGCAAAAGGCTGATGTTGTTGTCTGTAAACCTTCACTCAATTCACAATTAAAATTTTTAAAAAAAGTAAAGACTTAGGTGAAGGACATGTTGAGAACCAATAGCGTCACATTTTCATGTTTTTATTTAGTAAGTTTCTATGATTTTGTTAGCAATCCTTTCTGACTTGTCCTTGGTATTGATTAATTTTGATATGTTGAACCAATCATGCATTTCTGTTTTCATTATATCTAGCAATAAAATAATTCAGCTACACAGGCTATTAAAATCCAACTGTCAAAAGGAATTTAATTTAAATAAAAATAACTTTACAGCAAAAGTAGATAGATACATTAAAGATCAAATTTTTAATAAGCAAATCAATTAAACAGCACTATAAAAACTTACCTGATTTTGATAAGCAATTGGAGCATACTGCTTATAAATTGGAGCTAATCGTGTTGCCAAATTCTGCAAATTGTCTTCAAGGTTTTTTTCCTATAAGAAAAGACAGCACATTTAAGGTTGCTTTATAATGACACATGAGCTTAAGGTAACAGACTGAAGCATCATTAATCATTGCTGAGGGATGACTGACACAGAATTCAGTTACATTTACAAAATTGCTGCCATTGATAACATTAATTGCTCATCTTAGTCTAAACTGTTAGTTATTGTTATGCTTAAAATTTTAAAAAATTCTATGCTATAACGAAATGAGATTTAAATGGTATTACAGGGAGACTACAATAAAACTGTTTGTTTCCAAGAAGAACCATGTGTTATACCATTATTCATAGTATTGGACAGTTGAAGTATATCAGGCATGGTTCCTGAAGCAAAGTGGAGGTGCCTACCTAAAAAATTAAATACAATATGATAAATAGTTAAAGCAGAAAGGGGAGAATGACAGAAATAAAGCCTATATCATGTTTCAGATGCTGTGCTAAGGTTCAAATATAATATATTCTTAAAATAAACCAAAAGATACACATGATCATTCACCTTTTATGGAAAAACAAATAAATTGACTGAGAGGTTTCTTAAATGGCACAAGATCAAATAGAGAAACTGTTGTTCAAAAGAGATGCTCTCTTCTCAATACCATTACACCATAGTAGCTATAAATTTAAAAAGATTTGGTAAGGCTGTTAAAAGCATTATTAGCATGTCAGGAATCAGTTCATCTATTGAGTATACAAACACTTAAGAAACCTGTAAGGACCAGTCTCTATTAAAAATGTTAATGATGACAGTAAGAAGTGGACAAAGGAGGTTTTAGAAGTAAGCAGAGTTGTAAGAAAGCTATGAAAGTTTGTCATAAAGATGAGTCTTTTCTAAATCAAGTCAGCAATTTGATAAACAAGATTCACATGTAAAGTCATCAATTGAAAAGAGATTGAGAGCAAGGATGAAGAAGGGACTAAAGATTAGATGGATTTGTTGTTATGTGCTGTGGAGTTGGTTCCGACTCATAGTGACCCTGTACAGGGTTTCTCAGGATGTAAATCTTTACGGGAGCAGAAAGCTTCATCTTTCTCCCACGGAATAGCTGGTAGTTTCGAATTGCAGACCTGAAGGTTCGCAGACCTATTAGTAACCACTAAATTACCAGAGCTCCTTAAAGATTAGGTGGATAAAGATCTATAAATATAGAAAGAAGACTTTCATATGGGTAAGTTAACCTCTAAAAGTCAAAGAAACATAGTAACATAGGAAGTTAATGTAGACAGAGAAAGGCATCTTGACAAAAGTAAAACATCAACTATAATCTTGTAGTTACCTATTGATTCATGTTGATGTTTTTAGTATACAAGATGTTTCTATGAAATTGGTTATTTCTATATTGGTCTTCTTCATTCATCTGTTTATCTATCTAACTAAAGCTTAATAATACCATGGGTCTTCAAAAAAGTTCATGGAATAGTGACAAGACTCTGTAACGGATTTTTTCTATATACTTTTTGAATCCCCTTTGTACATAGGAAAGTTATAACTCTTAAAAACTTTCCTTGGCTATATAACATGTTGATTATTGCACATATTTAGAATAAAATTGAGAAAATTTAAAGTGTCCATTAAAATACTTTAATTATGCTTCTTAAAACTTGAACTATTAGGTGGGGAGACTAATTGTTTCAAAGCTAATAGAATGATGCTGGGATACTTTGGAAAGACACAGGCAGACTGTGTATTTCTTATGTACTATAAGGTGCAAGGAGTCCTGGTGTGGCACTGTGGGTTAATGCGCCAGACTGCAAAACCATTTGAACTGCAAGGTAGGTGGTTCAAGCTCACCAGCTGCTCCTCGGAAACTGTATAAAGGGTGCTATGGGTCAGAACCGACTTGATGGCACTTAACAACAACAACATAAGATTTAAAGACTCCTAGTGTGGCACTGTGGTAATAATGCACTGGACTGTAAGATAGGTTTGAACCACAGGGTCTGTGGTTCAAACTCACCAGTCGCTCCTTGGGTCACTATGGAGCAGAAACGACTCGATTGCACTTAACAACAACATCAACAATCAGGTTTAGATTTTTAAATATTCTCTTATCATCTAAAGTTTGAATCCACCAGATGCTCCACAGGAGAAATATATGGCTTTCTGCTTCTTCAAAGATGTACAGACTCAGAAACCCTATACAGGGTTGCAATGAGGAAGAACCAATGCAACATCACTTTTAACAAAGAGAACAATTACATTTATTGTGTATAAATGTTGAAATATAGTATTAAAAGAAAACAACTAAAGTTTATGTAGTTAGTTATTGGTATCACGTTAATAATGCAAGTCTCATATTATCAATTGGTGTGAAACTTTCCATGTCTCAGCTTTTCTCAAAAACTAGTAAACACGAATGATCTAAAGGATCATCTTATCCACAACCAGGCTTTTTATTGATCAGCTGGACTAAAGACGACTGCTTATATTCCAGATTCATGTATTATTGAGCTTACTCCCCTAGTTGGATTTCCCATAGGAATCACAAACCCAACTGAGTACTAACTCTGCCCTTATAAACCTAGGCTTGTTCCAGTGTAGCCCATGTCAAGGACTAGCATCATGATCCATTTTCTGTTTCGAGTATCTTTACAGATGAATCACTGCTCACCGTTTTCTTTTATAAATCTATTCCAAAGCACCATTTTATTCTCATAGATAACGGGCTTGTGTTATCAAACTCACTCTTGACCAACTCTGATCCATTATTCAAAGAGCAGCCAGAGATCTCTTTAAAAACAAGTGTGATTATGTCATTCTCCTCCTTAAAACTCTTCAATGATCTTCCAAGATTCATGACATGAGTTAGAAGGCACCTCACTCTCCCTTGCCTGATGCGCTTCAGTCATATTAGCCTTGTGTCAGTTTCTGGAATGAACCATGCTTCTTCCTGTATCACAAGTACTATATAAATGTTATTCATAATAAGTTATTTTTTAAAAAAAACAAAAACTAATTTTTACACTTACAAATTATGTAATGATATTGGTATAGATTTTAAAAATTAACAAGTCAATGTCAGTATTACCAATGTATTTATATATTAAAATAAGCTTCCATCTTCTACTAATTAGATGTTGTGCATAGGACCGCTACTAAATTAGAACCAACTCGACATCACCTACCACAAACAATATTCTAATTAATGCTAATTAAGAACATTTTTATTTTTATAAGATGGCCTTCTACACCTTGCCATCTTATTAAAATTTAGAATATTGATTCTATAACTTGATTATTGTTTTCTAGATAGAAAATCATTGAATAAAAAACAAAAGCAAATAAGAGATAGTTTTCTACAGCTAATAGAGAGATATATCTCATGCTTGCTTGATTGTAGTAGCAAGAAACAATAGAAAATGATAAATATTTTTTATTCTTCCTTTAAAGGTACAATTATTTATCAATTCTGTGTTTCTTCCAAAAATTATTATATTCATTGTATTAGAGATATATTGGATTAATTCTGTCTTATTTAAAATTTTCTATTTACAATGTAAATAGTTTTAAATACAATGTTTCTAAAGCTGTGGGAATGACTCAACAGTGGGTACATGAAGTCCATTGACTAGGTCACGACAGCAGTAGGATTTAAAAACAAATTTCAAAAGCAAACATATACATTATTGTCAATTATTTAGATCATGAGCAAGAACTATGTTTAATATTGAGTTGTTATGTTTTAGTATTAGCTTTGTGACATAAATTTTTTAAAGTATTGTTTACTAATCACTTTGTTTAAGTTCTTTTTGTGTATGTATTTATGTGTATACTAGTTTGTATTTGTAAAATTTATCTTTCACTTTTGGTAACTACTTAAGTTATAAAAACACTAATATTAGAATTAATTAGTATCCAAAACCTTAACGGCCAAAATAAAGTTATAACAAACATTAAATGGTTCCCACCCTTCCCACTGCTTACCCATCCCCACCCATCCCTGAATCGATAAGAGAATAGAATTATACTTATAGGTTGCTATTTTAATTTAAATATGTAAGTACTCAATTTATTTAAACTTAATAGTAAATTTGACTGATTTCTTTGCTCACCATGGCCTTGTGTCCCGGACAGATTCGATCCGGTTTCATACATCTTCTTTCTGGATTACGTCCTCTAGTAATTCTTTCATAGTAGGTCTGTGGGTAGTAAACTTTCTGAGTCTTTGAAATGTTGGAAAATGGCTTTATTTATTCTTCCTAATTTGTTTGGGTATAAAATTCTAGATTCTTTTAACATTGATACTCTCTGGGTAAGGGAGTGGGAAGAGGGGACAAGAACATCTGGAATTTGGGTTGGTAGTTAAAAATTTAGTTAACTTATTTAGAATTTATAGCTATTTAGTTTGTTTTTATACTTTTATTATTTCATTACTACTTTTAAATATTTGATTTTAACAGTGTTTCAATACTTTGAAATGAACATATTTAAATATTCATAGTGAATCCAAAAAGAAAATGGAAACTTACATGTAAGGGAGAACTTGGGTCAATTCTAAATCTTCTGGGGCTTGGGCTTCTACCAAATTTGCAGCCATTGAAATACATACTCCATGAACAGCCAAATGAGAAGGAAGCACCGCAAGTCTCTGGGTCTGTCCCTTGACACGTACAAGTACGACTATAAGACAGAAATAGAAAAGGAATGACATGGTAAAGCAATACAACACCTTTCCTATTTTATTACTTATTCAATTTATTATTGTGAATTGAGTGAAGGTTTACAGAACAGATCAATAATTTATTCACATCATATAATTACGATGACTGGGATCCATTCCATGGACCATCAGTTAACAGTATTTACCTCTATTCATTGTATTCCTCCCTAATGCCACCCAACCCTGCCACTCTGACACCATCAAAGAATGTTTCATTTAGCAAGAAAATCTTTATTTTTAATGTAAAAAATTTTATAGCAATAATAAAAACATGGCCCAATTTGATTATAACTAAGTTTTGAACTAAAATGTTTGTTCAAAACTTTAAGCAAAAATACACTATTGCAGTCGGAAATATTCACAACCTCTATTTGATCTATAGGTATCTGACATGAACTCACATGGTCAATTTTAAGCAAATCTCTATGAATGTCAAAAACAAAAATGTCACCAAATGATAAGTGTTGGAATAATTGTTTGGAAGCTATAAATAAAAATCTAGAGTAAGAATGATAGTGTTTACAATGTACATACATAGAAAAAAACCCAGGAAGTAGTATATAATCTTACTTTGATTCCAAATTTATAAACTACTTAAAATTTTATATAGTATGTATAGTTATGTCAAAAATATACAAGTAAACAAAACAAAAAAAAATTACAAAACACTGAAACACATGTTTAAAAAAATTTTTAAAGAAAAAAAATACATTTAAGATGTCAAAATCACATGACTTTTTAAATGATGAAAGTAAAGAAAATCATTCTACATAAGATAATGTTCCTTGCAAGAAAAAAGACTACAAAAAGTTCATTCAAGATAATAGGAAGGACATGCGAATGTTTGTTCACAGCAGCATTATTCGTTATCGTAACAGAATGGGGAGAACCTAAGTGGCTATGTGAGCTTAGGAGTATTTCTTAGAGTATTTAAAGTTATAACCATCAATAACTGGATTAATTATCTTAAGGTAACTCCTAATGTGATGCAGTGAAAGTGACTCATATATTCCTGCCAATAATTCACAAGCTAAATTCAATCAGAAGGAAACAGTCAACAAACATCAATGGAGCAGTAGTTAATGAGCTCTGATAACATAGTTGGTTACAAGTTGGGCTGCTAATCTCATGGTCAGCAGTTCAAAATTACCAGTGGTTTTGTAGGAGAAAGATGAGGTTTTTCTGTTGCTGTAAAGATTTACAGTTTTGGAAACCCTGTAACAGGGTCACTATGATTCGGAACCGACTCCACGGCACATAACCACCACCCAGCACCAACAACAGTCAATGAAATTATCCTGTGCCTTTTAATAATATCAATGCCATTAAACACAAAAATAAAGGGATATAGAGAACCGAGACAAAACCAATGAATTTAAAGTGTGGGTCAGCACAGAATCCTAGATGGCAAAAAATGACAGTAAAGCACGTTGCTGGTAAATTACTAACATTTGAAATTGAAATGTATGCTAGATATTTTATTAAAGCAAAATTTTCTGGTCTTAATTATTAGAAGAAACATGCTTGAAGTTTTCAACTAGCTCACAAACATCCAAAACAAACAAACAAAATCAACACTAATATTGATCTGTGTGCATGTGTATAAAACCATGTCTGTTAAAATTGAGAAATGCCTGTCACAATTGTGTATAAAACTAAATGTTTGTTAACAATCGAGAAATCTAGGAAAACAGTAGAATACTGTGTCTCTGTAGGATAAGCACTGAAATGCTAAGCACAAAGTTAGAGGTTTGAGTCCAGCAGCCATTCCACAGATGAAAGTAAGGCTTTTTGCTCCATTAAAGATTTACAGCATCAGAAACCTTAAACAGGGTAGCTGTGAATCAAAATTAATTTGGTTGCACTTAACAATATCTCTCTTCTGTATTTTGAAGTTATTATTTAAAGGATGTGCTAGATCTATGAAAAACTAAAAAGAATAATACTTATTTTATCATATTGTTAGGAAGATTAGATAATATATGTATATCACTTAAAGCAATGCCATTACAAAAGAGATACTATTGTTCCATATTCACATATTAAAGTAATTCCTGTTGTGGTTAGATGCCTTTGAGTCAGTTTTCTACTCACAACAGAAACAATGCCGGGCCCTTCACCATGCTCACAATTGTTGTTTGAGCACATTGTTGTTGCCACAATCAATCCATCTTCCTCTTTTTTTTTTTTATGCTGACTATTTTACCAAGCATGATGTCCTTCTTCAGGGACTGGTCCCTCCTGATAAAAGCCCAAAGTATTAGAGACAAAGTCTTGCCATCCTGGCTTCTAAGGAGCGTTTGTTTTGGCTGTACTTTTTTCCAAGACATTTGTTTTTTCTTCTGGCAGTTCAAGGTACTTTTAATATTCTTCTCCAACACCATGAAGTGACTGAAAATACCATGGTTAGGTTAGGCACACCTTATTCCTCAAACTGACATCTTTGATAGTTAACACTTTTTAGGGCTTACCATCTTTACAGCAGCAGAAAGCCTAATCTTTCTCTGACACTGTGGTTAGCTGGTTATTGGGTATCCTACCTAACGCATGCACCAGAGCGTCTATGTATATTATAGTGAACAGTAACAATAGCATTTCAAATCAAGAGCAATAGAGATATTCTCTAGTAATTCACCTGAACTCCGATTTTGCAATTTACCAGTATAAATACTGAATGCAATAAAAATTTAAGATGAAACAAATTAAATGTGTACTCAAAGGAAACATGTGCCAGGGATAATGGGTTTCTCTGTGAGGTGATTAAAAAAAAATTAAAAAGCAGATTGTGTTCGTTGAATAGCATGATGAATGAGATGATTGCAAAAGAATTTGACACTTAAATGCATTTGAACAACAGAAGTTTTTTTGTAAATATATGTGCTATAATTAAAAACAAAAAGAAAGCATGGGCAAATTATTCTATAACTTGAGAGAAAAGTTTCCTAACTATATTTCAAAATTCAGGTTCAAATTAGGGGAGAGCTATATATTTAATAAAGGGAATAAAATTTTACATACAATAAGCAATAGACTATGAACCACAAGGTTGGTTGGCAGTTTGAGGCCACCAGGGGCTATGTGGGAGAGAGATGATGCTTACTGCTCCAGGAAAGATTTAAAATTTCAGAAACCCTATTCAGGGTCACTTTGAGTTGGAACCACCTTGACAGCATTTAATAGCAACAACAAAGGGGAAGCTTTGACTTCCTGTAAACTTTGCCTTCCTGTACACTCTAAGAAGGAATCTTGGTGTGGGACTGGGGGATATAGCACTGTAAAGGCTCCTCAGAAACACTATACAGGGTCACTATGAGTTGGAACCAACTCAACAGCACTTAACAGCAACAGCAGCACTCTAGGAATCAGAGAAGAGTGGGCGCTGGATAGGTATGAAAGAAGGAAGCAAAATGGAAACTATTCTAAAATGGCTTTAACTCACTGTGAAACCAAGTCTGTCTTTACAGAACATTTTATACTCTTTGGTTTCATACCTCTAAAATCCTGCTTTCCCATGCAATATTAACAGTATATAAAATAAAGACTTGGATGTGAAATAGGACAAAACAGTTTCGATTACTTTTCATTGAGTGTGCATCTCCGGTCTGTGGGATGACCATTGTATGACTTTAAACTCTCTGTCAGCTCCGAGTATAGTCTGTCCGCCATGGGGAGAGGAATGCCATCCCACACCATGATGAGCACCACCATCACTGCTGTGGCACAGTGGTGGCCAGTTCGCTGCCGCACCAGACAAAGAACTTTTTCCTCATCGCTGCTTCTTCTTAAAACCTGCAAAAATAGAACGTGTTCATTTTGGAAACTAAGGAAACTACACTTGAGTGTTATGGCTATTGCTTTTAAACCTTTCTATAATTATACTTTTATTTTTTTTTTAATTACTACTCCCTAAAAGGGTTGAATCTGGTAGGACTTTTCCTGCATCTCAGGTTGCAAGAAACTAAAATTAAACACCAGGTTAAAACAGAATTCTGTGATAAAGGGCTGTTATTTGCAAAAGTAGCACAAAACATCTAGGTTAGTTATGCTTTGTTTTCCCTGCTGGGTGAAATATAGAATGAAAAATAAAACAATGAAGTTGTCATTTTTGTGGCGGTTTTATGCTATTGCTATCATTTTTCAGATCTGTTTTACCTTTATGGTTAAGGTGACTTAGAAAATGCAAACTTTAACATTTAATTTTCAATACTGATCTATTTTTATCACACTGCATCATATCCCAGAGCTATAGTGACATTTTACAAAAATTTCAAATGTTACAATTAACACTCACATGAGTCCTTGTGTGGTGCTTTAGGATAAGCACTGGACCACAAGGTCAGTTTGAACTGCAAGGTTGGTGGTTTAAATCCACCAGCTGCAACTCTGAAACCCTATATAGGGTCATAATTAGTTTGAAAGCACTTAACAAAAACAACAGGATTAATATTGATGTTATGCACAAATTTTACAACTATGGGTGGAAACCAACTCCACAGCACTTAACAACAACAACAACAATGATAGCAGAACTGAGAAGCATTGCCCCACAGGGCCTCTGAAATGTTAAATCTTTACAGGAGCTGACTGGCATATCTTTTTCCCTTGGAATTATTGAGGGGTGCAGACCTTACTTTAAAAATTCTAACACTACTAAGACACCTTTCTTTCTCTTTTATTAAAAAAGCTTCTGATTCATAGAGAAAGAAGAGGTTTCTGTTCAGGTAAAGATTTCCCTAATCAGAAAACCCAATGTGGTACTATGAGTCTGTCCTATAGGGTCACTATGATTTCGGAAGGACTTGAAGGGGGTATGATTTTTCTCTGTTTACCTTACTCCTAAATTGATAGGAATTTTGCTTGATTTCTTTTTGAGTCTCATGTCTTTCACTCATAGTAATGTTTTTAAGGTATGTCCATTTGTAGAGTGCATCAGAACTTCATTTCTTTTCATATGCTGAATAATATTCCAAATTAATGGATAGAACAAACTTTATTGATCCAATCATTTATCAGATGATCGACCATAAGAGAGCAGAAGGGAAACATTTGCTCTGGGATGAAAGCAAAATAAGGAGGGGGAGAGGAAGCTAAAAACAAACACAGATACTTCACCAAAGAGGACAGTCAAACGACCAAGTAACACAAAAAGATGCTTGGGATCATTAACCTTTGTTGTTGTTGTTGTTTAGTGCCATGAAGTTGGTTCCAACTTGGAGTAAAGACCCTGTATCCATTTTTCTAGGAGCAGCTTCTCAACTTTGTCCTTAGGAAAATGTTGCCCTTTTGATTTTGAATGATTGACAAATATAACTTTACAACACTGACAAGAACAAAATTGGTTACATAAATATGTATATAAACATACGTATGTATTGCTACTTATTTATATAAGGCAGATGCACCGACAGGCATACATAAATATTGGTGTGTGCATACATTCGTATATATTATAAACCAGATAAAGGCACAGATAAAAATGAAAGTCCCTGTTGAGACCAATTTTCTGTATTTTTAGGACACTAGTCTCATGGAACAACTTATTTAATTATCATAATACATAAAATGTATGTTCTGCATGCCAATGGGGAAAATAGTATCTAAGGCTTTAAAAGGGAAAACTATTGGACTTGACTACTCTGGGTATATTATAGAATTAATTGTCTGTATGAACCATGGCTTCATCTAACATCAGAAAGAATTAGATGGAGCCCAGCAACCCCTACCAACCATTCTTATCACAGAAACAGTATACATGGCTCCTGAGATACTTGTCAACTTTTAATCCCAAATTATCCCTAGAGGTTGCCTTTTTAGCTAATTAACAGAATGCCTCATAAATTAAACAGTATCAATTTTGAGTAATGAACTACTCAAAAAACTCAACTATAAAAGATCAAATGACTAAAAATTAATGTGATTAATACTTGCAATTTTGTTGTTAAGTGTTATCAAGTCAATTCTGAATCATAGCTACTGTATAGGCTTTTCAAAGAGCGGTTGATGAGTATGAACCTCTGACCTTGTGGTCGAGTGTTTTATCATACAGTGCCACACTGGGGGATTTCAATGGAATATTATTTGGCCAATTAATGTAATAGAATACATAAACATCAGTCTTTGTTGCTAGAAGAATTAGATGATGCCTGGCTTCCATTACCAAATGCAATGAGTGGGAGAAAAATGTGGAACAAAATTTTTAATTATAAAAACAACTGGGTTTGTTGGTCAGAAAGAGACCGCAGGAACCCAAGACTATGACCTTTAGCACCCTTTCAGGACTGGAAGTGAACTAACCCTCCCGGACAATTTTCAACCAGGGATTGGATTTGGATATATAGGGGGAACCACAACAGTAGTAAGGTATCCTCACCATGGAATGGTGTCAACCATTCAAGATCAAAAAGGCAACATTTACCTAAGGTCAAAGTTCGGATGAGTTGGGGAGGAGGGTGGAATGGAAGTAAGAACCTCAGGGAGGAAGTGAGATAACTGTTGTTACTTGAGGGGATTCAATCACTGAAATGAAACAATGTGTATGATTTGGTGAATGTAAACCTTCACTCAATTAACATCTTAACTAGTCTTTCTTGTGGTGTTGCGGGATAAGCGCTGGACAGCAAGAAAGGTTTGAACAGTAGTTCAACCTCAGCAGTTACTTCTCAGAAACCATATATAAGAACACTATGAGTCTGGATGCTCTGCTAAAATCTGTCCACCATTGCTGACCCTGCTGGTATTTTTTTAAAAAGTAGCTTAGTTTCTAGCATCACAACACATGAGCCACCACTGTATGACAAACTGTACTTAAGAAACATGGTCCAGAACATTTACATTGCTTCATCTGGTCTGACAGACATGGATGGGCATTTATGGGCTGCCACTGGTATGAACTGTTCAGGATTGCCCCCTTCTAGGGACAACCTGCTAGGGTCTCTGAGAGTCAAAATTAACAATATAAAACAGACAACTTCTTCCTAAATTGTTTTCCCTACTACTGACATCACGCTAGAGGCTAGCTCAACAGGAAATTAGTAAGAATCGAGAGTGCATTTGATGACAGGCTGCTGTCAAATGAATATTAGAAAATGGAGCAATAAAAATTCACATTACAAATTGTGCAGGAGCGAATACAACTTATTAACAAGCCTAAGCCTGAACTGGAGATAATAAACAAATGAGCCTAAATAAAGTTTCTGTTAGCAATCAGTTGGATCTCTGTGAGAGAAACTTAAGGCTTTCTGCTCCTATAAATGTCACAGCCTAAGAAACTCTATACAGGGTCACTATGAGTTCGATCCAACTTGAGGGCACACAACCACCACCATCTACATGGTGAATCCATGTGTGTAGACTAGCACTGCACTCCATAGGGTTTGTAATAGCTGATTTTTCTGAAGTAAATAATCATCCAAGAAGCCTCTAGGTGAACCAGAATCACCAATCTTTTTGTTAGTTGCCACAAGTTTAACCTTTTGTACCCCTAGGAATTCTACACATATAGAGAGAACTCACAATTTTTGTTTTGAATCAATTCTCTATCAGGAGTTCACATTTGGGTTGGACAATTCCAGCAGACCCCTAATTGCATTTCTCAAAAGTTTCTCATGCTTTTGAAAGAACACATAATGAACACAAAGCAATAATATTTCAAACTACAAATTCAAACAAAAAATATTCCATAACCTAAAAGTTTTGCTTCTGCTCTGCGTTCAATGAAAATTTATTAATTGCCAACTACATTGTGGGCATTCATAATAGGCAACAGGAGTAAACAATGTGAGTATTTTAAATAGTTCACTTGTAAAGTTTGAGAAAAGTTTCGATTAAAATTATGTTTCTTATATTAACATTTATTAAACACATTTGTTTTTGTTTTCAGAGAATGAACTATCAACACTTGGTTATAGTTTTGAATTGGTGGTAGATTATTCTACAACTATGATTTACTCCATTTTTTATCTCTAGATTATGTCTGAAGAGTGTCATATATTGCTTTATAATGAAATGGTCTGCTTATTCTGAAAAGAAAAACTTAACAAGCTAAAATAAGGAAGTAAGATTTGTTTTTTTATTTCATGAAAAATAATCTTCTATATAGCACAGAACTCCTGAACCGGAGGAGCTAAACCTATAAAAAAGACTTCAACAGAAAGTTACTACCAAACACTGCCATACCAGGACTGCATTATAACATTGGTGTTGTTAAGTGCCATCAAGTGGTTTCGAACTCATTGTGACTCTGTCTGTACAGGATTTCTTTAGAATGGCCAGTTGATTTGAACCACTGACTTTATATTTAGCAGTTTAATGAGTGTTTAGCCTATAGCACCACACCAGTGTTTCCCAATATAACGTTGTTGTTGTTGTTAAGTGCCGTCGAGTCGGTTTCGACCGATAGTGACCCTGTACAGGGTTTCCGAGGGTGTAAATCTTTACGGGAGTAGAAAGCCTGATCTTTCTCCCGCGGAGCAGCTGGTAGTTTCAAACCACTGACCTTAAGGTTCACAGCCCGATTCATAACCACTACGCTACCAGAGCTCCTTAGAGAAGCTATGAAAGGTAGGAAGGAAGAATACAAAATGCCATTACCATGCTATCTTTTGGTCACTCAATTTAGGGAAAATCAAATTCCATCAATGAGGATATTTTCATTCTTTGCTATTTAATAGGAAATTAAGTATGGGATTCAGAAATAAGTAACACATGCAGATTATATCAAGTATCAATTCCAGAACACTGAGAAGAAATCTCTGACATTTATTTCAGCAAATACTGAAAGTACATACACAGTGGCAGCAGAGGCTTATACTGAACAGTTTTTAGCTAAGAAGGATTAGAAAGAAAATCAGCCAAGGAAAACCCCATGGATCACAATGATCCAATCTGCAACTGATGTCGACGATGACGCAGAACCACGCAGAATCTTGTTCCATTGTGTTTGAGATTTCCATGAATAACAGCAATGTTTATGAGCACTATTTTGTACATATATGTTACTAATTTAAAGGGGTCCCCCTATAAAACATGATGTTGACTTTGGAAATAAACTCATTCTATGCTAATATCGAAATCTTAACTTTTTAGTTTTTTTGTTTGTTTGTTTAAATTTGGGGTAGTCAGTAAGATGACCACAGTGATCATCACCTCCCAGTTGGTATCTATGCCCTGGTGTAGTCCTAAGTTATAGAAGTCATTGGAGCTTCCTCCTTACTCAGTTAGGAAAATCAAGCTGACACAACATGAGGCTATTTAACAAGCCCAATGGTGCTGTAGGATAAGCACTTGACTACAAGGTTGGTTTAAAACAGGGTTGGCATTTCAAATCCACCAGCCACTCCTTGTAAACCCTATATGGGGTCTCTATGAGTTGGAATAACAACCTAAGAGAATGACACCTCCTAGAAGTGACCTTAGAAAGGGATCCTCTGGTCACAAGTCAATTTTAAAATGATGCAGCCCTAATTAAATCTTCACTTAGACCTATGTCAGAACCATTTACCTAAGACACTCTGGGATCCCAGACCCACAAAACATATAATAAATATTTGCTTATAAGTTTTGGGGAACATATTATATAACAACAAATAACAAATACAGATTTTATTCAATATCTTAGAATGATCTTTTCAAACAAACCAAATAATACAACCCTAAATAAAACACTTTAAAGTCTTCTTATTGCTCATTAAATTAAAAAAAAAAAAAACTCCTCACCTCACAAACACCTACAAAACTTTCATGAACAGACTTTTTTTTGCCTACATTTGTATCATTATCTGAATCCTCAACTTCAGTGGCCTCTTCATTGGCCAGGGCCTTTCCACTTACTGCTTCCTGTTCAGTAAGAGTCACCCCTGGCTTCCTGCATCATTATTATACCAACCCCAGAGAGCTTTCTTGAAAAGCACTATCTGTTAACTTTCACTCAATTCACAATGAATAGTTAAAAACAAAAAAAAAATGGAGAAAAGAGGATAAAAATTTGTTACTTTAGATTATAGACTGGCTGCTAACATAGATTGGTGGGTTCAAACCTACTCAAGGGATCCAGGGGGTAAACTGGTAATCAGTGGCAGCCACGAAAACCCAATCGGGAGAAGTTCTGATCTTTTACATGGGGGCCAACAAGAGTTAAAAATTTACTCAGTGGTACTTGGTAGCACTTGATAGGCAACAGGACTATGCTAAAAAATGAGAAAGATAAAGTCTATGGTAACAACTCTTGAAAACATCCATGAGAAAAAAGGTGTGAACATATGGTGTATTTGAAGACTAAACATTAAAGATATAAATTCTATTTAATGTGATTCCAATTAACATGATAATAGGGTTTTATTTATGCAATTAGATGAGGTAATTAGAAACAAATACAAAAAATTAAGCAAGCCAATAATGGTTATGAAATCTTTGAAAAATTAAAAGCAGTACTGAGGAATTAGTCCTATCAGATATAAAGTATAAAATCTGAATTATAAAAATTGCCACCAAAAATTGAGACAAATTCGTAGCTTTTATAAATACTGGCCAATTTTCTTAGTGCATTACAAGTGTCTATAAATCAATAATATACCAACAGTATACAATATCCTTCAGAAGCACAGGGGCACTTTAGGGTAAACAATGGTCGGCAGTTTGAGCCCACCAGCCCACTCAGCAGGAGAAAAAGGAGGCTTTCTGCTCTACAAAGATTGACAGCCTTGGAAGCCCTACGTAGGGTTACGATGAGTCATAACTAACTTGACCCCACTTCACAACCACTTGCCATATTCTATTTTAAAATAGTTTTAAACATCTGAATATATCACATTTACAAGAGTTTAGATAAAATGTACAATAATAGTCATTCTGGATGCCACTTGGAAATACCTTCAACAAAGTCTCTTTCACAGAAATACTGAGTGCATGTTTTGGGAAATTGAGAAAAATTGAGTAAAATAACTCAATAAAGAAAGTAATATTTCAGAACTATAAACCCTCTTCCGCATCCTAAGTATTCACATTGATACATATTATAGGGAATGTTCTGCACTTCTAGGGGAGCAAAACTGACATTAATGTTGACAAGGTGATCTCAGTTGAATATAACTGCCCCAAAGGGATTTTTCCAAGGTTGTAATCAGATTGCCACACCCTTCTCCCAACAAGTGGAAGTGGTGGTGCAGAGAACCAGGCAACTTTTTGATTAAAAGCCAAATGTATCTACTGCACCATCTAGGTTCCTTGAGCAATGAAATTGAAGCCAGGAAAACCTAGACTAAGTCTGTGATGCCAGATGTGATTCTGGGCCAATTTCCTAATTATCTGCAAGCGTGATGACTGGAAGATAATACTTCAGGTTTGTGGCAACAGTATCTAGCTTGGGGCCTGGCAACAAAAAACACTCAATGAAATGGAATTCTTTTAACTTATCTTCCTCATTCTGAAATTGATTTTGCTCAGATTTCACTGAGATTGTTAGAAATTAAGGCAAGTGTTTAATTACTACTTGATTCTACAGCATGTAAGAGAAAACAAAAAAATTAAAATTCTATCCCATGTGAAAGAACTGGGACTTTTGTAATTTAATAATTTCACTCAGCATAATATGCTTCAGGTCCAACCATGTTCTTTGGTTTTTCAAAGATTCATAATTATTCTTCAAAGTTGTATAGTATTCCATTTTGTGTATGTACCAAAGTTTGTTTACTGACTCTTCTGTTGATGGGAACAAAAATTATTAGTAGGTTTTTAGAAACACTTACCCACTTAGCAATTGGACACCCATGAGAGCTTTTTCCTTCTTTTCCTGTATATACTACTATTTCTATCCTTATTGCATTTCCTTTTTGACCAAACCTGTAAAAAAAAAAAAAAAAGAGAGAGAAAAACACAATGGAGGGAAAATACTAATTGTGAGGTATCCTTGGAACCTGTAACTTTTAGCATCTTAATGTGCATAAAGACATAGATTTGTAGTTTAAGTTTCCTAAATTTACATTTCAGTGGCAGATGTTTTTATTTCTTATTCAGTTCTGTTTGTTTATTTATCCTTAATGATCCCTTTTTAAAAATGGCCTGACTCCAAGAAAAGCAAAGGCAATTAATATCCTGGTAATGGTGGTAATCTCAACTGTTTCTACAATTATGTAATAATATACAAATAAGTATTTCTAAATTTAACAAAGACATTAGTCCTGCTTTGTGGGTGGCTTGGTTCGTGTTCTGTGTCTCTTGGGATTAGTGAGTCTGGCGGCCTTGACCAAGGACAGTACTCTTTTCCTGGGTGCTAGGAAATATCCAACTCATACTTGTAAAGGTTTCCATTCATCTGCATTGACTCCAGTCCACAATACAGAATGGCTTTAAGAGGGAAATATTTGTCCTCACCTATTCTCCATGATTTCCCTGACAGCAGCAACACTTGGTCCTGCCCCAAGGTGTGTATAATATGGACCTTTGTCTTTTTGTATAACTCGATCTGTGGAAGGAATGAGATTATTAGACCCAAGGTTTTACAGAGTTGCATAGGGCATGGAAGAGCTAATTTTTTATTTTTTTCTCTATATAAAACCATGACTTTTGATAAGGAATTTAAAAACTAAAGTCAAGCAAAATAGGCATTGGAATTTAAATTGTTAATGTTCCTTTCTTCTTGCTACTCCTAATTCTTTTTCTCTCTAAGCATCAGAAGAGGAAAACCATTTTTTAAAGATCTGGATATATTATTCTCCTGTCTCCTACTTTTTAAAACTTGAAGTGAAAAGTGAAGTTATTTAGGAACTATGATTCAAAAAAGAATGACCACAGAATCTTATTTAATTTAAAGTAAAATTTCAAAATTTAGACTTATCTTATTGTACACTTGCACAATTAAGTATTAATCATGCAAATGTACACAAAATATATCTTGTTACAATTATTTGTATTATCAAGAAAAAAGCACCCTTATCATCTGTCAGAAATGATTGGTTGAATTATGGAACATTTATTTATATAGTGGAATTCACTGAAGCTATTAAAGTAATCACACTTGCAAAAATTTTTAAACGTCAAAGATTTCAATAAGCTAAAAAAGAAAATTGCATAGTATGTTTCCTTATTTTTATAAAAATGTAAAGACTTGAAAAATCATCAATAATATGAATTCATATAGAAAAACTATGAGTGTTTTATCTTCACAGAATGGAACCATATGAGAATGTTTACCTCATATGTTAAAATGTTTGCATTTTTATGAGTATTAATTATACATATATTGTGGTTAAGTACCGTGGAGTCAGTTCTGACTCATAGGGACCCTGTACAGGGTTTCCGAGGCTATAAATCTTTACGGGAGCAGAAAGCCTCATCCTTTCCCCATGGAACAGCTGGTAGTTTTGAACTGCTAAACGTGAGATTAGCAGCCCAATTCACAACCACAACGCTTCCAGAACTCCTTTCACATATATTAGAAAACAGTATTTTTTATTTGACCTGTTATTATTGTGCCTAATCAGAATCATCAAGGAATGAGATGAATGCATTTCTGACCATGGCGAACCAACACCAAAAGGTCATTATTTAAACATTTTCATTAGACATCAAATATAATGTAGGGTTGTTTCTGTGGCTTTTGAAATGGATACTGAGTAGATTTTAACTTATTATTGGTGATCTAGAGCAGTGATTCTAAAACAAAGACAATCTTGTCCACAAGGGATATCTGGGCATGTCTAGAAACATTTTTGGTTTTCACAGGTGTGGAGGCAAGTGTCACTAGAATCCACTGAGTAAAGGCTGGGAATGCTGCTAAACATTCTACAGTGAAGAGAAAAGCCACCCACAACAAAGAATTATAAAGTCCAAAATGTCAATAGAGTCAGGGTTGAGAATGAACTAAAACCTAAACCTAATGGTTATTCAATCTATTTTGCTAGATTATAGCATGAGGAAATCAGGGATCCTTTGATATGATGATCTCACTTCTTTTTGTTTTTTCTATCTCTTTATTTCAATTCACTAACCTCAAATTTAATGATTAGAGGAAGACACATGAGTGATAGCATGTAATAGAGTTCATTTTAGGTGCTCAATAAACTTTGACTACCTGACTTTTATTGCTAATGGCCTTTAGCTGTTTTACCTCCTATACCTTGACTAGTTATTATGTATGCATATAAAGAAGGTGTCAGAATATTAAACAATCATCTAACTGAAACTAGTATCCACAAGGTAAAACTAGAATACCTTCATTATATAAACTGCTGTTGTTCAGTGTTGTAATAATAATCAAAAAAAGATTGGATCATTTCTAGGGAATAGCAGGACTTTAATTGTGAAATCTATGGTATAACTATTGTTGTTCTTGTGAAGTGCCATCGAGTTGGTTCCAACTTCTAGTGACAATGTATAGGGTTTCCGAGGAGTGTCTAGTGACTTTGAGCCACTGATAACCTTGCAGTCCAGCACATTAACCTACAGTGCCACACCAGGACCTCCTATAAATTATAATGGCATTTTATTTTTTGAATACTAGATTTTCTCCCTGCATTTATAGTGCTTCCTTTATCACCATATAGATTTTTGAAGCAATAAAGGGTAGAAGTTACAAACATTGGTTTGAGAGTTGAGAACACGTCTCTGAAGCTCAGTTTAACCATTTAATATAACTTTTCTGTGCCTCATACTTCACATTTGTTAATTGGGGATATTCAGCCTTGCCTTTGTCGTGAGATATAAAATATCAAGGGCATGGCACCAGACTCTTTGTGACAGCTGTCATATGAGCTAGCACCATTATAAGAACTTCTCCATCTCTCCAGTCTTCCTACTCACACAGGATTGTAACCCTTTGCAGATTGTGAAACTCTTCATGAATGCTTGACCTCAGTGCCAACGACATACTAGACTATTAAAACTGGGTGTTGAATAATTAATGCAGAAACAGAATGATCAAAATATCAAATTATATTGCATACAAAAGTACTAAAAGTCAGCTCTAGATTCCAATATCCTTTATGAAAGGATTTTATTAAAATTCAGGGATATCCTTTTGAATTATTTTTAACAAACCAAGGTGGAAATGAATAACAAGCCACATGTTCATAGTAAAAAGACTAATTTTTGTGACATGGGGCTAGATTTTAAGTGCAAGATTATAATAATTAACCCTATTTGTATTGGGTTTAAAACAGGTTATTTCCCAAATTCCATCCTATCACAGGCCATATAATAGCTGAAATAATAGAACTTTAAGCAACCTTCTATTCACTGCCCTTAAAGCAATTCCAATTCATAGCAAGCCTATATGTTGACTCCAACACAAAGTCCAAGACAACCTCGTTTTTCTCCCATAGAAATCCACCAGCTGGTGGGTTGGAGCCACTGACCTTTTGATTAGCAGTCAAATGCCTAATTAACACCAGAATGATTTCTTAAACAACCCAACATACTTTAATAACTCAAAATATTTACTCACCCTGTTGGGGTTTTTTTAGTTAGACTAATAAAAAATTTTTTAGTTCTTTATATTTAAGAACTACATGAGATTTTACCATAAATGATGACTAATATCAGTATATAAGTCAAATTAAGTGTTGGTAGATTTAAATATTGAGGAAGTTTATCAAAGACCCACCTGAGACTCTACCCCAGCATGATTTTCATAGGGCTTACAAGCATTCATGAAACTTAACAATAATTTTTAAGTGTTTAACTTTCAGTGATGCCTAAAGCACAGAATGACATTGATTAGAAATTTGTCCACAACTCAGCTATAACCACAAACCTGCTTATGATTACTATTTTGAGATAGGAAATAAATATTTATTGAATAAATTTGTTAATTAAAAAATAACAAAACTCAAGTTATCTAGAAAGTCTTAAAGTATCTAAGATACTAGTTTTTTTTTCTTCACATCTGTCTACATGGTTCATATTTTAGCCCATAAAAACTAGATGCTAAAAGGAAACAAAATACTTCTAGGTTTGGGTGACAATTATACAGACACTTTCACAGCTATTTGTTGAGTTCTTTATGTTTTATATTCTCTGCAAATATTCTATATCAAACAATAAGTAATTGTTTTTAAAATGCAAGTATTCTAGGCAGCATAAGCTTGTAACAAAGTACTTGAAAATTTCATTCTTGAGATATGCACAATATACAACTGAAGATCCATTTAAGCTAAACAGAAACAACCAGCTTTTCTACTGAAGAAAGTTTCTTTGTTATTTCAAATGAGTTGCATTTCAGATTTATCTGAGCAGATTCAATGAAAGACCCACCAAAAAAGTAGACATAGAATTACCCAAACCATCTTAGCTTGAAAAAGAATGAGGCAAAAAATACCAATCCTCAATGAAGAACGAGAACTGCAAGAAATTGATGGAGGTTAAAAAAGAGGAACACCTACCCTTCATACAACACTTACCGAGACAATTGCAGGTTGGCAGATCAGAATCTTTCGTTGTAGAGACCAGGTTTTTTGTGGGTTTAGTAAAGAAGTTCATGGCGTAATCGTTAAAATTTTTTTGTATACTGTCACCAGGAGAAAGTCCTAATTTTCCTAGACCGGATGAATAGACGTGTTCTTCACTTTTGGTTGAAACCACTGTAATTCCACCTGAACATACAACATTTACATTCCTGAGAATTTGTTCTGGGTCTGAGAGGGATCTCTCATGAGAGCTATCAGGCAATGTTAGGACTCTCTGATCCATGAGTTGCTCTTTAATATCCTGCTGACACTGTGTTTGGTCATTGCAAGACATCAGGTTAGCACACTCGATGGGTGAAGAGGAGAGCTGGGGCAAGGGTTGAGCTTTCTGATCGACATTCCCTGTAGGCTGTACCTGAGAATTACAAGCTTTGTCTGTAAATGCCTCCCCGCTGGATTCAGTTTTAAAATGAGATAAAGAGAAAGAATCCAATGGTTCAACCTTTATCATTTTTTCTTGTGCTAATTCAGGATAATATCTCTCAAATTTTATCTGATTGACTGGAGGAAATAATTTTTTGTGTTGTAATGCTGAACTCTTTTGTGTCAATGGCTTACATACTTTGGTTAGTGGAGGAATTCTTCCCAACTGAATAGGAAAATTATGGGGTCCAAATATACCATATCGTTGAAATTTGGATGCCACCCAAATTGCATGTAACTTACTATACTCATGTGATAAATGTTCTTGCTTCTTCTGGTCATTTTCATCACAGCTTATGACTGCAGGCTTCCTTTTTCGTCGAACTCTAGGTTGGGTGCATTTTGTCCTTTTCTGGGATGTGTTCTTTTGTTTTGTTAATGATGCGCCATGATAGTTCTGTATACTTGAAGGTGGTTTCTGTTGTATTATGGTCTTTTCCTGACTATATTTTTGTTGTGAGTTATGTGCAGAAAGGCTTGTTGGTATAGTTTCACCTCTTTTATCCTCTGGTTTTATATAATTTAATTTAATTATTGACGCAAGTTGGGTTAACTGTGTTGCAACATCTTCCTCTATTTGACTGTGAGCTGCATCATGACAAGACACATCTCCCTTTAACTTCTTACTTCTGTCCAGTAACTGATTACAGCACCCCAATTTATTACTTCTTGGTGGGACCTGATACAAATTCTTAGAGTAACTATCAAGAGGAATTCTACCATGAGCAACATTTTTGTTTTTGCCAATTTTAGATGAATTAGAATTTGGCGTAAAAAGAGATACTGAGTTTGTGACTTTTGAATATTCCTGTGACTTAGTGGGTGCTTGGTTAGTAACTGAGCACTTGTGTGATTTGGAAATGGCATTTTGACCATTGAATACCACCATGTTACATGAACTCTGTTTTTCCAAAAGTGGAGCGTGATGAAGGATTTCTGCTTGCCCTTGTGAGTTTGGGTCCTGTAAGTCTTTTCTTACAGAGTAGATAAAAGCTTTACAGTTATGAAGGAGACTAGCAGTTCTCTGCTCTGTTTCTACATCTTTCTCTGACTTTGATGGTGAGGAATTCTCTGATGGAGCTTCTGAAAGTTGAGTCAGGGCCTCTATGGCCACCATTTGCTCAGCCGTTAACATTCTATCTTTTATTACCGACAGAACACTTGATTGAATTGGAGACTCATCTTTTAGTTCTTTAATATTTCCGCCATCAGGGGTTGTTGGCTGATGACTTTCATTGTGTGTAGCAATATAACTGTTTACATTCAAGTCTGTAGAATCTGACATAGACTTGGAGTTAAAGCCAGGTTTCTGAAAGACGAAAACATTACTTCCCCCCTTGAGACGACCACAGCTTGAACTAGTAGCAATAGACCTCATGGCATTGTTATGGTTTGCAGTGTCTTTCAGGAATTTATAGGAATTATTTTCAAGTGCCTTGCCAAATTCTTCAATATTAAATGGTTTAAAGGAAACATTTGTTTCAGTTGGCAAATAGTGTATATTTTTTATTCCGTTCCTTACGCTTTGTGCAAACAATTTTTGCGGTTCAAGGAGGTCAGGAAGTAGGACTCTTTTCCTGTCATCTTCTAAATTTTTCAATTTTCCAGTTTCTGTAACATTTGCACTACAATCTGCTTTGACGTGATCGCTGAAGTGTGATTTTCTGCTTTGTGTCCACTTCTCTACTTCAATGCCGGTCATGCTTTCTTTACTTCTAGTTACATTTTCAAGGGAATGTGGGTTCAACTCCAATCTTTGTTCTTCCCCATGACCACATCTGCCGTATTCCATGGATCCTGATGTGAGGCCATTTACTGGTTTGTTGTCAATATCTACCTGGTAAAATGAATATAAAAATTACTTATACATCATTTATTCAAAAAATCTGAGTCAGAACCAGAGCAATTTCACAATAAGAGTAATTAAATGTGAATCCTATCCTCTATGGATTCGCGTAGGAGACAGTTTATTGTTGCTTCTTATCTGTTCAGGGAAGTCATAAACATCAAAAAGAGGGATGTGGGAAGAGAATTGCAATTTATGAATTTTCCCCCATGCCTGTTAATATATTGGTAGATTAATGTTTCCCCAATTACATGGTACCGTTAAATAAATGGGTTAGTATTTTAATGTAATCTGTGTTAAAGAAAAAAGAGAACAAGTCATACCTTATTGAATTTTCCCAAAATGATACCTTTGAACAACGAATCAAGTTCCCAATGAAGGAACTTCCTTGTCTAGTAATCACTCTTTCCACAAGTGTCTTGACATTTAACGTCACAGATTACCAATGTTTATTTTTAAACTTTACATAACTAGCTTCAAACCCTCAAAATATACTTATGAGCTTTAGTCATGTTTCTAAGTCTGTTTGTAGTTTAAGTATGAATATAGGAAATTTGAAAGTTGTCAAAAATTAAATGGGATGCATAAAAATTGACATCCTAGGCATTAGTGAGCTGAAATGGACTGGTCTTAGCCATTTTAAATTTGACAGTCATGGTTTACTAAGTCTGGAACGTCAAAGAGGAATGGTGTCCCATTCATCCTATAAATGAAGTAAAATGCTCTCTGTGATAATATTCGGTGGGCTACCAGTTAATACTACTAGTATTCAAATTTATGCATCAATCACAAAAGCCAGAGATGATAAAAGTGAAGAATTCTACCAATTTCTTTGGGCTGAAATTGATCAAGCATATATTTAAGTCGTATTTACAATTACTGGTAGTTGGAATTTGACACATGTTGAAAACAAAGAGGAAGGATCAGTAGTTAGAAAATATGGCTTTGGTGACAGAAATGATTCTGCAAATTATATAAGAATTTCACAAGACTTATGACTTCATTGCAAATACCTTTTTTTAAAAACAGCAATAACATGGCCCTCACCAGAAGGAATGCACAGGAATCAAACTGACTATATCTGTGAGATGAGATGGTGGAAAAGCTTGGTATAATCAGCTAAAACAAGGCCAGGGGCCAAATGTAGAAAAGACTATCAGTAGCTTCTATACAAGTTCAGGCTGAAGCTAAAGAAATTAAAACACGTCCATGAGAGTGAAAGAAAAACAAACAAATCAGTGTTGGAAGAAGTACAGCTAAAATGCTCCTTAGAAGCCAGCATGGTAACACTGTCTCTTGTACTTTGGGCATGTTATCAGAAGGGACCAGGCCCTGAAGAAACACATCATGCGTCGTAAAGTAGAAGGTCAGCACAAAAAAAATTTAAAAAGGAAGCCCCTCAATTAGATAGACGAGCACTGGTAACAACAATGGATTCAATTTAACACTTATGAGGATGGTGCAGGATGAGGCAGTGTATTGTTCTGTTGTGACAGGGTCACTATGAGTCAGAACTGACTCAATGGCACCTAATAACAAGAATTAAGGATGCCCCCAATTTACAGAACTCAAGTCACCATCCTTAGGTTTCTGTGGAAGTACGGTGTGAGTCCAATTTATAAGACTGCTTTGGCAAAGTTTGCTCTCTTGCTCGGCATGTTGTCTGACCTCTGATTCCTGGGATTCATGGAGGCTGACCTCCAATTCAAGTGACTTGCATCCCATCACCTGACCCAATTCACCAGCTCTTGAAGCTTCCTGTATCAACAGCCTGCATATTTGGGTGCAGAGAATCTTCCACACTGACCGTTTTGAACTACAGATCTGAAACTGGACAGCCTACACAACTGCGTAAGCCATTTCCCTTGACAGTTGTTGAGCTCGGTGAGTCCCTGCGGGGTATTATAGGACCCTGGGACATGAGGAAGGGGTGAAGTGGTGACTGATACCAAGGCCTATTGAGTGGTGTGACATGTTGGAAAAGTTAGACATTTTAGATATCTGTAATCTCCACCTCAGAGGGACCCGTCTCTTATTGAGCTTTCTAAATGAAATTATTCATGCAGACACTAAAGGGTCAACATTAACCCCAAACTAAAGGTGAGCAGACAGGAGGGGAGGGGAACCTAGATTCCTAAAAACAGAACCAACATAATGGAAATAATGACTGCTGACACATTGTCAAAACTGTAACCAAAAGCATGAAACCATTTATACAAAGTTCATTAAAGGGGAACCTAATTTACTATATAAATTTTCACCTAAACAACAATAAAATATTATTAGTTTTAAAAAAGATAATGTGAAGGAATCCATTTGCAATGCTAGATCACTTGTTAGAAATGGATGGTGATATAGCTGCTATGCATAAGTGTGACGATTATTCAGAAAGAAACTGCCATATGACTCAGATATTCCACTCATAGGCATATACTCAAGAAACTAGAAAACTGGGACTAAAACAAACACTGGAACACAAAATTTCACTGCAGCATTATTCAAAATAGCCAAAAGGTGGAAAAAGTTCCAAAGACCTTTAAAGGATGAATGGATAAACAAGGTGTGCTATATACATACAATGCCATGTTGTTCAGACAGAAACAGAAGCAAAATTTATAGATACTTGTCACTATGTGGATAAACCTTCATAATATTATTCTGAATGAAGTTAAGTCTAATTCAAAATATTGTTGTTGTTAAGTGCCGTGGAGTCGGTTCCGACTCAAAGCGACCCTACACAGGGTTTCTGAGGCTGTAAATCTTTATGGGAGCAGAAAGCCTCATCTTTCTCCCGTAGAACTGCTGGCCTTGCGATTTACACCCGATTCGTAACCACTATACTACCAGAGCTCCTTAATTCAAAATATTAAGTATCATATAATTCCACTTGTACAAAATACCTAGAATATGTACATGCAGATTGTTGTTGTTAAGGCCCTGCATAGGGTTTCCATGAAGTGGCAGGTGAGATTGAACCGCAACCTTGTGGTTCAAATGACATTGCAGTCCAGCTCATTAACCCACAGTGCCATACTGGGCATTACTGACAATTGCCAGGGTTTAGGAGGGAAGGTAATGGGAGTAGATGATGAAAGACTACTGTGTGTTTGGTAATTCGGTTCTGACTCCTAGCAACCCAATGCACAACACAACCAGATATTGACAAACTTTAGGAGTTAGAAGGGGGTAATGGTAGCCCAGCCTTGTGAAAATAGTGTTACCGAATTAAATACCAAAAAATTGTTAAGATTGCTAATCTTCTGCTATATATATTTCACCAAAATAAAATTTAAATAAACCATCAATCAGACCAAGTCATTTACCCATGACCAAGATAAATAAACCATCAATCAGATGTAAAAAGGTGAGTCCTCGACCATCCTGAGTCTCAGGGCACTCAAGTGGCAGTCATCCACAATAGACCAAAGTAGTCCAAACACAGATGGGTCAGCATTTATTTACTGAAAATATAATTTGAAAATTCCTATGTGCAAACCATTGTGCAAGAGACTCAGGATCTTGTACTGAAAAAGATAAGGTGCCTGCTCTCCTAGAGATGAATTCTACTTGGATAGAAAGATATAACTAATTACAAAATTGAAAACCAAAACAGAAAAAGCTCTTTGTTGTTGTTGTTATGTGCTGTGGAGTCGGTTCTGACTCATAGCGATCCTGCACAGGGTTTCCGAGGCTGTTAATCTTTACAGGAGCCTCATCTTTCTCCCACAGAGCAGCTGGCAGTTTCGAACTGCTGACCTTATGGTTTGCAACCCGATTCGTAACCACTACGTTACCAGAGCTCCTTTGTTGTTGTTGTTGTTAAGTGCCGTCGAGTCGGTTCCGACCCATAGTGACTCTGTACAGGGTTTCCGAGGGTGTAAATCTTTACGGGAGTAGAAAGCCTGATCTTTCTCCCACGGAGCAGCTGGTAGTTTCGAACCGCTGACCTTAAGGTTCACAGCCCGATTCGTAACCACTACGCTACCAGAGCTCCTTTAGGACCTAGTAATTGAAACCATTACTTGCCTGTCAGTTTGTGGTTCTGTGGCGACATGCATGTTTCTGTGATTTTGGAAGCTATGCCACTGGTATTTTAAATACCAGAAAGGTCAACCATGGGCAGGTTTCAGCAGAGCTTCCAGACTAAGACAAATTAGGGAGAAAAGTTAGCCACTGAAAACTTTATGAATAATCGTTGAACATTGTTTGATATAGTGCTGGAAGATGAGTCCATCAAAAAGACAATTTTCAGTAGTCTGATGATACAAGGTTGATAACTGCTCTTGGGTCAATTCAAACTCAAAGCATACCTGCACAGGGTTTCCAAGGAGCTAGTGGGTTTGAACCCCTGACCTTACGATTAGTTGTTTTTGTTGTTAAGTGCTGTCGAGTTGGTTCCGACCAATAGCGACCCTGGTCAGGGTTTCCGAGGGTGTAAATCTTTACGGGAGTAGAAAGCCTCATCTTTCTTCCCCGGAGCGGCTGGTAGTTTCGAACTGCTGACCTTAAGGTTCACAGCCTGATTCGTAACCACTACGCTACCAGAGCTCCTAGTAGTCCAGTGCTTATCCTAACATACCACACCAAGATTCTATTGAAAATACATAAGATAAATGCATAAACTAAACAGGTATACAAAAAGTAGTTGCATGAAAGAACACTCCACGGTGCAGTTCAGGGAAGCAAAAGCTCTACATTCCCAATCTATAAACTGGGTTTTTGGAGAAGCAGCTCAGGGAGAATTATGAGTGCCTTAACTAATGTTGAAGGAGCCCCGGTGGCACTGTAGGTTAAGCACTGGGCTGCTTAACAAGGTTAGTAGGTATAATAGAGCAGGCACACTGGAAGGGAGAAAGGTGAAGTCATCTGTTCCTATAAAGCTGTCTTGGAAACCCAAGGAATCATTATACTCTGTTCTATAGCATCACTATGAGTTGAAATCAAATCAATATTTCACCATGACACTGGCTCTAGTAAGAACTACAAACACTAGCCATGACGTTTACCACAAGTGTCTGCTAACCAAACCAAATGTAAGCCAAAAGGAAAGCTCAAAGTGCCATCTAAGGAAAATTCTCAAATAAATGTTTAAAGTCAATATTTTTAGAAATGGTTTTTTAAATGTAGAACTTGTACAATAGCCACCATATTTTCTTATACCAGGAAAACTCGACTACCAATTTTCCTTCTCTCCCCTCCCTTGTTTTGGGATAAAACCATATGTGCTATATACTAAGTTTTGTGGTCCTATAGTGTAGTAGCTACGAATTGGGCTGCGAACCTTAAGGTCAGCACTTTGAAACTACCAGCTGTTCCGTGGGAGAAAGATGACGGTTTCTGCTCCCAAAAAGATTTACAGCCTCGGAACCCTGTACAGGGTCACTATGAGTCAGAACTGACTCCACGGCACATTAACCACCACCAATATTCTGTGGATTTGGTGCTGTAGAATAAACACTCAAATTCAAGGTATGTTTGAACTGCGAGGTCACGGGTTCAAGCTCAACAGCCGGTCCTTGGAAACCCTATATAGTGAGTTGTAATCAACTCAATGGCACTAATAATAACAAAACAAAATTCTGTGATCAGTGCACCTCAGATCTCCCTTAATTACTAGTCTTCCTACATTCCATGTGAGGAATTCAAAGGTCTCAGGGAGGTAAGTCTAAGAGGGCTGAACTTGTGGAACTTTTGCTAGTTTCCAACCACCCTACCTTGGAGTCCTTTGGTTTGCAGGTTCTTCCACGCTTGGGTCTAATAGGAGCCATGGCAGAGACCTCAGTTGTTTCCTCAGTTGTCTGCACTAGATTGTGAGTTTCTAATTTTCTTACTTCTATACCTAACAAAACCTCCACCCACTTTTAGCCACAGGGTGATAGAACTCAAAGGTAATCCTTTAGCCTCAGGCTGGGGTCCCAGTATGGCACTGTGTGTTAATGCGCTGAACTGCAAAATAGATTAGAACCACAAGGTGGGTAATTCAGGCTCACCAACTGCTCCTGGGAAACCCTACACAGGGTCACCATGAGTTAGAATTGACTCCGTGGCACTTAACAACAACAACAAGAAAACTGGTTCTCAGTTATTAGAAATCTCTACTAAACCAAGGTGACAAACAGCTCCCAGTCACAGGTGTTCTGGACCACGTACCTTTTCTTCTGAGGCTATAAGATTTGTTGTTCTTGTTGTTGTTAAGTGCTATAGAGTCAGTTCCGACCCATAGTGACCCTGTATAGGGTTTCCAAGGAGTGACTGATGAGCTTGAACCACTGACCTTGTGGTTCAAACTACTTTGCAGTCAAGTGCATTAGCCCAAAGCGCCACACCAGAGGCTATGAGATAGTATTATTTATTTCCATTCAAAAAAACAAAAAAACTTGCAAAGATCCCAAATCTACCTCAAACTATCATCCTACCAACTTTGACACCCAATGTTGTAATTGAGTTTTCAGACTTCAAATTTAATCATTCTTTAAGTATCAGAAACGTAGCCTGCTAGTTTTAAGAATCCCAAGGAGCTTTAATTTCCCCTGAAAACTCTTTTAAGCTCTACATCTCCAAGGAGCTAGTCAGGCCTTTGGGTCCCTTTACTTTAATCTTCCCCTCAAGGTATTCCTGTAGCTCTGGAATCCTTAAAGGTTCTAAATTGAAACCCATTGCCTATTCATTTCTCATGAATAATCTCACTCCTGCTCAAGGTTTAATAACCAAATCTAATGTTGAGCGTTTCATTACCTTGGTATACCTTAATTCTTTCTGTCTTTCCGAAGAACAGGTACCTTAATGGACTCGGAAAGATATCCATCCTCTTCCAGCCCCACTTATTGCTAAACATGTTGTTGTTGCAGTTCAAACTGACTTTTCAGTACAATGCATTACCTGCAGCGCCACACCAGTAAACACCACTTACTAATGTAAAAATGTTAAGTTTTGCCTAAAAAATGTAAGGTTAATGGGCAAGTCCTTGCTCTTTGGAGATTCTTTGAACCTCAGTTAGTAAGAGCACTTATGCAACAGGTTTAGATGGAGGATTTCCATACACTGTTGAGACGAAATTACTATTTAAGATATAAAGGGCATTGGTGATGCAGCAAGAGAATGTTGGTAGTTCAAATCCAGCAGCCACACTGTGGGAGAAGGATGAAGCTTTCTGCTCCTGTGAACATTTACAGCCTAGGAAACCCTATGCAGGGTCACTATTGGAATTGGAATTGATTCAGTGACATTAAGTATTCCTTCCACCGCAATCTGTCCTTTGACTTATAATAAAACCCTAAAAATTCCAGCTTCAAATCCACAGTTCAAACTAACTGACTGAAAGCTACTCCCATGACTAAAGCACATGGTTTTGAAGACACAGGTCAGGCATCTAAACCCACTAGCCACTCTGCTAGAGAAAGACGGAGCAGTCTGCTTCTCTAGAGATTTACAACCATGGGAACCCTTTGGGGTCAGCTGTGCTCTGCCTATAGGGTTGCTATATCATGGAGGGTCAGTGACAAAGAGGAAGACCCCCAGCAGGATGAATTGACACAGTGGCAACAACAATAGGTTCTAACACAACAATAAAACAATCTTGGGAATAGCACAGGACCTTGCAGTGTTTTGTTCTGTTGTGCATAAGGTCCCTGTGAGTGTAAACCGACTACAGGCCACTAATAACATTTGGTTAATGCGAGCTGAAATTGACTTGAGGACAGTGGGTATTATCTATGCACTGAGCATTTACTCCTTGCCAAGTATTATTATTATGGAGTCCTGGTGTGGTGCTGTAGGATAAGACCTAGACTGCTAACTGCAACATCAGTGATTCAAACTCACCAGCTGTTTCTTGGAAACCCTATACAGGGTCGCAGTGAGTCAGAACTGACTCAAAATCACTTAAGCATTATTATGAGTATTTTATAAGAATTATCTCATCTGCTTTAACTACTTAGATAAATGGCACTAAGAACTAAATTCTTCTTCTAATAAGAAATTTTTTTTTAAATTGTAGGAAGACTAAGATCAATAATTTCAGGACTCAAATCTCTCTGGCAAAAAATCCATGTATCTACAAGCAAAGGCACTGTTCTACAAGTAAAGATGGAACCACCAACAATCAGTACTATTAACATTTTTTACAATGAATGCCATTGTTCTTGTTAAGTGCTGTCCAGGCAGTCCCAACTCCGAGACCCTGTACAGGGTTTCTGAGGAGCCGCCGGTGCTTTTGAACTGTGGACCTTGTGGTTTTCAGTCCAGTGCTGATCTTATAGCACCACATCATTGATGCTATTGTTGTTAAGTGTCGTCAAGTCAGTTTGACCCATAGCCACCTTGAACAGGGTTTCCAAGGAGCAGTCTGTGAGCTTGAATCATCAACCATGCAGTTCAAAACAGCTTTGCAGTCTGGCACATTAACCCACAGAGCCACACCAGGACTCAACTATTAGTTACCAATATTTACTAAACCAAGTAAGAGCACTACAATTCCTTAGGTAGTTTCTTAGACTGTGAGAATTATTTTCCTTCTGAACCCAGTTGACCTACCTTCATTCATTTCTTTGTGAAAAGATTATTAATTTTGAGTGATAGCAATAGAGCAACGCTATTGAAAATATCACCATGAAGTTGGTTTGAATTACAAGGTTGGCAGTTCAAGTTCACCAGCTGCTCTTCGGAAACCCCTTTACAGGGTTGTTATGGGTAGGAACTGCCTGAATGGAACTTAACAACAATTGTATAGGCCATAGGATTTAATTTGCTTTATTTCCACTAAACATTTCTTTAAAAAAAAAAAAAAAGCTAGAAGAGTTTCAAAAACTCTAAATTAAAAGCATAATATTAGGTGATATTGTATGGAAAGTTTAGGATTTAACAAACTCAGTAACTGAAATAAATATATATAAATAACAATAGGTTCGTGTCAAGTGATTGAAAAAATATGAGTGAATTTAGGATAGAACTCAGTCAATGAGGTATTGATTTCCCTCCAAAAACTCCTTGGACCATCACGCTCCTCCTCTCATTTCTGGATAATCATGAATATGCCTTTACCTTTTTGCTTATTTCCTCAAATTCCTCTGTTCCATATAATTGGGTGACTAAAATCCAATGAAAAACGTTCTCAATACAACTAACCTTCTATCAGTGAATAGTGATAAATGCATACTGTCAGGATTCACTGATAGACGGCAGCCAGGAAAAACCCCATTGGTTTGTTTCATTTCTTTAAAAATAAGTCATAAGTGCTGTCCAAGATTTTAAGATATTTGTTCTACAAGGTTTAGTCTTATTTTGTACCAAAATGTAGGGTCATTTGGTTTTAGCCACTATCAAGCTAACCAGCGTAGAGTGTTCTCCCTCCCCTCATGACCAAAGATACTACTTTGGACCTTGTAGCACCTAATTCCACCCAGAAAGCCATCAGATAACTAGCTAATTCATGGTGCTACAAGGCACCAATAAAGGTTTGGCCTTTTGGTTGTCTTCTTGGCTCATGTGACTTTGGGTCCTAGCCAGTTACTCTAATTATATCCCTTCAAAGAAAAAAAAAAAAAAGTCAGTGTATACTTTCTAAGACTAAGAACATGAACTCCAAGAACCCTGAGTATTTACTCACAGTCAGCACACTTAGCTGGTGATTACACACAGAAGTATTTTTACACATTTCTAACAGAAAACCAGAGAGCATTCTGGAGCCAGTGTTTCAAGATCTGCAAGTTTTCCCTTCTGGCTTCTTCCCCACAGGCTACACAACAAGTCTTTTCCATCTTAAGAAAACAAAAGCTTCTGGGACTATTTAGTTCCCATCCTACATCACAGCACTCTTCAAAAGTTGTTAGGTGTCCTAGAGTTGGTTTGGTTCAGACTTATATACAGGACCCTATGTGCAACAAAACAAAAACACTGCCTAGTCCTGCAACATCCTCACAATTATTCTGTTTGAGTCCACTATCTACTGCCACTATGTAAATCAACCTCACTGAGGATCTCCACTTTTCCAAGCAAGTAGCTCTGGTAGCATAGTGATTTCCAGTTGGACTGCTAACTTCAAGGTCAGCAGTTCGAAACTACCAGCTGTTCTGAGGGAGAAAGATGAGACTGTTTGTTCTGGTAAAGATCTATAGCTTCAGTCCTCTTCCAGGTAACAGTTCCTCTAAACAGCAAGCCTTGCCATCCTGGCTTCCAAGGAACATTCTGGCTGTAATTCTTCCAAGACAGATTTGTTTGTTCTTCTGGTTGTCCTTTGTCCTTTCAATTTTCTTTGTCAACACCATCATGCAAATGCAGTGGTTTGTGGTCTTCCTTATACATTGTCTAACTTTCACATGCTTATGATGCAACTGAAAATACCATGGCTTGGGGCAGACACACTTTAGTATTCAAACAGACATCTTTGCTCTTAAATACCTAAAGAGATCTTTTGCAGCAGATTTGCCTAATGTAATACATCTTTAGATTTCTGGACTGCTGCTTCCATGAGCTTTGATAGTGGATCCAAGCAAAATAAAGTCTTTGACAACTTCAATCCTTTCTCCATATATCATGATGTTATTTTTTGGTCCAGTTGTGAGGATTTTCAAAATTCAAATTCAGCCACTTAGTAAGTAGTCTGTTTACTCATACCCACCCCCCTTTCATCCATCTTTGTTTCCTGTTTCTAGTGCTTCTCCCTTAGTACATTAATTTAAAAATATTTATACCCAAAAAATATCTATACGCATTGAGTACTCATAACATCTAGTTCCTGAGGACATCAATAGCCAACAGGACATACAAGTTACCAGCTCTTGTAAAGACTGTGGTTGTTAAGTATTGTTATGTCATTTCCGAACCATAGTGACCCTGTATAGGGTTTTCCAAGGAGTGGAGGGCCTTGCAGTTCAAACCAACTTTACACTAACCCACAGCACCACATTACACCCTAATAGTTGTACGACTCTTAACTTCTCTCATCTTTTACCCTACATGCGTTAGTCAGTCCACTAATATAGACCATTCCAAATCATACTGTTGTAAGAAAACACTGTCCAACAGAAATAGGAGATAACATTATCCCACAGATATAATATTAAATTTTTTAGTAATTAGATCTTAAAAGGTAAAAAGAAACAGGTGAAATTAATTTTAATATATTCAAACCAATATATCCAATATCTAAACATGTAATCAACACCAGAAAATGGCAAAAACAGTTTCGATATTTTTCTATTTGAAGTCTTTTTAAGTAGTATGTAATTCACATCTGTAACACAGCTTCATTTACATGGCACATTTTCAGTTGTTAAAGTAAGATGGAATGGCTCCAAACAATCAAGTTGGATATAATGGGAAAATAGATGGCTGCAGTTGACAGTTTAAATTGATTAAAATGAAATTACAAAATCTGTTCCTTGTTTGTACTATCCAAATTTCAAATATTCCACAAAGCACTTTTTTAAGAGGTTCATTCTAAAATGTAAATCTCATTGCTTTAGGCGATGCTCCCAAACTTTGCTAAACAGCATTATCATCAAAGAGAGTTTTAGAAAAACCACAAATTCCACACCAAGTGGTTTGTGTTTGTTAAAGGTACTGAACCTCGGAACCATTAACATCCAAAGCAGAATTCACACTTCACAGTCCAGTAAGCAAGTCCTTCAATTCCTGGCCCACATCAAATTTTACAGACTGAATGTGCACCACCCCCACCTTGCCAAATGCTTCCAGGCTATTTCAAGTAGTCTGGTTTCAAAGGGCTACTTAAGACAAGGATATTCAACCCTTTCCCATCCAATTCATTTACAGTTCTTACAGGAGGAAAGATACCCACAGGAGAAAGATGAAGCTTTCTGTTCACATAAAGATTTGTTGTTGTTAAGTGCTGTCGAGTCAATTCCAACCCATAGTGACCCTGTATAGGGTTCCAAGGAGCAGCTGGTGAGCTTGAACCACCAACCTTGCAGTTCAAATGACTTTGCAGTCTGACGCATTAGCCCACACAGTCCTGGTTGTTAGAAGTCAGTTAGAACTGACTAGACAGCACACAACCACAACCAAGTTTTTTAAATCTTAATGTTGATTCATTTTATGCCTTTAAATAATACTTCTAAGTTCATTACTGTTTTGAATTAATCAAAATCTCAGTGGATAAACACTTCAACGGACCCAGAAGAAAGCACAAAACCCATTAAAATGAAAGTAATAAAAAAAATCAAAGAAATAACATCCAGCAGTGCAGTGAGGTACTTCATATGGCTCTTCTTCTGCCTTAATCTTTGTAATAACTCCCACCGAACTATTTTTTTCCTGATGGGGTTGTGTAAGAGAAAATGGGAGAAGATGCTCCATAGGATGATATGATTCAGTTGTGAATAATTGCTAATAATAATAAAAACTTGGACCTCTACTTCGTATAAAATGAGCCATCTCAGAATCAGGAATGGCCATTTCACTGCCATCCATAAGAAAAAGCTAAGAGCTAAGAGCTTCTTTTGGATTCTGAGATTCTCTATGCATTGTACTTCCTCGACCCAAAGACAGAGAAATAACAGAGGGCTGGCAGAGGCACAGTAGAAGCAAAACCAAGAGCCAAAGTCTGAGAAAGAGCAGTGGGCCCAGGGAACTAAGAAAACTGAGTGCCTTAGGGTAGGAGAAACCAGACAGAAAAGAAGACAATGCGATGAAATATAAACACTGGGGAAAAACCAACATTGACCGAAAAATTGCACATCAAATATGATGGAGAAATCATGAAATTTCCAGATAAACAGACATTAAAAGAATTTATTTTAAAAATAACAGTCTAACCTTACAAAAACTATTAATGAATTCTTTGGATAGAAACTAACAACAGCAGACAACAACCTGAGGTTAACATTTCAAAATAAAACCTACAAGGTAGAAAATAGGTAACCAGAGAAATTCGTTTGCAACACCAAACCAATAAAGCCCACAAAGTAAAAAGAGGGACTAAAATAATAATATAATTAAGAGAACTGCCAAAGAAGAAAAATCACATAGATTGCAAGAAAAACTAGATAACTAAACAAATGAAAAAATCAATTTAACTGTAACCCTAAAACTAGATCAATACATACCCTGACCCTAGTCATAACCCAACCTCTAACCCTAATCCTCATCCCAAACCATATTGTTAACACCAAAGTCCTAGACTTAGCCATAGTCCTAACACTAACCCTAACCACTTACTTCCCAACCTCCAAGTATATCAAAGCATATG
>NW_006408538.1:12130166-12146743 GCF_000296735.1 Chrysochloris asiatica | reverse complement strand
TACTCATGGTAGTAGAAATTCTAAAAGCACCTAAGTTGGAGGAGGTTAGTTTTTCTGTTTCAATGAAGTTTGCTGTTGACATTTGGATATGAATTGTACTATATCTATAGATTGCTTTGGATAGTACTGATGTTTTTAAAATGTTACATATTGGAATTGATGAACATGGAATGTTTTCCTATTTATGAGGATTTCTAACGGTTTCTTGCAGTGACATTTTAGAGTTTTCCTTATTTAAGTCTTTTGTGTCTCTAGTTAGGTTTTTGTCTAGGTATTTTATCATTTGTGGAGGAGGTTACTATAAATGGTATTATTTAATTTAATTTAGTATATACATATATATTTAAATACATATAAATATATAAATAAAAGTAGTTTCTGTGTTCCATTCAGTTGGTTTTGACTCATAGAAACCCTGTATAGGGTTCCAAGGAGCACCTGATAAGTTTGACCACCAACCTTAAAGTTCAAACTGATCTTGAAGTCCAATGCTTTGAAACCCGATTCGCCATCTTGTTTGTTCTCCGCCGCTTCAGAACACTTTTAGTGAGCTCTTTAGCAGCAGGTTTGCTCAATGTAATACATCATTTGTTTTCTTGATTGCTGCTTCCAGTGTATTGAACTGTGGTGGCTTGCTTGTTGCTATGAAGCTGGAAGTGACACCACTGGTATTTTAAATGCCAGCAGGGTCACCCATGGTGGATAGTTTTCAGTGGAGCTTCCAGACTAAGACAGACTATGAGGGATGACCTGATGATCGATTTCCAGAAACAAAACGAAACCTCACTAATGAAAACCTTATGGGTAGAGTGAAGAGTGGAAGGGTTGTTGAACTTAGTACCTCAACAAGACCATCCGCCTCCTAGACTTTTCTTCTACTCATCTCTGCTTGGCAGGTGGCCTTGTAGCTTCAGACCTGTGCCTTCATGATTGCAAGATGGCTGTTGCAGCTTCAGGTAAGGCAAAGGTGGAAGTGCTGGAATGAAGGTTAAGAGCAGAAGAACAGCAGGAGAAAGGATCTTTCCTCACATATAACTTTCTTGGAAACAAGACAAGTACATCGATTCTTGTATGGTCTTTCTTATTCATTCTCCAACTTTCACATGCATATGTGGTTACTGAAAATAACATGGCTTGGGGACAGGAGTACCTTAGTCCTCAAACTGACATCTTTGCTCTTCAACAGTTTAAAGAAGTGAGTCAACAAGCCTATTCTGTAGAAGTGAAGAGAATCCTTGACGCTGACATCTGAAATGTAGCTTTGGGGCTCACCAGCCTTCGTAACCATGTGGGCCATTTCCTTGACAGTCTATGCGTTCTGTGAACCACTGCACTAAATTGTAGAACCTTGGGATGTTCGGGAGAAGACTGAGGGGAAGAATTTGGAATTCCATAGCATCATTCATCTGTCAGTGGGTCATACTATGGTGGCTTGTGTGTGGCTGTGATACTTATTGTTTTAATTATTTATACAAAAGTTGATGAACAACTTAGTAGAGGTAGTGCTGAGAAAGGTTTTGCTTGGCAATGATGGATGGACTATGCCCTTCAATATCTTTTCTGACTCTGAGATCCTCTTAGTAGCTGATGTAGAAAACACAGATGGCCATTTCATAACATACTTCTTAATGACTAAGCTTGAGCAGAAAGAGTTTTACATCAAAGCATGGCCAACTGTGGTGTGTCAGTCACATAAGTAGTGTAAACCACCAGGAATCCTAGGTGATGGGTACTCCACCCACTCTCCCCTCCTCCTGAACTCCTTAAGGGGCAAAGGGTGCCAACACATACCCCTGTTTTTGCCCTTAGTTCCTATCCCTGCCCCACTTTTCTCCTGTCTTTGTTATTTTTCCCTTACTTTTCTTTCCCATAACCCTTTTTTAAAAAAATCATTTCTATGTTGTTTGTTTTTTTCCCGCCCTTTCTCTTCTTTATCTTTTGAAAATATTTTTAAATTTTTATTTTCTTTACCATTCTCTTTCCCTTTTCTTGTTCCACCCTCACTGGTTTCTCTTAATGTATTTTTCTTCCCTCTCCTCCCTTTAAAATTTTTCCTTCCCCTTTATTGGAGATTCTTTTTTCTCGCTGTTGTATTCCTGCTTCCCCACACTCTTGTTCTTTTTTCTTTACTGTTTAACCCTGTACCTTTGTTTTTACGCTTTCATCTTGTTATCTTTTCTTTCTTTGCACTTGAATGGTTTTATTTAGCACAAATAAAACTCGAAAGCAGGCTGTCTATTAATTTTCTTCACTGCGCAGCTTGGCATTGGGATGGGTGACTCTGATGGCCAGCTTGGCTGCTCTTTCCACAATGGCTTTGTGGTTCTTGGAGGAGACCTTGTGAGTGATCTCTGCACAGTCAGATTTGTTAGATATTAGCACCTCCAGCTCTTTGACTGTGGACCAAGAACTTGTGGAAGCCATGTGTTTTGTCTTCTTGTGCTCCCATAACCACTGTTGGGCATTAAGATCTGGCCTTTAAATCTTCTCCACACCCTGTTGTCAATGCCTCTGGGGTAACAATCTGATTGGTGCCAAAGGAACTTCTTGGTCCTGTTTTTGATGATCTTGGGCATCACCAGGAGTCTGAGGGCAGCCATGATGCCGGTAGAGACAACCGTCTCCTCCGTAGGCAGTGCAGAAGAGAGCTAGCTATCTTTTCTTATCCCATTAGAAAACAGACAGCAACATGGCCCAACAACCCTACAAATCATGCAGCAGCACCTCGTAGGTGAGGGAAAACATTCAATCTTATACCACCATTCTCAGCTGCGCTACATGAACAACTCACATTCTGTATCTCACTTACCAGGTGGCAGGTGGTGAGTGCCTAAGAACACAGCAACATCTAATCATCAATTAAGTACAAATACAACAACACAACAGTATCTCAGAGAAAACAGAAAATTGCAGTTCAGAAACAGTGGCACAAACACATTACCAAAAGAAAGAGCCGTGTAACCTTCTCAGGAAGAGATGGCATGGAAACAACCATATCAGAAATTCAAAAGAACAGTATATTTAGGGATCTTCAACAGATTCAGGGAAAGATCAAGAAAACTGCAGATGAAAGCAATGAGAACACAATAAAAAAATTAGAAGAAAAAAACCGAGGGACTAGAGAGGCAGGTCCTGTTGAATGACAATGCAAGGAGGGAAGTGTAACCATGGCAATGAAACAAAATACAATAGGATGAAGGTAAAGCTGATGTTCTCCCATGTAAACTATCACTCAATTCACAAGAAAAACTTAAAAAAAAAATTAGGAGAATTTGTTAAAACTTTAAGAGCAAGCTGACAAAACAAATGAAAAATCAGAAACCATTCAGAAACAGCAAAAAGAAATTCAGAAGATTTAATGTGATTTGAAAAGTAGAAACTACAGTGAAAGGGTAAGGGAGTAAAACTGAAACGAAAAGTCAAATTAGTGGAGCTTGATGACAAATCTCTCAGTACTAATGTTGTTGTGTGCTGTCGAGTCGGTTCTGACCCATAGCAATCCTGCACAGGGTTTCCGAGGCTGTAAATCTTTATGAGAGTGGAAAGCCTCATCTTTCTCCCGTGGAGCAGCTGGTAATTTAGAACTGTTGACCTTGAGGTTCACAGCCTGATTCGTAACCATTACGCTAACAGAACTCCTACTCAGCAATAAAAATGGACAGTCCAAATGTCCATCAACAAACTACTAATTTTTTTAAAGTATGGTATAGTCTTAACAACTGAATACTCCACAAATCATGAATATATAAAGTATGATGAACATTCAGTAATTAAAAAGAAAAAAAAAAAGGCAAATACTCCAATTAAGAAGAATGATCTAAATAGATAAAGAGTTCTCCAAAGATACACCAATGCCCAACATGGATATGAAAAGGTGGTCAACAAAATTAGCCATCAGAATAATGTAAATCAAAACCACTTAACACCAACTCAAACCAAAAATCAAACTCTTTGTCATTGATTTGATTCCTACTCCTAGCAACCTCATATAAGATTTCTGACCATAAATCTTTATGTAACCAGACAGCCTCATCTTTTGCCTGCCCAGTGGCTGGCAGGTTTGACCTAATGGTAAGTAGCTTACCAAGTCTCCTTTACTATCAATGAGCATGGCTAAGGACTTCTGGTGTGGTGCTACAGTATTAACACTGGACTGTGACCCACAATGCTGGCAGTTCAAACTCACCAATACGGCATCACTATGAGTCGGAAATAACTTGATGGCACTTAACAGCAACAAGTAAGGCTAAAGATTCCTGGTGTAGCATTGTAAGATAAGTACTAGACTGTTAACCACAAGATCAGTGGTTTGAATCCACCAGGTGTTCTTTGGAAACTATATACAGGGATGCTATGAATTGGAGCAAACTCTACTTAACAAGAAGTACAACTAAAATAAAAAGACATACAATATCAAGTGTTGCTGAGGAAGTGAAAAATTGGAAACCTACTCATCATCAAAATAATTTAAATGGGGTAGTTCCTTTGAAGAACTCCAGGTGTGGCACTGTCAGATAAGCACTGGCCTGCTAACCATAAGGTTGGTGGTTCAAACCCACCAGTCACTCTGTAGAAACCCTGTACAGGGTAGCTCTGTGTTAGCACTGACTTGAAGGAAGTAACAACAACAGTTGCTTTGGAAAGCAGGCTGGCAGTTTTTTATTTAAAGGTTAAACATAGTTACCATATGACTCAGCAGTTTGCATACCCAGGAATTGTAACATAGCACTTTCCACAAAAACAAATAATTGTTCATGAATATTCAAAGCAATATTATTTATACAGGTTTTTACATAGTAGAAACACTCAAATATCCATCAATTGATGAACAGATAAATAAAATCACTGTATATTCACACAATGGAATATTATTAGGCCAACCTTGGAAATATTCTGCTGAGAAAAATAGGTTAGGCATAAAAGGTTATATATTGTATGACTCCATTTATATAAAAAATTCAAAATAAACAGAAGCCATAGTCATAGAAGGTAGAATAGGTAGAATAGTGGTTCCCTAGGATTTGAACATGGAATCCTGATGTGGTGATGTGGTAAAAGCACTCAACAACTAGGTCAGTTTGAATCATAAGGTCAGCAGTTCAAACTCAGCAGCCACTCCTTGAAAACCCTATACAGGGTCACTATGAGTTAATTGACTCAATCAACAGCACTTAACAACAAAGGGCTAGGGCGGAAAAGGGATGGAGTTCATGAAAATATTATAAAATTGACTGTGATGATAAATGTACAAATGAGGATATATACCAAAACCTATTGAATTCTACACTTTTAGTGGGTAAACTGTATGGTATAAGAATTAATCTCTATAAAGCTGCTTTAAAAGAAGAAAACTAAAGACATTCAAAGCAATATATGTATATATTGCTGCATACATATATTGCTATGCAAAATTAGCCAGATACAATTATTTATATATGTGTGTGCATACAGACTCCTAGTGTAGTGCTGTAGAAATAAGCACTGAACTATGAATCACAAGGTAGGTGGTTCAAAGACACCAGCTGTTCCTTGAAAACCCTGAGTCAGAATCGACTCAATGGCATGTAACAACAACATACGTACATATGGTGGTGGTAGTGGTGGTGGTTATGTGCTGCGGAGTCGGTTCCATGTACATATATGTATATATAATTCCACTGAAAAGAAAATACTGATCTTGGAGGAAAAGAATGTTAGAAGTGTTTAGTGTTTTGATGAGCATTCATTGATACTACTATATCAATATATTTAAGATCTTAGTGTCTCACACTTACTTTAAGATATACTTTAAAAACTAAAGTGAAAACAGAGTAACCAGAGTGTAAAGAGAATGTTGATATGTTGTGTAAGTATAACCAATATGATTTATAAATTATATACACATTTACAAATGGAAATATAGTTTGCGTGCAAACTTAACAACAAAAGAATAAAACTTTTCAAATAAGTTTCTGTATCTACACATTGACTACATACATACTTGCTGATGTTGTGGTTGTTAAGTGCCACTGAGTCAGTTCTGACTCATAACAAGCTGTATAGAATTTCTTAGGAGCTGCTCCTCTAAACTCCTACCTATAAGGTGGTGGCGGTGGTTGTGTGCCAACAAGTTAGTTTCAATTCACAGTGCCATAACTCTTTATGGGAGCATGAAGTCTCATCTTTCTCCTGAGAAGTGACTGGTAGATTTGAACTGCTGACCTTGTGGTTAGCAGCTCAACTTGTAATCCACAATGCTACCAGGGCTCCATAATATATATAGAAATAGATATATACCTAGACACATACATAGATATATAGATATAGATTTTTTTTTAACCTGTGAAGTATCAGGGTGAGAGTAATAGAGGGAGGAACAATGAATAAATGGGGAAACTTGTTCTTTATACATTTATGCCTCAATTTCTTTCAAGTTTTTATTTTATAAAAACTCTTTTTAAAATGAGTTCAATTTATTTCCTTTCAATCTATACAACTTCATTTACATTGTTATCCTTAAGAAAACAGATTCTGACTACACTTCACTAGTTTCTCTTAGATCACAGATTGTACACAGGGGTATAGTACCATTTTGCCGTTACTGTGATGAGCTTATAAACTTCAGCCAGAAGTAATTTTTGTCGGTTTTGTTTCTTGTTTACCCTCTGAAGAGTGTTCTATAAAATCTACTACTCATGCAATTAATAGTAATAATCAAATGTTTATTCTTCAAATCTATTTGGTTCTAAATTGGGAAGAAGAGTGGCCCTGATTGGTTGGTTGTGTTTTATTTTACTTTATTGCCTACACTGAGTTGGGCCTCTTTCTTGATTGTATTAAGCTCCTGGTCTGACAGGGTTGTGTGAGAGACAAGAGCAAGAAAGGGTAAGATAAGGAAGAAAGAACTTCCATGTTACACTCCCTTGGAATTCTATGCCTAGTTAGCCTCACTTCCCACTGGTTCTGACTCATAGTGACCCTATAAATGATTTCTAAGTAGCAGCTTATGGGTTTGAACTGCCTACCTTGTGGTTCACAGTCTAGTGGCTGATCCTACAGCACCACACCAGGGGTCCACTACTTGCTTTTTATTCTCTCATCTCAAACGATATGTTCAAATTTTACTCACATACTATCCCTTGAATTTGCCAAATGGTATCCCACCTTTCTCAATCCAAACTCACTAGATGGCTATACTGTGTAATGAGACATGGAATATAGCCACAGTACTATTCATGCTTATTCATTTAATTATGAAACTTAACCGAACTCCAAAGCATCTGCAAAGTGACAGTACAAAATACAATATTTAGGTGAAAACAGAGTCCACTATAGGAATATTTAATTAATAATGTGGCACTGTAGGTATTAGCACTGGACTACTAACTGAAAAAGGATCTCTGGAAGCGTAGTGGTTACGAATCTGGCTGTGAACCTAAAGGTCAGCAGCTGGAAACTACCAAGCTGTTCCGCGGGAGAAAGATGAGGCTTTCTGCTCCCGTGAAGATTTACAGCCTCAAAAACCCTGTACAGGGTCACTATGGGTTGAAATTGACTTGACAGCACTTAACAACAACAACTAACTGAAAAAGGAGCTCTGGTAGTACAGTGGTTATGAATTGGGCTGCGAACTGTAAGGTCAGCTGTTTGAAATGACCAGCTGCTCCATGGGAGAAAGCTAAGGCTTTCTGTTCCTGTAAAGATTTACAGCCTCGGAAACCCTGTTCAGGATCACTATGGGTGGGAACCGACTCGACAGCACTTAACAACAACAAGTAACTGAAAGATTGGTGGTTCAAACCCACCATCAGCTCTTTGGAAACCCTATATAGATCACTATGAGTCAGAAGGGACTTGATAGAAATTTACAACAACACAGAAATGTTTCATAAAGGCGAGAAAAATCAATTGATGCTAACACCAATAATTAACACAATATTTACATAATCTCAAAATAACTCCTCAGATGATCTTATTAACTGTGAGAAAAAAGAATAACTCAGTAACAGAAACCTTAACCAAATGATTGTGGCTAAAATCATAGGAATGTGACAATTTGACATCATTGTACATACTGAGAAGATGACAAAATCACTTCCTGCATGGAGGGGATTGTAACCATGGCAATGAGACGATATACGTTAGAATGAATGTAAAATTAATGTTCTCCCATGTAAACTATCACATAATTCACAATAAAACATTTAAGAAAAAAAAAATCACTTCCTGTGGATTAGTTGTAAACCTCATATAAAGCTAGACAAGGGACATTGTAAAATAAACCAGCATAAAAGAAGGCTAAAAAAGAAAACATAACAAATGAATTCAATGCATGGTCTGAGATTATCTTCTGCTTCATAGGATATGATTAGGACAACAGGTAAAGTCTGGAAAAGGTTCTTATCTTATCTTAGATACTGTTGTTATGTGCCATGGATTGGTTCCGACTCAGACTCAAAGTGAACCTGTACAGGGTTTCAGAGGTTGTAAATCTTTATGGGAGCAGAAAGCCTCATCTTTCTCCCATGGAATAGCTGGTAGTTTCGAACAGCTGACCTTGTGTTCACATCCCGATTCGTAACCACTACGCTACCAGAGCTCCCTATCTTAGATACTAGCATTGTATTAATGTTAATTTACTGATATTGATCACCATACCAGAGTATTGTCTTTGATTTCTTTTCTATGTTTTATTACACTGTAGTATTTGGGGCGAAGAGATATTGGGTTTGAAATTTACTCTCAAATAGCTTCATAAAAATAAAAATGTATATGGAGAGACATGATAAGATTTAACATATGGGGAAAGTGGGTGATGATTCTTTCTGCCTCTTTTACTGCTTTTCAGTTCTTTGAAGTTATGTCAACATTTGAAAGTTTTAATGAAGTCCACAAGAAAAGAAGTGGCAAGACTGCTCCCCAGTTCACAGTGAAGCAGATTATGCCACGTATGAAGCATAAAAATTAGATTCTTTTCTGAATGAATGTCAAAATAGGAAGTGTGGGTTGTTTTTGTTTTTTTTCTGATTATGAACAACATATAATTTTCAACTATTTCTCTAGGAATTACATTGAGCACAAATTATTGTCAGATCTAATATAATAGTCTAACTGTCAAAATACAAGGCTATATCAAGTGTATCCATTTGCATGATAACAATGTTTTAAGACAAATACTACTCAGCTGAAGAGTTCTGGTCATTCACAAAGAATATTGATACAATGTATAATTTTAATTGGTTGAAAGCATTTTTGTGAGAAGCTAAGGAAATGTGGCCCAGATACATAAAAGTCCTAACTTGTGTAAGGAAAATGATCAAATTGCATAAGCGTTAAATAAACTCTGGCTACGAAGATTGAATTTCTGGTTCTAACCTGCATACAGTGAAGCTGTTTTGCACAGTCTAATAAATGAGGTACAAACTAGATTTCATAGATAAAGTAATAAAATTAACATGTATTTTTTCCATTTATCTTAATCAGCAAACAACCTACACATTTTTCAGAGTTCAACAAAACCTTTACTTCAAGCCAATAATTTCAGGTCAATAATGCTTTTGTGTTTCCCCATATTTCTATAAATACCTTCATTTATTCTGCTTCCATCATGCCACCACTTGGTGTAGAAAATGCAGATCAACTTAATCTTTGTTGTTATTATTGTTGTTAGTTGCCATAGGATCAGTTCTGACTCATAGTGACCCTAGGTACAACAGAAGGGACCACTGCCCAATCATAGTTGTTTTGTTTCAGTTCATTGTTGCAGCCACTGGGTCAATCTATCTTCCTGGGTTTCTTCCTCTTTTTTCAAAGATCCTTCATTTTACCAACCATAATATCCTTTTCAAGAGACTGGTTCCTCCTGATAACATGGCTACAGTATGTGAGTCTTGCCATCCTTGCTTGTAAAGAGCATTCTGACTTCTTCTTCCAAGAAAGGCGTGTTTGTTGTCCTGGAAGGCCATGGTACTTGTATGAATCTTTGCCAATAACACAATGCAAATACATCAATTCTTCTCCTCTCATCTCTGAATTTACCTAAATAGAGTTTCATCTTCAATTGCTCATTTCCTCCACAGTAGTCCTGGTGGCATTGGGGATTAAGTTTTGGTCTGCTAACTGATAGGTCACCTGATCAGTACGAGAACACTGAGCCTGCTTCCGTAGAGATTAACAGCCTCAGAAAACTGACGAGCAGTTCTGCTCTGTCCTACAGGACTGCTATAAGTCAGAAGCAACTCGATGGCACAGTACAACATGTTGTTGTGAGGTGCCGCAAAGTCCGTACCTACTCAGCGACCCTAAGTACGACATAAACGCTGCTCCGTCTTGTGCTACCCTCACAGTGTTGTTAGGTCTGAGCCCATTGTTGCTGACACTGTGTCGGTCTAGCTCATTGGGGTACTTTAGCTTTTTTGTTCACCTCCATGTTACCAAGCATGATGTCTTTTCTCCCTCTGGACCACATGTCCAACAAATGAGAGACAAACGCTCAGAATCCTTGCTTTGAAGGAACACTCTGGCGTACTTATAACAAATAAGGTGTTAGTCCTTCTGGTAGTCCATGACACTCAATATTCTTCACAAACACCATCATTCTAATGCATTGATTCTTCTGTGGTCTTACTCATTCATTGTCCAATTTCACATGCATATGAGATCGTAGAAGAATCGATGCCTTTGAGTTGTGGTGTTGGAGGAGAATACTGAAAGTGCCATGGACTGCCAAAAGAACCAATAGATCTGTTTTGGAAGAAGTGCAGCCAGAGTGCTCCTTGGAGGCCAAGATGGCTAAGCTTCGTCTCTCATACTTTGGACATATTGTCCAGAAGGAACAGTCGCTGGAGAAGGATGTCATGCTGGGTAAGGTGGAGGGTCAGAGAAAAAGGGGAAGACCCCTAATGAGATGGGTCAGCCAGGTGGCATCATTGATGGACTCAAGGTGGCGGCGGTAGTAAGGTTGGCTCAGGATTGGACATTGTTTCGTTCTGCTGTGCATGGGGGGTTGCTATGAGTCGGTTCCAACTCGATGGCACCTGACAACAACAACATGAGGCAATTGAAAGTATCATGATTTAGACCTCAAAGTAACATCTTTGCCCTTTAATACTTTTACGAGGTTTTTTCCTGATTTGCCTAATGCAAATACTTCATTTGATTTCAGCATAATTGCCTCCAAAATAGAAATTTAGGATTCAAGGAATACTAAACAGTGTTCAATAATTACCTTAACAACTAAATAACCAAATGTAAAGCCAAATCCAAGTTGCAGGGTTGTTGTTGTTATTGGTAAGTGACTTTGAGTTGATTTCGACACATACAGACCCTGTATAGGGTTTCTGAGGAGTGGCTGGTAAAGTTGAACCAGCAACCTTGCAGTAAATTTACACACCAATCACTAAAGCCATCTTAGTGCTTTGTCATAAAGGCAAACTGACGTTTCTGTCCAGTGCATTACCTACATCACCACACCAGGACTCTAGTTGTAGTGCTATGGGAAAACTATCCTTTTTCCCCCTAAAAGGTACAGGATTAGGGGGAAAACTATTCTATAGTATGGAGTCCTGGTGTGGCACTGTGGGTTCATGAGTCAAACTACAAAGCCGTTTGAATTGCAAGGTTGGCAGTTCAAGCTCACCAGCTGCTCCTCAGAACCCTATACAGGGTCGCTAGGGGTTGGAATTGACTCAACGGCTCTTAACAACAACCCTCTAGTATGAGACTAAATCAATATTAAGCTTCTTCAGTGTGATAATCAAATTCAGATTATATAGAATTTTCCTCTTTTTATGGGAACACTCACCACACTCGTCTGTCAGTTTGTATCTTACTGTGATGGAAGCTATGTCACTGGAACTTAGATTCTAGAAGGCTCACTCAAGATGGACAGGATTCAGTAGAGCTTCCAGAATAAAACAGACTAGGAAGAAGGAGAGGTGGAGTACTTCTAAATGTTTAGCCACTGAAAAGTGTGTGAAAAGCAGCAAAACACTGTCAGATATAATGTTGGGAAATGAAAACATTATTAATAACAACAGAATCTTGTCAGATACCGTGCCAGAAGATGAGCCATTCAGGTTGGAAGGCACTCAAAACAAGACTGAAGAAGAACAGCCTGCTCAGTAAGTGTTCACCACAATGGCTTGAATGTAGTAATGCTTTCAGGACCTTCATCTGCTGATGGGGTACAACTCAAAATGAGAAGAAACTGCTTCAAACATCCATTAATAATGAATACACAAAGCATGAATCTAGGAAAATTGGAAGTTGTCAAAAATTAATAGAACACATACGATCGATATCCTAAGCATTAGTGAGTTGAAATGGAGTAGTATTAGCATTATGCATCTGACAATCACATGGTCTACTACATAGAAAATAATATATGTAAGAGGAATGGCATCCATTGTCAAAAAGAACATTTTAAGATCTTGAAGTGCAACACTGCCTGTGATAGGATAATATACATAGGCCTACATGAAAGACCAGATAAACACCACTATTATTCAAATTTACACACCAATCACTAAAGCCATCTTAGTGCTGTGTGATAAGCTTTAGACTGGTAACTGGAAGGTCAGACACATTGATAATTACTGGTGATTTGAATGAGAAGGTTGGAAACAAAAAGGAAGGACCAGTAGTTGTAATATATGGTCTTGGTGATCAAAACGATGCTGAAGATCATGACAGAATTTTACAAGACCAATGAATTACTCATTGTAAATACTTTTTTGAAACAAGAAGAGAAGTGATTATATATCTGGAACTTGACTGAAGGAATACACATCAAATTGACTGTTTCTGTGAGAGGAAACAGTGGAAAAGTTCAATATAATCTGCCAAAACAAGATCAGATACAAACTGTGAAACAGACCATCAATTGCATCAAGTAAAGGCTGAAGAAGCTGCAGTTAAATTATACTATGCATTATAGAGAAAACAAAGGTGAATGCTGCTATAATCACCATTGAATTATAATCTTGCTTAAAGAATAACAAACACAACTCAAAATCTAAGCATATAGTATTCTACAAAGAGTTTTATAGTAATAATTAAAACAATAACAATACAGCTAGAGGAATAGAAGATAATAATGGCAGTATGATTGACTACTACAAGAACAAGCAAGTTGTTCAATGGGGAGTCATCAAGGCAAGCAATCAAGTCTCCTCAGGATGAACCCCTTCCAAGACTGAAACGCAAAGGGAATACACAAACAGGCATGTAATCTTGCTGGTGACCACTTTGGTCTACCCATAAGGGGAAATGGGGGAAAAACAGCAATGAAGCCGTGAGCTAAGTCTGACCATGTTCAATAGACTCCCATCAACCTGGATTGAGATCTGGTTGGCCAGCAGTATAGTGAGACCTGGTGACTCCTGAGTCCATGTACAGGGACATAGTCACAGAGGACTAGAGCAGAGAGTGAAGCATCCAGCTGATATGAAGTGAGGGGAGATGCACAAGAACGCCCATACTTGCAGACAGTACCTATCTGATTTAGCTTCAATGACTGAATGATCAGAACTTGACTAGAGGAAGAAAGAAGAGGAAAAAAAGTGTAATCTGCTACAATTTGAAGAACTTGACCTATACTTATGGATGTAGTAGCTTAAAATAAGGAATGAATCTTTAAACCAAGGATCATTCCCACCCCGTCAGTACACAGGGTTGACAGGGATGGGTAACTTAGATATTGGCCACCCAAAATGGGGTGGGCTACAAAGACACAAAGTGACTTGCTTACAAGTTTTCAAGAGGAAGCCTAGTTCTAGAGGGTGCAGGGGAAGATAGACTCTCCACTGAGTGGTTTCCAACCAGTCTGGGTGGAACTGGTAAAAGGAGATGGGGATAAGACTCTTGTGGTTCAATAGTGAATAACTGCTATCAGGACTCATTGTGACTGTTGAAAATGTAATGGTAGACATTTTGTAACAAAAGGTGGGGAGTGGTTGATCTTTCAGTCCAGGAGCGGAGGACCCTGGGACCATCAAGTGAGAAGAGCAGAGTGTGGGACCCTATTCAGAGAAGCAGCAACAACAGAGATGGAGGCAGAGACGATGATGTGGAGAGACAGAGCGGCTGGGGACTCTAGACTCAAGGAAGGAGAGGGGCTGTATGCTGGTGGCCGGTGACCACCTTGATCAAACCCTTTGCTTGTTTGAATGGTCGTACATTCCTGAGTGCTTTGGTGTACAACGCCCCCCCGAAAAAAAAAAAAAAAGCAGAGGGATTGGAAGCAAATGCTGTTGAATGATGATGCATGGAGGGGATTGTAATCATTGCAATGCAACGAAATATGATAGGATGAATGTAAAGTTATGCTCTCCCATGTAAATTATCACTCAATTGACAATAAAATCTTAAAATAATAATAATGATAAATTTAAAACCAAACCTGTGCCATTCCTGCTCATAACAACTTTGTGGAACAGAGTAGAACTGTCCCATATAGACTGCACAAGGCTATTAATTGTTATAAAAGCAGAAAGCCACTTCTATCTCCTGTGGAGCAGCTGATGGATTTGAACCACTGACCTTTCAATCAACAGTCATTATCACTACTCTGGTATTTATTAAACATCTACCAAAAATAACGAGTGTGTGGAATGGACCTATGGTGTGGTACTGTAGGGATCAGCACTGGACTGCAAACTACAAGGTCAGCAGTTCAAACCCACCAGTTGTTCCTAAAAAACCCTATACAGGGTCACTATGAGTCAGCATTGACTCAACAGCACTTAATAACATGTATGGGATAAATTAAGTAAATTATGCATTATAGAATCTACCAAACAATGCTGTGATTCAACTATTGTTGTCATTTTACAGATTTACAAATAATGGAAGTGTATCACAGAACCCAGATAAATTTTCTTAAGTCAAACATTTAACAAGTAGAAGAACAGGGCCATGGATGCTGCTGACCCCATAAGGAGACACATTGTTGTTGTTGTTGTTAAGTGCCGTCGAGTCGGTTCCGACCCATAGCGACCCTGTACAGGGTTTCCGAGTGTGTAAATCTTTACGGGAGTAGAAAGCCTTATCTTTCTCCCGCGGAGCGGCTGGTAGTTTCGAACCGCTGACCTTAAGGTTCACAGCCCGATTCGTAACCACTACGCTACCAGAGCTCCTTAAGGAGACACATAGTTGTGATAAAAGAACTGAAAGTCTCCATGACTCTGAGACCAAAAGGACTAGACGATGCCCGGCTACCACTACCCGCTGCTCTAAAAGTGATCAGAGGGTCCCATATAGAGTGTGAGAAAATGTGGAACAAAACTCAAAATTATTTACTAAAACCAGAAATAAAATCAGGGTTGACTTGTTAGAAAGAGTCTGAAGGAACCTGAAACAATGGCTCTTGACCAAGCTTCAGGTCTGGGAAGGAACTCACCCTCAGGGCTCTATTTTCCGACAAGCAGTAGGTTATGAAGGGAGGACAACAATAGCAAAGTATGCTCACCATACCTGGTCAGTCATTCAAAATCAAAGAGGCAACATTTTCCTAAGGGCAAAGTTGAAAAGGATGTTGGGTGGAATGCAAAGAGGAACCACAGGGAAGAAGCAGGATAAGTGTTGTTGCTGGAGGATTGAAATCATTGGGATGAAACAAAGCATATGATTGACTGGATGTAAAGTTGATGATCTTGTCTGTAAACCTTCACTCAATTCACAACAAAAAGTTTTTTTTATAAAAAGAAAAGAATTGGAATACACAAGTATTGATGATTTCCCACCTTTTAAAAAATAGATTGACTACACAAAATACTAGGTGAAAACATTTTTTTCTTTCTGGAATTTAAGGAAAATGCCTTCAAATGTTGAGGTTTGTTTTTTTTTTCTTTAAATCAATTTGATGAAAATTTCATAATGTAATCCTATCTGAAGAAATCATCCTAAAGGTTCATAGCTTTTAAGACTTCCTTTGTCGTAAATCCCGTTTCTTATGTATTCATCCGTCTACTTTATCTTTACTACTTAGCTCTAGGATTCAAATAATCATTAACTATGAGACTGGCTCATATTGGAAATATCCTAGTCTCTACTATAGAATCTTGGAGTCAATAAAGGATGTATTTTATAAATAAAAGAAGAAAGTGACATTTAATATTTCAGGTTCCAAGTCTTACTTGTGATATTCTATTACAAATTAGGGAGTCCTGGTATGGTACTGTGGGTTAATGTGCTGGACTGCAAACTTGGTTTGAACCTCAAGGTCAAGAGTCCTAGCTCACCAGCTGCTCCTCAGAAACCCCATACAAGGAAACTATGGGTCAGAACTGACTCAATGGCACCTAACAACAACAACATTACAAATTAATAAAAACAGAAATTATATTTTAGAAAGGAAAGAAAAGACTGTTTGGAGCATATATTTCTCAAATTGGGTAATTAGGCAAAATTACCACTAAGAAAAAAATTAACATTTTTTAAAAGACTTGCTTAATATTCATGAAATCTGTGTTATACTTTCACTTATTTTTTTTTCTGCTAGGAAACACTAAACATTTTTGGACTGTTGGTTCTAATTTTTTAAGCTTAAGAATAAAAAGGAACATCAAGGCAAGTGGCCAGGTCCTCTCAATGCAGAC
>NW_006408538.1:12084678-12129161 GCF_000296735.1 Chrysochloris asiatica | reverse complement strand
AGATGATGACGTGGAGTGATGAAGTTACTGGGGACTTTGGTTGGACCCCGAGAGGGAAAGGGACTGTGGGCTGAAAATTGGGGGGAGGAGGGGAATGTGTAGGGGGCGGGTTTCTGGGATATACCCTTTGGGTGGTTGATGATGCATGGAGGGGATTGGAACCATGGCAATGAGATGTTCTACAGTGGAATGAATGCAAAACTAAAGTTCTCCCATGTAAACTATCATATAATTCACAATAAAACATTTAAAAAGAAAAAGAAAAAGTTCGTGGGAAAATTCTGTTATCTTTTCATTTCATTTTCCCATGAACTTAAAAAAAAAAAAAAACAGTCATAGTTTAGCAAGGTAACAATGTAAAGTGTGTACGCATATGTTAGAGGTGCATAGTGCTGAATGTGAATGCTAGAATGAAGAGGAAATAAATGAGTGGGTTATGGAGAAACGTGAACTTATGTTTCATTAAATATCTAGATTCAATAATCAGTTTATAGGAAATATAAGGGTGGAGTGGGGGTGAGGGCAGAGGAATGAGCTAGATGACACCATGGAAGCAACTAGAATGCAGAACATTTCACAGATGCCAAATGACCCACTTTGTCCAACAAATCAATGGCACTAAAAAAGAGAAGGGACTGTTCCAGAATAAAAGAGATTTAACAGATAATAACAACCAAAAAAAGAATAAAAAAGAATTTTAAGAAAACCATATATATGCTGAAGTCATTTTCTTTTGTGTGAATACAAATAAAATGTACACCGATTTAAAAAGCCAAGTATTTCACTGCAGACATTTAAAATATCTTAAGAGCACAAGAATATCTAAATATTAAAACTATATATTATTGTTGTTAAGTGCCTTCGAGTTGGTTTTGACTCATAGCGGCCCTATATGGGGTTTCCAAAGAATAGCTGGTGAGTTTGAACCACCGATCTTGAGGTACAAACCAACCTTGCAATCCAGTGCTTGTCCTGCAGCCTAGGATTTCCAAGGGACAAATTGTGGCTTTGAAATGCCAACCTTGCAGTTAGCAGTCTAGTGCTTATCTTACAATGCCACACTAAAACTCATACATACAAGACATATAAATATATGAATTTATAATAATTCAATTAACTAAGTTATTTTTTAACACAATGCATAATATAACATCTGGCTTCCTAATAGTGTGAAAGAACCTATGCTTTTATCAAATTCACATGACAGCACTAAATTTTAAATATACATGATAAAACTCTAGTATCCTTTACTAAAAATAGACTCATGTCCTGGTTTCAGCTCAAAAAAGGATAGAGTTACTCAATGTTTAAAATTATAAAGCATCAGAACAGGCTTTTTTAAAAAAAAAAAACAAAAAAAAAAACCAAACAACTATTATCTTTATTCTCTTGCACTGGACACTGTAGTGGTCAAATCTTGCTATCAAATCTTTTAATAAAACTTTATATACACTTAAAGTTATTATTTGCTTCTTTCCATCTTTAACTCATGAGACTATAGTTGGTATGTTGTTGTTAGGTGCCTTCAAGTCAGTTCTGACCCACGGTGACCTGTATAGGGTTTTCTGAGGAGTAGCTGGTAAGCTTGAACCGCCAACGTTGTAGTTAAAATCGACTTTGCAGTCCAGCACATTAACCCACAGTGCCACACCAGGATTCCATAGTTAGTATATGGAGAGCTATACACAAGGTCTATATGAACACAGCATTATTAGAACACGAGTGTAATATTATTCACATGAACATCAAAACTATTCAAGACAGGAAAAAAAAACCTCAACTTGTTTTTGTTTTTAGCCTTAATGAATTTTTCCTCATGTCTATATAAACCCCTCGGCTTCTATTCACTCTAATTGGGGTCATTCCTATCAAACACAAAATTGACAGAAATCTGTAGTCACTAGAAAAGCAGATGTTTCAATGACAAATGAGCTGACTGTGTATGCGCTGACTTAGTGAGAACCCAGCCTTGAAATCAGTTTATTGTTACAATTTCTGGATATGCAAACCACATCCTATATGTCGCTTTAATTATGTAAATAAACATTGTGTTTGTTTTTCAATTTAGCTTTTTTATTTTTTTAAAAAGCTTATCTCTTATATTATGGATATATAACTAACCACCCAACCCTGTTATGCCAACGAATTTAGATCAGCTGCTGGAATTATGAAGAACTCTACCAAAACGTCATGATTTAAATAGTTAAACTCGGTATTTGATCTAGCACTCAAATTTGCAACATAGTACTTTAAAGCACAGAATGTTATATTAGAACCAGAGCCAAGAAAACTTTATCATTATACCGATACTTTTTTTCTTCTAACTGAAACAAAGTTTTAGATACTTGTGCTGAAAAAGTTTTTAGCAACTCTTACTATTCATAGCTTGTAGCTTAAGTTTTAAAAATTAATAAAGTAACTCAATTGTATCTCATTAGCACTTTCAAATCAGTACTAGTAACTATCAGGGTAAGTCAAAAGATACAGCTACAAAATCAAATTGTGGTTGTTAAGTGCTGTAGAGTCAGTTCCGACTCATATCAACCCTGTATATGGTTTCCAAGGAGCAGCAGGTAAATTTGAACCACTGACCTCGCAGTTCAAACTGACCTTGTAGTCCAGTTCATTAACCTACAGTGCTACACCAGGACTCCACAAAATCACATCATAACATACTTTATTAAACAAAAAATATCAAAACTGTTTCTCAATGTACCTTCCATCTCGGTCTATATACTTCCGAAGGTGGTGCACTAGACCATAAGGCCGGTTTGAATCACGTGGTCGGCAGTTCAAACCCACCAGCCACGCCTTGGAAATGCTAGACATAGTCACTGTGAGTCGGAACCAACTTGAGGAAACTTAACAAAAACAATAATCCTTTCCCAAAGAAATCAGCTTTTTGATTTACACCACCTCAAAATGGAAGTTTTGTCATCCTTGAGGTGACTCAAATCATGTTCCTTTTGGATGTTCTTCGAGTTTTGTAATCCTCAAAGGACCCAAATCATGTTCCTTTGAAATATTTTTTAGTTTCGGGGGGAAAAAATTTAAAGGGGCAAAATGAAGGCTGTAGCATGAATGGGTAAGGTTGCCCAATAGCATTCTGGTAGGACAGCCCTTGTACCCTCAAAAAATGAGCGGGTACGTTGTCTGGATGGAAAAAAATTCCTAAGCACAACATCCCTGGCCTTTTTCACACCAATGTAGTTTTCAATTTTCTTAAAACTTCTTCGAAATAAGCACCGTGATGATCCTCTGTCCTTGAGAAAATCTATCAAGATGGCTCCTCTGAAATCCAGGCCTCTGAGCAGACCTCTCCCCTTGAGTCTGATTCATCAGATCTCCCCTGTGAATGACTGTTTGGTCTGTGCCTTTTTTAAGAAGGTACCCTAATGAGCCTAAGACAAGTGTATTATTAAGATAACTTATCTGCAGCCATCCACTCATCTCAGAGATATGTTTAAAACATATTTTGTTTAAAATAAACTTGTATATGTATGAATTGGAACTATAGAAGTATTACTTTTTGATTTAGAGCAATAATTCACAGATGAGGGGACGAGTTCTCAAGCAAGTTTTCCTAGATGGTGTTTTCTATCTCAGTACTTTGTTTCCTTCAAACAATTACCATAATTTAGAATTTATTAATCTGGTTTTGTTCCTTCCTTTCCTTGAGAATAGAAAGCAAATTGGCTTTATTAGCCACTGTAGCCCTAGTACTTAGTATATGATATTGTTGTCATTAAGGCTGTCGAGTCAGTTCCAACTTATAGTGACCCTGTGTAGGGTTTCTAAGGAGCAGCTGTTAGGTTTAAACTGCCAACCTTGTGGTTAGCAGTCCAATGTTTACCCTACAGCACCACACCAGGATTCCATAATAATAATGCTTGGCAAGCAAGTAGTAAGTGCTTGATGCGTAAATAATACCCACCGCCCTTGAATGATCTTTGTTCAGGAGGGAATACTTAACTTAACATGATCCCACAAAGATCTACAACTTTGGAAACCCTATACAGGTTCGCTATGAGATAGAACCAACTAGACAGCACTTAATGTGTTAAGCAAATGATACTATTTTCAATGTCAGTGTGTCATGCAAATCAAGACCATGTAAGAATGTGATTAATTTATGATTTGATTCCCCTTTTAAAACATGCTTCAAAAATACATCAGATACAAGAGTCTGAAAGAGGGTCTTGATATATAAGTATTTATCATTCCTGCAATACCACTGTGAATGTGGTGGAGCATACAACAGGCAAAATGATGAAAACTTCTTAGATATTATCAAACATCTTAAGGCAATGAGTAGCTGAACCTGAAGGCTCAGGACCATAGACTCAGGGAACACCATGGTCAACTGGTATAACACAGTCCAAAAAAACAATGTTCTACATCCTCCTTTAATGAGTAGTGACTGGGATCTTAAAAGCTCATGTGTGGCTATACAAGGTGTAGCTATTGGTCTCTCCATGTACAGAAGAAAGAGTGATTGGAACTGAAGATGCTTGGAATCAATTAGTCCAACAGACTAATGGAACATTTGACCATCAGTCTTTACAACTCTGAGACCAGAAGAACTAGATGGTGCCCAGCTAGCACTACCAGCTGCATTGAAAGGAATCACCTAAGAAGATCCCAGATAGAGCAGCAGAATGTATAGAAAAAAACTCAAATTGTTAAAACAAAACAAAACAAAAAAACAGGGCTTACTGGTCAGAAAGAGACTGGAGGAACCAGAGTCTATGGCTCACCAGCCATTCCTTGGAAACTCTCTACAGGGTTGAAATGAATTGTAACCAACTTGAGAGCACTTAACAATAACAATCCACAATAGTGGTGCTGTAATATAAACACTGATAACCACAAGGACCTTAGGTTCAGACCCACCAGCTGTTCCAATGGATAAACAGGAGGCTTTCTGCCCCTATGAAGATTTCTAGTTCCAGAAACCCAATAACAGGGTCATGATGAGTCAGATGGCAGCAAATTTGGTTTGGGTTTAATCAAAGATAGAGTTCCTTAGTCTGCTCAGGAACGTTCCAATAGATGGTAATGCTAAAACTTGGGATCCCTATAGTATTTTACCCTAACTCAAAGCAGGGACCCAGGAGATTTGAAGAGTTAGGAAGTCAAGGAAGCAGACTAGATCTCTGGCATGAGAACCAACAGCAGACAGAGAATTGTGGCAGCAGACCAAGTTGTAACCTGTGGGACCCCCATAACCACGGATTCCCTGGGTAGCAACCATTTGGAATGTACAAGTTGCCATCCATAAAACCTCACACTTAAAGTTTGACTCTTGACCTATCTTGCCTCCCCGAATGCATACTTAGTTTTCTTTAACATTATGAGTATAATATTCTATATTTGTTCTAGGCAAATTTTTGACATTCTCAAGCAAAAATCTCAAATGTTTTCAACATTTCTATTTTGGAGCAGAGAAATTTAAGTTTTCACTGAACGAGAATGAAAAACATTACCCCTAACAGAAAGTCAAAGAAAAACATTTTGAATTCCAATATCAGGGGAATTAACATATATCTACTCTTGTCCAAGACTCACTATTTATAGTGGGAATGGAGCAACAGTTAAATTCTGCTGGTTGTGGCTAATGAAATCTGGCCACACATACTTACAGGAAAAAATATGTAAAATCATCAAATTACACTGACATTACTCCAAAAGAGCAATTCACTGTATATTTCTGAAATTTATTTCAGGTGACAGGGCACCCACAGATTAACGAAAAAAAGCATGGGTGCCAAAGCCTAGTTTCACTTCCTAGCAAAGGTGAGAGAAACTTTAGCTAACAGTTTTAATCTATATTAATTTCTCTATGGAATCCTGGTATGGTGCCATGGGAAGAGCACTGAACTGCTAACCACAAGGTCAACAGTTCAAACCCACCAGCTGCTCACTGTGCATTGAAACCAACTCGACTGCATTTATCAACAAATTGCAGTCTTTAGGAGGCCTGGCAGTGTAGTGGTTATGAGTTGGGCTGCTAACCGCAGTCAGTAAGTAGTTCAAATCGTCCTGCCGCTCTGAAGGAGAAAGAAGAAGTTTCCTGCTCTCATCAAAGGGTTACTATGAGTCAGAACCAACTCAATGGAACACAATCACCATCACCACCATGCAGTCTACAGCCCTCCACCCCAAAACTTGACAGCCAGTTTTAACCACAGGACAAAAAATAATTTTCATATGAAGATGCAAAATGCCTCAGATGAATATACCCAACACAGAAAGTGTAAACAGATTAAGTAATATAAGTAGGGTTTGTAAATGATAAAGTTCTATATAGTTGAAGAAGGGTAAGAGAGGGTGTAAAAGGAAGTGAATGGATTAATATGCAGGAAAAAACAAAAACAGAAAAGGGTTTAAATTTACCTTGAAAATTATCCACTATTCTATTTGTCCAGTCTCAGTAAGAATCTGTGCCAAGCAATTTCATTCACTGCATAGTGTCTAACACATTGCTGACTGCGAGGCAAATATTAAATAAATATATGTTGGTGGATCAAAATGCACATGGCTGTGCTGTCTACACACAGGAAACAGAAACTGGAGGTGGTGAGTTAAATTAGAAAGCAATGCAAGGTTTGGTTCTGCATGCCAGTAACATTTGCAAGTTACAACGGAGAAACAAATGAGGCTCAAATTTTGTCACAACCATAGCTCAACTTGTTGTTCATCATTGAGCAAGAAAACTTTATTTGCAAAAGAAAAGTATAATTAGGTTAAATATTTTAAATTAAATATAAGGAGTATGATTTTAAGGACCAGTAGTTGTGTTGCTTAATATATATGCTTTTCATTGTTAAAAAAATAATTGAAATGGTTGCTTCCTCAGGTTGTTTACATTTAAATAGTAATATACCACTTGAAGCTTTTAACACAAAAGCACCTATTTGCTAGCCTGAAGCTAGACTTGAACTTTTAGTGTGGCCATAAGCTTTTAAATTAACCACTCTACACACTGTCTGTAACTCAAGATACAAATTGTTAGCTTATGGAAATAAAGAAAATGTGCATATTCCTACACCTCTATGATGCAAGAATTAAAGATGATACAATGAGAATTTGGAATTCAGCAATTATAATTAGACTGACTTAAAAGCATTTTAAGTTAAACTAAAAAAGCTCTAAGGGTCTTTCTTGTAGAAAAAAAATCACACATTTAAAAATAATATCTAATAGAAGATGTATTAAAATCACAATGGATCATAGCTGTCAACTTCAAATAGTGGCTTTCTCCCTAAGAGCTTAAGTTTACACACTGGTGCAACACCACAAATGCAGATGCTACAAAGAAAACCAAATCTTATTCACAACACTTTGCATAAAAACTTTTCTTTCTGCAGGCTTGTGTGGAGTTGAAATTAAAGGATGCTAATATGCACATTATGCAGCACATTTTAAAAAAGCAAAAGTAGTTTCCTCGAAAATGAATTTTATCAGCTGAAAATCTGGGGAAATTCACATCCACTGTGCTCCAAATGTACCCAAGTGACAGCAAAATACTTTATGAAATGGGAAAAAAATTAAATATTATTTAATCAATAGCTGATTACCTTCAAAACTTTGGGCTTCTTTTCCCTCGGGGGCCTCTTGTTTTCCTTTATGACCTAAAAAAGATCAAATTGCAAAATGAGCCTCCGTATGAAGGAAAAAAAAAATTCATTCCCACCTCCCCCTAAAATTTTGGCTACTTCACTGTAAAAGTACTTATACCATTCAAAATCATCAACATGTTTGCTAGGCAGAACCTAAAGAGCTTATGTAAAATGTATACTTCAACAGTCACTGAAAAAAAGCCTTGCAGAAAGATGAAGCAGGGAGGTACCCTTTTTTCCCCTGAAAGTCTGTCTTAATTAGCCTCTGCATTCTTCACAGCGAAGCCCACGAGGTAGCCATCTTGCCTGTTCCTGCAGAGGAAGCCTCTACAGTGCAACAGCTCTGCAAACTGCTTTTTGGTATTATTATCATGGTGTTTAAAGGCAGCCCTGGCCTGCCAGCACTGTAGACGTGCTGGGCATGCCTTTTGCAAAAACAGCCCCACAAAGAGTACAGCCAATAGCAATGCAGAGCTTAGCAACTCCAAAATGATCTCTGCCTAGCCCTTCCTAGACAAAGGATCTCCTGTGAGACTCCACTCTCACCACAGGACACAGGCAACCCCAAGCTGCGACATGGAGTTCGCTGCAGAGGATCTGGTCGCGCCGAAATCACGGGAGGCTTCAGCAAAAACAATGCACACAAATCCCCTAGGTCTCAACAATCGGATCGATGGTGGGAGTCTCCAGATTAGTAACCTCTTGGAGACTCTGAGGGCAGATCTGTGCTGGGGGAGGGGTGCACTGCTGTGAGTCCAAAGTACAGGAGATATAACCCAGCCAAGGGGGGCATTTGGGCTTTCTTAAACTCTGGAAGGTATTGTGCATTTTTACTTTATAAGGCAAGGCTAAATATTGGCGATATTTAAGGCAGGGAGGTTATGTGAGGACAATGTAGGCTCAGCTGTTGGGCTGTGTCTCATTCCTCGGGAACCACACCTCTTTGCAGCAGGCGCTTTGCCCAGGAATACAGCAATTTGATTTCTGTCAATAAATGTCCAATGACAAAAGCAGATCAAGTAATAATAATAATAATAATAATAATCAAGCCACTTAAAAGGATAAGGACAGGACAAGGACAAGGAATAGAGAAGGAGTTTTCAAAAAGCACATAGGTCACTCTGAGTATCTGGACATAACCGATTTCTCTGACTAGGCATTTTTAATGAGCATCAGCCCCCAAATCCCTGCCCTACAAAAAGGCAGACCTTTGGGGCTAAAAGAGGATCTTTGGCTCTTCTCTCTCCCAAGATCATCAACTGTCACTGAGCATCTCTCTGCAGAGCTGCCAAGTAACTCCCCACGAGGAGCAGTCTGGAACAGGCTGGTGGTCAGACAGAGCCAGGACCCCACACACCTGGACTGCCCCAACACTCAGTGTGGTAAGCACCTTGGTTGGCACTTTCCAGCCAGTAGGAAAAGCAGAGCCAAAGTAGTCTCCCTCCCACTGGCCCCCTGGCATTGCAACAGCAGCAGTTGAGGGCAGACAGGAGCAGCTGCAGTGAGCCCGCTGATCTCAAGGTCAATGCCAAAATGCAATACAGACACTGGTCACAGTCCCATCAGAGCCACCTTGACAGCTGCATAGGTCTAGGCAAGACAGCTCCCAGGGCCAAACTTGCAGGAGCACATTTGATGGATTGGCAGGAGGGCTTTCCTGGCTATTCAGCCAAAGATGGGTTTTTCACTTGCAGTTGGATTCTGAACAGATTCCCACAACCAGGAACTGGGAACACAGTGAGGGCCAGAAAGCCTAGATTTCATCACCCCTGATTCCTAGCCTCTCGGTTTCCCACAAAAGCATGCTTTCCTTATTGGAACTGGAAGTCAAACATGCATTATTTTCTCACTCTTAAACACCCTCTCCCTTACCCACGCACCACCCCCACCCCCACCACCAAATTTTAAAGAAAGTCAGACAAGAAAAAAAAAAAAATCTGTTGGGTGTGGTACTTTAAAGTCTTCCTAAAACACTTGTAGTGAAACCAGTGGATTCTGATCTAACCACATTCACCAACGCAACTTCAAACACTTGCCCACAACTTCTCAAAGGAGCAAAACAGGGCTTTCTGTGAGGAATGAAACAGTCATAAAACAGGTAGAAAACCAGGATTAAATACAAGCTTTGGAAAGGAATGCAAAGTCAGTCTTTAGGAGCTTAAAAGTGCTTTGCATTTCAATTACTTATTACCCCTTTTCCAAACTTGAACATAATTTTTAAAAGGCAGATTGATTGCTCAATATTTTTTCCAGATTGATTGCTCAATATTTAATGAAATGGTCATGAATACATTATGACATAACATAATATCAATTAATCCACTACCTGTGTGATTCATGATTGGCTCAGTAAAATAAAATAAAGTGGTGAGAAGTGCATTTTTCAAAGCCAGTGAACCGTAGTTTCACTGCAACGGGATATGCATAAAGCCATATAACAAGACATTTGGCTACCAAAGCAAACACTGAAGGTCTGTGTGCACTGTTCTGTAAAATTACTTAATGAATGCAGCCTGAGATCATCCCAACTAGATATAAGAGTTAATGAAAGTGACCATAGCTAACATTGGAATCCTGGTGTGGCACTGTGGGCTAATGCACACAACTAATGCAACTAATGCAACTGCAATGTTGGTTTGAACTGCAAGCTCACCAGCCACTCCTTGGAAACCCTATACAAGGTTGCTGACTCAATTGCACTTAACAACAACAACAACATAGCTAACAGTACCTCTAAGTATCCAACTACTGTAATACCATGAAGATCTCTACTTATTTGAACACAAATTCACAAGCTTGTAACCAATATTGTTGGGGCCAGTCTCCTGGTGTGGCACTGTAAGATGAGCACTGGACTGTTAATCATAAGGTCAGTGGTTCAAACCCACCAGCTGCTTCTCGGAACCCTATAAAGGGTTACTCTGGTAGCGTAGTGGTTATGAATCGGGCTGCAAATCACAAGGTCAGTAGTTTGAAACTACCAGCTGTTCCGCGGGAGAAAGATGAGGCTTTCTGCTCCCGTAAAGATTTACAGCCTCGGAAACCCTGTAGGGGTCGCTATGAATTGGAACTGACTCCACGGCACATAACAACAACGACTTGACAACAACAACTGACTATGGCCATCAATTCCAAAGGAGCTCTGGTAACGTAGTGTTTACGAATCAGGCTGCGAGTTGCAAGGTCAACAGTTCGAAACTACCGGCTGTTCCACGGGAGAAAGATGAGGCTTTCTGCTCCCATAAAGATTTACAGCCTTGGAAACCCTGTACAGGGTCTCTATGAACCGACTCCACGACACATAACAACAACAAATAAATTCCAAATCCTATACTTAGAGATTTGATACTCTTAAAGACTTAGGTGGCAACAAGTTTTGATGGGAAGGATAATAAATTACTAGCAGAGGAACTGGACTCAGCAGAGCCACTGACGTTCTTTCATTATTTAGGATGAAGTGCATTCAATTAGATCCTGTTAAACGACAGACAAATCCGAAAGTTATACAGAACTTGTCTTTGTCACTTAAATCTATTTGTTTTTCCCACAAGGACTCATGACTATTAAATTACAAAAGCTGATTTTTTATTTTGCAATAACAAGCATAGTAAGGTCTATTATATATTACAAAATGAAATCTATCTTTAAAAAAATCATAGGATCACAGAACTAAAAATTGAGGGGAAATGAAGACTAATGACTCTGAGTCCTGATGTGGCCTTGTAGGATAAGCACTGTATTTTAAACCCACCATCCTCTCCTTGGAAACCCTATACAGAGTTGCTATGAATCAGAAAAGGCACTTAACAACAACAACTTTATCTCCTAGATAAACTTAGACTCAAAGATGTAAAATTACTTGACTTATAACTTGATTTGAGCTCCATTTTAACCATCTACACAACCCTATCCACAACTTTTATTTATTCAACACCCAACAACATACATATGTAAATGCCCCAAAACATACACTTCAATAAAAATTGAAGATAATCGGAATCCATTAGTCCACTGGGCTAATGAAATAGGTGAACATGAGTCTCCATGACTCTGACACCAGAAGAACAAGGGTGGTGCCCGACTACTACCACCAATTGTACCGAAAGGGATCAATCACATTAGAAGGTCCTTGAATGGAGTGGGAGACAATGAGGGAAAAAATTTAAAATTATAAAAAAGATCAGAAAGACTAGTACAATCTAAGACTACGGTCCTGGGTCACCTTTCAGATCTAGAACTGAACACAACCTGGTGGCCCAATTTTCAACCAGAGAGTGGACAGGTATATAGGGTGGACAACAACATTAGTAAGATGCGCTCACCATGGACTGGCCAACCACTCAAGATCAAAAGGGCAACATTTACCTAAAGACAAAGTTGAGAAGGATGGGAAGGACAGCTGTATGGAAATAGGAGCCACAGGGAGGAGGTGGAATAACTGTTGTTGTGTGGAAGGGATTAGTCATTGAGATGAAACAAAGTGTATCTCACTTTGACTGTACAATTAATGGTCTTGTCTGTAAACCGTTACTCAATTCACAATAAAAAAAAAAATGTTTTTAAACTTCATATTCACAATAGATTAGAAATTCAAATTTCTAAATTGCTATTTTAAATCATTGGTTTATTAGGCATGCTTTTAAAAAACTGTCCCCTCATAGCTAAATTTATGAATAATATCACATTTTTATTTCTCTTCGAAATACAAGCAATTGTGCCTCACAAGACACTAGATTTACAAACACTGCCTAAATGATGACAACAGTGGACGCAGCATGCTAGGAGGAGTCTTCTACCAAATTCAACTCAAGATTGACACCTGTGAAGCAAAACATCCTTCCAATATTTGTGACACACTCTTCTCCCATAAAATTGGTGTATATATTCCTTGCATGTTTGGGGACAGGGGAGGCTACAGCTTTTCAGCTTTTGCAGTGGTTTCTGGGTAAAGATATTCCTTGTAAACTACTAATATAAAATAGAGAAGACGAATACTTGTCACTATTCTAATTGAGATTTTAAAGTTAGTTTGGTTTTATTGCCTGTGAGACATAGGAACTTGCAAGACTAATGTTGGAAATTTTTCCTGGTTAATTACGTTGGATCAGTTTATGTGTAGGTGGCTGACCCACCTTACAGATTCCTTACCTGACACTATCCTCTACTTCTTTCCCGGAGGTTTAAAATGTAACAGCCTTTTTGCCCTCTAAGGGACCAGGGTCTACTTGGTATCCGCTCACTTCCACTAACAGTCCTGCGTATAGCTGGGGGAAAATAGCTGTTCTTCAATGGCAAGAATTAAAGAACCATGAGAAGATGATCTTCAACCGTTATCAACTGAGAATCATCACAGACAATACTGTTTCATTAATTAGTGCCTTTGAGCCAGTTATGACTCATGGCAACCCTGTGTAGAGTTTACGAGGAGCAGCTGGTGGATTTAAACTGCCAACTTTTTCGTTCGCAATCCAGTGCTTATCCTACAGCGCCACACAGACAATGGCAGGCAGAGACTGAAGAACGGAGCTGAAATGTCATCTCTCCAATTTCTCACCTATTCTTAGAGCTAACTTGAAAAGGCTACTTCCTTTATCCTGTACATCAACGGAGAGCAGTCATTACAACAGAACACGCAGATATCAATCATTTCACAAAGGAGTACTAAGGAAAGGTGACTGACTGGTTTGTCCTAAGTCTGCAAACCCTTGTTTGATGATAGAATATATGAATTTGTATAAACCAAATCTTCTAATGGAAGACAAGTAATGTTTTGAGACAATGTGTATATAAGATATTTCTGTTAAAAATGAGATCAGTTAATTCAGGAAGGATCACCTTCGACAATTTTTAAATTCATTTATAAAAGTCTTATACCATATCTCAAAGCAAGATATATGTGTCTGCCTATGAAATGAGTTGCTCTTAGGCTAACCCTTCAGATCTTCAGAAGGGATATTCTTCCTTCCTTCATTCTGGAAATAAAACATAGAACACCAACTATTTTTGAGGTACTGCTTATGCCTATGAATATCTGGAAAATGAATGAACTCTTGTTCATAGAGCTTAACTTAGGTAGAAAGAAACGAGTTTATCTGGGAGAACAAAACATAAACCAAAAACATATATGCCATCGAACTCATAATTTCTGTAATAATAGAATGTCTAAAATTATTTTTTTTCCATTCTATTTGATTTTACTAACTTCCAAATACTTATTTAATTTAATGAGCATATTAACTCTTCTTGCTTAAAATAAATTAAGTTAATGGTTCCTGGAATTCTGACTAGGGATATTTTTTCTAAATTGCTACTATTTCTGTGTTAGAAGCTGTTTCTTATAAGATTTTTAAATGTAGGCCCTTTAGAGCTCCTTTTGTGGTACAAAGGTGATATGTTGTTGTTAAGTGCCATCGAGTTGGTTCCGACCCATAGCGACCCAGTACAGGGTTTCCAAGTGGGTGTAAATCTTTACGGGAGTAGAAAGCCTCATCTTTCTCCCGCGGAGCGGCTGGTAGTTTCGAACCGCTGACCTTAAGGTTCGCAGCCCGATTCGTAACCACTACGCTACCAGAGCTCCTTACAAAGGTGATATATGTGCCTTAAAATATAAAGGTGATTTTGAACACAAGACTCCTTAGAATTCAACAGGACTGGAGTTCAAACTTACAATTGTCTTGACTGTTCATATTTCATAGGGAAAAAAATGCCTATCTTTAGTAGGAAAGTTTTAACACAAATGATTATAATGGTTGTTCCCATGGATACTCAACTCTTAATGATTACTTAAGAAAAAGAAATTTTTCTCAAGGTCTGATTTACCTGACTTCCAAATACTTATCCAGTGCACATTAATTCATTTATGAAGAATATCCTTCAGCTTAACCAGTACTTCACCTGATAATTACCGGTGCTAGGGAGAAGAATGAAGGGGGAGAAAAACAATTCCAGCTACTTCAATCAAGTCACATGCTCTATAGTTAAAAGAGGACACTCACGCATAACTTGGATGACAAAATTAAATAAATAAGAGAAAACTGCACACAAACTACCAAAGACAACATACAGAATGGGAGATGATATTTGGAAATCATACACAATAAGAATTCTAGTCCCTAGGATATATAAGGAAGGTGTGGCACTGTAGGATCAGGGCTAGGCTGCAAACTACAGTTCAAACCCACCAGCTGCTCCTTGAAAACCTATACAGGCACTTAACAATGCAACAAAAAGATACCAACTCAATTTAAAAATGGTCAGAGAATTTCAACAGACATTTCTCTAAAGATATACAATTGGTCAATAAGCATATGTAGAGCTGATCATTAATAAAAAGTAACAAACCAGATGCTAAGAAATACATTCTATGGAGTATTGGTATAGTGACATAGGATAAGCACTAGACCTCAAGGTCAGTTTGAACCGCAAGGTCAGTGGTTCAAACTCACCAGCAGCTCCTCAGAAATCCTCTCTATATAGGGTCGCTATGAGTCAGAACCAACTCGAAGGCACTTAACAACTAACCCACTTAAAGAAAAAAAGTATGGCCATAGCCACTGAGTAGGACCGAGCAGAACTGCCTCATAGGATTTGCAAGGCAGTATTCTACAAGGTCGGTGGTTCAAGCTCACCAGCTGCTCCTTGGAAACCCTATACCGGGTGGCTCTGGGTCGGGACCAACTCAACGGCACCTCACAACAACAACATTCTTTATAGTTGAGTCCTGGTGTGGCTCTGTAGGATCAGCACTGGATTGCTAACCTAACCACAAGGCTGGCAGTCACTCCTCAGAAACCCTATATAGGATAGCTATGAGTCAGAGCCGACTGGATGGCACTTAACAACAACTACAATTCTTTCTAGAAGGATCTTTGTTAGTATAGTGGATTACAAGCTGCTAATCACAAGGTCAGTAGTTCGAATTTACCAGTCGCTCCACAGGCAAAAGATGAGGGCTTCTGCTCCCATAAAGATTTACAGCCTCAGAAAACCTAAAACAGAGTCACTTAGTTGGAACAGAATCAGTGGCACATAACTACCAACCCCATTCTTTATAGAGGCTAGTTGCCACGTTTTTCTTCCACATAGTAGATGGTGGATTTGAACTGTTGACCTTTCCATAGACAGCTGAGTACTTAACCACTGGGCCACAAGGAGGCCTTTTTACAAACATACTGAATGGCTATCATCAAAATCAGATATTAACAAGTGTGGGTGAAGAAATTAAAATTAGAACCCTCATAAACTGCTGTTGTGAATACAAGATGGTTTGAAAATAAATTTGTAATTTTTCAAAAAATTCAACATAGAGCTATCATTGTTGTTGTTGTTGTTAACCATCAAGTCAGTTCTGACCCATGAAGACCTATATAGGATTTCCAGGGAGAGACTTGGTGAGTTTGAACTGGCAACCAACTTTAGGTTCAAACAACCTTGTGGTCCAATGCTTATCCTATAGCGCCACACCAGGACTTCATAGGATCCAAAAATTCCAAGATAAATGAAAATATATGTCTACACAAAAACTTGTAACAAAAATGTTCACAGCAAGATTATTGATAAAGCCCAAAAATGAAAATAACCTAAGTATTTATCAGTGACTAGATATACAAAATGTGGTTTATCCAAACAATGAAATAGTATTCCACCATATAAAGGGATGAAGTACTGATGCATGTTACAACATGAAGGACCCTGAAAACCTTAAGTAAAAGAAGCCAGTCACAAAAGATTCCATTTATATGAATGCCCAGAATATACAAACCCATAGAGACAAAAGTAAATTACTAAAAAAAAAAAGTAAATTACTGATTTACAGGGACTGGAAGTAAGGAACAGATAAAGCCTTCTTCTCAGGACAATGAAAATGTTCTGAAATTAACCAGAGGTAAGGCTTGCAAAATGAGTATACTAAAGACCATTGTTGTTACGTGCTATGGAGTCAATTCCGACTCATAGCAACCCTGTCTGTACAGGGTTCCCAAGGAGCAGCTGGTGGGTTTGAACCTCCAACCTGTGTTTCACAGTCTAGTACTTATCTTACAATGCCATGCTAAGAATTCTACTAAAGAGCATAGAATCGTACATTTTAAGAGTGGGTTTTTTGATACGTGAATTATATGAATTATATCTGAAGTTTTTTTTAAAAAGAAGATTATCTGATTATTCTTTATCATAGTGGAAAGAGGGGCTGTCTTACATGTTTACCACTGGGCATTAAACATATTTTGTTAAGTGATTCAGTTTCCTAATCTATAATACCTACACTTCATGGATTATGGTTTAATACAATAATGTAAAGCCTTTTATTACCATGTCAAGTACACAGTAGGCCTCAATAAACGTTACTGTTTCCTCCTTTTTTAATTTGCCTGTTTTCTCAGTTGTAAAATGAAAGAAGTTTAAACTTTGCTAAATCTTATGTGCTTAATTAGCAATGAAGACATTAGTTTCTGGTTGTTGGTTCTTTTTTAAAAAGCATGAAAAGTTGAAGAATACTTCATTTTGTTTTCCTTGTTCTATTAATTTTTGCTTGTTTGTCTTAACACTCAAAGTTATATCCCATAGAAAATGGGGTTAGGGGAATACAGAAAATAAAATTTAATTTCTATGTTTACCAATAAACAAATTTCTCTACAATTGTGCATTAACTCTTAAACAGTTATTTGCTACTACAGTTATAGGAGAAACACGGACACATACACACTTCTAACTGTGTCTATTCCATTCAAATTTCCATGGCTTGGATCAACTGCGGGCTTTCAGTGTCTTGCCCTCCTCCTACCTCCTCCTGCTTGGATCCTTGCCTGTGCTTTTTAAAAGAAACCTCACCACAAAATGGTACTACATATGAAATATGATATGAAAATAAGTCATAATAGTGTAAATGTCTAGAACACAGCAGAAACACCAAAACCCTCTCATTATAGAAGGACATGAAAACGGTTGCATAGTCATCTTGCTAGTAACCACAAGTATAATTCTACATCACATGGGAACAGTGAAATCAATTCATTCATAATGCATCTTAATCCTTTAGCAGGAAACACTTTCCCAAACTAAGAAACAGTGTGTACTCACTACTTCTGAGTATTTCACTTACTTTCTTCTACAGAGTATGAATCAAGCAGTAAGATGCAGGTGAAAGTAATGAAATAAATACACAAATTTCATCAAGGATGCAATAATGAATACAAAAATTCAAAAACCCAGTATGTATCAGGCAGATTCCGTGAATGGGGAAATAGTTGCTAAGCCCAACTACTAAATTAAAGGTTGTAGATTCAAGTCTATCCAGAGGTACATCAGAAGAAAGGGCAGGTAATTTACATCAGAGCAATTAACCTTTGAGAATCCTTTGGAGGATACTTCTACTCTGCTTCATGTGGAGTCTCCATGAGTAAGCATCGACTCCATAGCATCTGGTTTTTTTATTAGGGGGCCTTCTGTCAGAGTCATTGTATCCATCATTTCTGCTCCTCAAGTATGCATCCCTGCTTCACAGCTACGACCATCTGTCTCTATGTTACAAGTACGCCCATTCTCATACTGACGTGGGATATGTAAAGTCACAGTAACTGTGTTTTCTTCAACCACAGGAAAATTATCAGTTGTGTACTTCCAAAGTCTCTTTCTAGAGTGTTGTGACTATTTTGACAGTTTTTCTTTAGGGAGTATTGCATTTAGGTTAATGGTATTGGAATATTTTGGGACAATATAGAGAAAATGGTTGCACAACTTGAATGTAGTAAGTGTCACTAAACTATCCTTGAATCAGTGTATGTTTTGTTGTGCATTATGATTGTTTGTGATAATGAAGGAGTCCTGGTGTGGTGCCATGGGTTAATGCACTAGACTGCAAAATCAGTTTGAACCACAAGGTCTGTGGTTCAAGCTTACAAATTACTCCTTGGAAACTCTGTACAGGGTCGCTATGGGTCAGAACCGATCTTGTAGTCCAGCACATTAACCCAAAGTACTACACCAGGACTCCCTTTAGCTCCTAACCCTGCAAAAAAAATTCCAATCCCAGAAGGAACAACTTTCAACAATTTGGTTTGGTATGTGTCCTTTTAGAATTGTTTTTCTAAATTCCAGTACAATAGATTTCGAGCTTTTATGCTCCCTTTTCCTTTTAGAATTGAGTTGCCTAAACTTTGCATCTTGATATAAATCACAATTGCAATTACATACGGCAGTAATTTTTAATCTTTGCCAGTAATTTTAAATAGCATAGGCAGACAAATTTCATATTTTTAATGCACTCTGCAAAATGAAAAAAACATTTTCCTTTGAGAATTCGATTTGAGTTTCTCAGCATTGTGTTTGAGTTTCATATTCACATATCCCATGATCCTAATATGTTTGGTACTTAAAAAAAATTATATGTATAAAATAAACCCCAAAATGTTGTTTTCAGGAGAAACCTGCTAAAAGGACATATTACTTACATACAGGACAAAACGAATGCTTTACAATGCACTTTTTTTTTTTTTTAAAGGGCACTGTATTATAAGTGCTAGACTGTGCTAACCATAAAGTTGGCAGCAAAACCCACCACCCACTTCTCAGAAACCCGGTACAGGGTTACTAAGAGTCCGGACCAACTGGATGGCACTCAACAGCAAAAATATGAGAAATAAGCTGAATCTTACTTCGTTGTAAGATTTTTATTTATTCATTTATTGAACACCTATTATGTGCTAACTGGTGTGGCACTGTGGGTTAATGCACCAGACTGCAAAGCCATTTAAACTGCAAGGTTGGCGGTTCAAGCTTACCAGCTGCTCCTTGGAAACCCTATGTAGGGTTGCTATGAGTCGGAGTCGACTCAAGGGCACTTAACAACAACAATATTATGTACTAACAACACTTGAATCCTAAGCTTTGGCTTTGGTAAGTGCCATCTAGTACCATGCTCATACAATCCTGTGTACGGTTTATTGTTGTCAAATGGCAGTCAAGTTGGTGCCAACTCAAAGAGACCCTGTAAAGGGTTTGTTTCCAAAGAGCAGCTGGTGTGTTATAACTGTGACTTTGGGGTTAGCAGTCCAGTGCTTATTCAACAGCTCCACACCAAAACTTTGTAAAATGTCATTGAGTCTTTACTCATAGCAACCCTGTATGGAGTGTCTGTGGAGCAGCTAGTGACTTTGAACTGTTGACTTTGAAATTCAAACTGATCTTGTGGTCCAGTACTTATCCAACAGTGCTGAGGCTATAAATCTTTGTGGGAGCTGAAATCCTCGTCTTTCTCCAACAGAGCAATTGGTGGGACTCATACTGCTGAACCCTGTGGTTCGAAGTCCAGTGCTTATCCTAAAGAGCCAGCTTGTTCACAACACCACATAAATTCTGGCTTTGACTTTGTTACTGTACTTTATGTTAAGTGCCCATCAAGTAGTTTCTGACTCACAGTAACAGTGTATAGCGTTTCTGAGGAGTGGCTGGTGCGGGGCGGGGGGTGGGAATACCATGGCTTTCTTTTAAAGACAATGACTCAATATTAATGGGGCATAATTAAATCAGAAAAGAGCAAAATTTCTCTTCGTTGCTTTCACTGGTGACTTGAGAAGCTGACGATACATAATAAAGACTTTTTGGATACTAATGATTGGAGCACTGCATTGTCTCATTATCAAGGTAATGCCCTGAATTGCTTAGATTAGTTTGATTCATTTGCTAGTATAATATAATAATTCATTTTAGTATAATAATAATGTAAAATAATTCCCCCTTCTATGTTGTTGTTGTTGTTGTTAAGTGCCATTGAATTGATTCTGACCCATAGGGACCCTGTATAGAGTTTCCAAAGAGCAGCTGGTGAGCTTGAGCCACTGACTTTGCAGTTCAAATGACTTTGCAGCCTGTGACGCATTAACCCACAGCACCATACCAGGACTATTCCCCCTTCTATTTGTCGTTGTCAAGTGCCATTGAGTCGATTCTGACCCATATAGACACAGTATAGGGTTTCCGAGGAGCAGCTGGTGAGCTTGAACTATCGACCTTGCAGTTCAAACATTTTGCAGTCTGGCGCATTAACCCACAGCACCACACCAGGACTCCTTCCATACTTCCTGATAAATCCATCAAAGTGCTAGGATGGCTTGCTACTTTAAAATAAGAAAGAGTTTCAGTCTTTTTACCATTAACTCTGGGACTACTTCTCTGAACAAGAGGTGCGCCAACAAAAAAGGATCTGAAATTAAACTCTGTAACAAAATAAACAGTATCACACTAGGGTGCATACTTAATGCACACTAGGGTGCACCTCAAGGTAAAGAAAAAAATTCTCACCATTAAATAACCTCAGGATAAACTGAGAAAAGACTATAGTTGTCAAAGACTTCATTTTGCTTGAATCCACAATCAACACTCAAGGAAATGCAGCAGGTAAGAACCAAAGGTTACATTGCCTTGGGCAAATGTGCTGCAAAAGAGCTCTTTAAATTGTTCCAGAGCAAAGATGTCAGTTTGAAGACAAGGTATGCCTGACCTAAGCTACAGTCTTTTCAATAACCTCATATGCATGTGAGAGTTACAAAATGAATAAGGAAGATCAATAAAGAACTGATGCATTTGAATTATAGTATTGGAAAATATTGAAAGTACCAAGGGCAGCCAGAAGCACAATCAAATCTGTCTTAGAAAGAGAACCAGAAGCAAAGATGGTGGGACCACTCCCTGGAAAAAGACATCATGCTTGGAAAAGTGGAGGAGCACTGAAAAGTAGTAAGGCCCCCAATGAGAAGGATTGGCATAGAGAATGCACTGGGAGCAAACATAAGAACAATTGTGAGGCGGGTACAGGATAGGGCAGTGTTTCATTCTGTTGTACATATAGATTTGATGAAAACTAAGGACAACAGAGTGCAAACTATAATAGTATAACGAATTATGCAGCTACTACATGAAGATATAGGCCAATTTCACACAGTTTTCTTCTTGGATAAGATTATATACACAAAATAGAAGGTGAGATTTTAATTATAGTGACAAGATTCAGAAATTAACAACTATGGGTTAGAATCAACTAAAATCAGAATGGTTTTGTTGACATGCTAGAGGATAAGCACTGAACTACTAACCACAAGGTTGGTGGTTCAAACCCAACAGCTGCTGCTCCTCAGCAACGCTATACAGGATCTCTATGAGTCAGAACAGACTCCCTGGCACTTAACAACAGACCACAAAGGCCGGTTTCTATGACTAGCTATGTGGTGAGTTATGCTACTGAAGTCTCAGTAGGGACTCAAAGAGATTCCTAAAAAGCATATTTAAATACATATAACATTTGCCTTCAATTGAAGGAACTGGTAGAAGAATTTGTTCCATATGTCTAAAAGAGGCTAGCCCCAAGCCCAGCCCCACCAAATAAAAGAATGAAATAAGCTGAGTGTCAACCAACTCTGAGATGCCATCTCTGGAACTGAACTGTGATCATGTAGTAGAAGCCACCCACAAGAAAGTGGACAGTTCAACTGAATCATAATATTTAGTAATATTTTACTTTTGAACACAACTTATGTGTTACTATTTTTCTCGGTAAAACATGCATTAGCTGAGAAGATAACATGATGATAAACACAGCTCACTTTGAATTATCTAGAATACTGCTCTTTAACCAAGCACATAATAAATAACCCTTTAATCATTTTGGAAGAAACATCAACGTTAACTAAGGTCCATACAAGAAAGATGATTTCACCTTGGAAAGACCAGCTCATAAACAGTTCTAACTAATACGTGATGATATATCAAAATCATCTAACTAGAGATATGCAATATAATTGAAGACATCACCCTGGTTTGACGCTGTAGATAAGCACTGGGCTGCTAACCACAAGGTTTGTGGTTCAAGCCCATAGGTCACTCCTTGGAAACCCCGTACAGGGATGCTCGAAGTCAGAATTGACTCAATGGCACCAAACAACGACAAAAATAAAACTTTTAAGTGCAGACTAGTCAACAACTCTAAAGAGTGTTGTTGTTAAGTGTCGTCAAGTAGTCAAGTGGTGTCTGGTTGATAGTGAAGATGTATAGGATTTAGAAGGAGCAGCTGGTGAGTTTGAGCCACTAAGTCTGCTTTTCAAACTGACCTTGTGGTCCAGTGTTTTATCCTAAAGCGCCAAAGAGTTGTTGTTAAGCGCCATGGAGTTGGTTCTGACCCATAATGATCCTATATAGGGTTTCTAAGAATCGGCCGGTTAGTTGGAACCGCCAACCTTGTGGTTCAAGCTGACTTAGAGGTCGAGGGCTTATCCTATGGTGCCACACCATTGGCTGGAAAATTGATGCCTACAGTTTTCTGGGATTCTCCAGGGCCAGTATTAGTGCACTATCAGGAAAAAGGTTCAGCAGTCAACAGCGCTCATTACAATGAGATGCTCACTGAAGAACTGAAGCCTGAACTTCAGATTAAACAGAGAGGACTGCTATCCAAGGGCTTTGTGATCTTGCATGAATGGACGCATGTCCATTCAACTCTGAATATAATTTTGACATTTTGTAAAAACTTCATTTTGAGGTGTTAAGCATCTCCCCTATTGTCCTGATTTTGCTCCACTGGACTTTTACCTGTTTGTTCCCCTGAGGACAAAGATTCACCTCTGATGAAGTGAAGACAGTGGTGCATTCATGGCTCACAAACTCAGTCTAAAACATTTTTAAGAAGGGAATACAAAAGCTTGTTGACAGATGGACAAAGTACTGAAAAGCAGGAAATTATGTCGAAAAATGTGTTTGTCTTTTCTAAAAGTTGATTAAAATAAATTCTACAGCTAGAGTTGGGATGATTTTTGACTCACCCTCATACCATAGAATAAAAGCATAAAAAAATGAGCTAAAACTTGATTTCAAATGAACAACAGAACTACAGACAAGCGTGTACACTGTGTGTGTGCGTGTGTATGACAGACACAGAGAGAGAATTTAAGTAACTTTTGGTCACAATACTGACATTACAGTAATAATGACTGTACCTATCAGCAAGATCTTGGTTTTGAAATACCATATTCCACTAAAAGGAACCAAGTTTCCTTGGTTAAGTAGCTGAATTCTGGACTGGGCAAAGCTGAAACTAGATTAAACCTACACCATCTTGTGCCAGCAAAACAATAGAAGGATAGACATGCAACCATAAACACAAAGTGAGCTCCCTGGCTAAACTCGGGGACAATCTGAGCATCAAAATTAAGATAATAACTAATTATGACCAATTGACTGTAAGAATCCATTAGTTCATATTGAAAGAGTTAAACCAATAACTTTCTTTGAGATTAAAACTCAATAGATTTAGAAGAAATGATGGAAATAGAGAACCACGATTGGCAGCTGTCTTAGTTATTTGTTGTTGCTGTTGTTGTAATGTGTTGTTAAGTAGATTCCAACTCATAGTGACCCTGTATAGGGTTTCCAAGGAGAGGGTGGTGGGTTTGAACTGCTGACCTTGTAATTCTCAGTCCAGTGCTTATCCTACAGCACCATACCAGGAAATGTAAATAATGAATTTGTCAAAGACTTCATTTTACTTGGATCCACTGTTAACAGTCATGGAAGCAGCAATCCAGAAATCAAGAGGCATTTTGCATTAGGCAAATCTGCTGCATAAGACCTCTTTAAAGTGTTCAAGAACAAAGATGTCACTTTGAGGACTAAGGTGCACCTGATCCAAGCCCCAGGGTATTTTCAACAGCCTCACATGCATGAGAAAGTTGGACAGTGAATAAAGAAGAATACATAAGAATTGATGCATTTGAGTGATGGTGTTGGAGAACAATACTGAAAGTACCAAGGACTGCCAGAAGAACAAATCTGTGTTGGAAGAAGTACAGCCAGAATGCTCCTTAGAAACCAGGATTGTGAGACAGTCTTTCATACTTTGGACATGTTATCAGGAGGAACCAGTCCCTGGAGAAGGACATCCTGCTTAGTAAAGTGGAGGGTCAGTGAAAAAGAAGATCCCCAAAGAACTGGACTGGCCGTGGCAGCAGCAATGGGCTCAAGCATTGCAAGGATTGTGAGGCTGTTGCAAGACAAGACAGTGTTTTGTTCTGCTGTGCCTAGGGTCTATGGGTCAAGTGCACCCAGCAACAACCACAACAGGAGAACTAGGTCATCCCTTAGAGGTACACACTGGTTAACACTTTGCTGCTAAAGTTAGAGGTTTGAGTCTACCCAAAAGTATTTCTTTTTGAGTTATAGTCAAGTCAACAGTGATTGTTTTTATGTTAAAAGAAATTCTTTGATGGTTACCAGGGTTGGGTGTCCTTGTGTGGTGCTTGTAAGGTAAGCACTGGACTGCTAACTGCAAAGTCGGTAGCTCAAACCCACAGGGTAGCTATGAGTTGGAACCAACTCGACAACACTTAACAACAACAACTAATAGTAACTGCTCAGAAGGGGATCACATTAGAAGACCCTGGATAGAGTGAGAGAAAGTGTGTACAAAACTCAAAAAATATAAAGAAAACTGGTCTACTTGTCCGAAAGAAGGAGCCTTGGTAATGTAATGAGTTATGGGTTGGGCCGGTAACTACAAGGTCAGGAGTTCTGCAGGAGAAAGATGAGGCTTCTGCTTTCATAAAGATTGACAGTCTATACAGCATCGCCCAGTTGGAACAAACCAGAAGGCACACAACCACCACCAATGGTCTGAGAGAGACTGGAAGAACCCGAGACTATATGACTGCTGCTCAGCCTTCAGGTCTGGACCTAAACTCACCCTCACGGCTCAAGCAGTAGATAGGTATATAGTGGGACAACAACACTAATGAGGCATGCTCACCATAAAACTTCAACCATTTAAGATCAAAAGGGCTGCATTTTCCTAAGGACAAAATTCAGAAGGCTTGGGAAAGAAGGAGGAAAGGAAACAACCATCACAGGGAGAAAGTGAGCTAAGTGATGTTGCATGGAAGGGATTGCAACTGAGATGAAAGGAAGTGCATGATTTGTTGAATACAAAACTGATGACTTGCTCACTCAACTCACAATAAAAAACTGAAAGGAAAATAAACAAATTTGGCTAGAAGGGCAGTATTAAGTAATTCAATGTACTGTAGGAAGTCAAAGCATTTTTGGACAGATCATTTCAGCCAAGAATGAAGTAAAAACTGTGAGTGAATTATAGATCACAATACTTAGTTCAATCGAACTGACTATACCTGAATTTGTAGTCAGGAGCGGTGACCCAATAAACAAGGTAAGCAAGGGATTACTTGTGCTTACTTTACCAATCTGTGGTGAACAATAATCACATGGTCTTTGGTGAGGTAAAAAAAAAAAAATGTGAAAGTTACTTCAGACTAGTAAGTAAGCACAAGTAAACCCATGCTTACCTTGCTTATTGGGTAATCTCATACTGCTCTGTGCGGACAGAATAAATACAACTGCAAGTGAATTATCTAAAAATCATACAACAGCATATTTCACAGATAGCTTAAAAGTCTGAAAAGCAAAGAGTTTGCTTTGAACTAACTTCCTAAAATCCTTTAAATAAATTCTAGGCCTATCAATACTTTTATTACTTTAAAACTGTAAGTTATAATAATAAGAGTTAATCGTATATCAAGGAAGAATTTGCAAACCATTTCACCTTCTGATTACCATGTAATTCCAACAATCCTGTGAGAGACATAGTGAAGGGAGAGATTTGTCTGCCAAAATGTGAGGTAAAAGCATGTCTCCAGGGCAGTTTCACCCTTCACAGGTTTTATGCTGGTGTAATTTTATTTTTACCAAAGGAAAGAAGTTTGATTCCTTCAGCTTCTCAGGCTGGTAGGGAGTTAATAAATTTGTTTCACTCTTAATTTTTAAATCTGTAACTTCCAAAAAGAGACAAATAGCTAGCTAAAATGCAGCACTGTGTACATCTTAACCACGTTTCATACAATTCCCCTATGTATGTCTCCGTCAAATCTCATCATGGAAAACAGTATGTTCTAGTTTTCTAGGGCAAACTCTAAAAATATGCTAATGCACCACTGCACAAGACACATTTCTAGTAAGTTCACAAATTCTTATCGGAAATATGAGGCAACATTTCACCAAGGTAAAAAGGATGTAATATTGAAGCAAATTGTGAAATCAATTCTTGTGTTCCAACCCCTTTGTCTATTTGCTTACCTTCCAAGGAAGGACGCTGGACGGCTTCTTTTTCAGTTCCTCACATTTCCTCTTCTTACAGATCTGATGGCTGTTCTTCCTGTTCTTACAGTAAGTACATTCACCACAGTTGGTCTTCTGCTGACAGGGCTCACAGACTCCACATCTCTTTCGTTTCTTCTTTACCAAAGTAGGTAACAAAGTCGTGTAGGAAGGAGACGAGGTACTGGCAAGTGACATGGGTACCAGTGTGGGGTTGATACCCATCGTATTGTTCATGTGGGTCTGAGAACTCCTTCCTATGGATTTGCTATGACCTGGCTGGGAGAGTTGGGCAACACCTAGTGAAGACTGGTACAGTCCTCTCTGACCATAAACTGGCAAAAAGTTGATATGAGCCTGCTTCTCATTTTCTTTATTACTTACAGTCATTGCTGGAGGTACCAAACTTTTCTCGGAGTTTGATGATGAATAAGGAGGATGACCTGAGAAGCCCAAAGGCAAAATCTGCATGGCATCCTGCGTCTCATGCCCATATGAGACCGTACTCTGGGGTACAGGCCATTCTGAGGGAACGTGATAGATGACAGCTGAGTCTGCAGGAGTAGAAAGGAAGATAGGCAGGTCTGGAACAGCATCACCACTCACACCAAGGGTCTCCTGTTGGTCTAGGATGGCACCAAAGACTTCTCCTTGGACTGGCATAGCACCAGGAACTTCTGGTATGTTTGAGGTCTCACCTAGGGCCTCTGTATGAACTGAGTTAGCACCAGGAACTTCCCACTGATGTGGGATTGTGTCGAAGGCCTCTCCTAGAACAGAGCTGGGCTCAGGAAATTTTTGTTCATCTAGGGTAGCACTAGAAACTTCCTGCTGATCTAGGGTAGCTTTGAGGGCCTCAGAATGATTTGTGTTAGCACCAAGCATCTCTTGTTCTGAGTCTGCCATGAGGAGTTTTATTAAAGAGGTAGGATATACAGACCCACCAACAGACAAACAGTTCCTAAGGTTCAATTCCGGTATAACCGCATTAAAGCTAGAGGAGGGATCACAAGCATGTTCACTTTTGATGGGATCCAAGTAAGAATCAGAGAGCTTAAGAGATTCTACTCGTGAACCCAAGTCTTCTAACTGAACACAAGGGTTTCTTTCAGAGGTAACTGTGGAGATTGATCTTTGGGACAAAGGAGCACACTGAGTGTCCTGAGTAAACATTCTAGTGTAGGCATTGAGATCATCTAATGACTCTCCAGAGAGTAGCTCTTCAGCATGTGTCTCTTCCAGTGACCTAGAATGGATCTCTGCTGCCGGGCCACTGTGAGTGGCAACGTTTATTTTGGTATCTTCAACCCTTTGGGACCAAGACTGGCTTGTGTTTTGGCTCTCATCTTTAATTAAAGATGAATTTTGTGCACCAATTAGATTTTCAGTGTCAAGAGGGACTGGGGGGTCTTGCATTAGGTCTGACTGATTTTCTGAGTGTCTCACTCCTCCCACATTAGTGAGTACTTTACGCTCACACTCATGTTGTTTTTCTAAACTCTTACAAGGTGGGACTTTCTTAGGTTTGGTTATGACCACTGGAGGCTGAGACAGACGCCTGCTAAGAGAGGTGCTTCTGAGAGCCATTGTAAATCCATTGCAAGTTAAGGACTCAGGGTTCTGAAAAAGAACCTCAGTCCTTTCCAAATTCAGTCGTGCCGCTCCAGCTCTTGTCCGAAGGCTTCTGACAGGCATGTGGGGTTTGGGTTCTGTTTTTTTCTTAACATCTCTTTCTTGAATTAGTTGCTTGAATTTTCCAGGGCTCACCATCCTGACTGATGTCACATTTTTGTTGCTTGGATTGGAGGTCTTCTTCAGTTGGTTGTTTTTCTTTTTGCTTAAATCTTCTCTCCTGACTAACCTGGAAGGCCTTGCATGGCGTGATCGAGACATAGCTACAGAGCAGGAAAAACTGAAAGGCCACGGGACACAGAGTCATTGGTCCTTTGGAAAGCCTCCCTTCTGAGGAGAATCTGGATGCTCCACAGTTGTGCTCAGTCACATCAAGGTTTTGGTCTGAAATAACAACAACAAAAAACACAATGAAAGTGAGTCTTTTTCCTATTCATTCTCCCATTTGAAATACAGTATTTGCCAGAAGTTATTAATTAAAATTACGTGACGGAGCCTTTTTAATGCAAAAGTAAATAAATAAAGATATAATTGTTGCTGAGTGCCGTCAAGTCCGTTCCAACTCATAACAACCTTGTATAGGGTTTCCGAGGAGAGGCTGGTGAGCTTGAAACACCGACCTTGCAGTTCAAATTGACCTTGTAGTCCAGCTTATTAACCCACAGTTCCACACCAGGACTCCAAAGATATAGTAAACATAAAACTACTAGTGTATACTTTCATTAGACTGTGACAACTGAATTATTTATTCTTTGAATAAGGTATGGGGAATTTCTCTACATTAGAAACCACAACTTAAGTTGTGTATTTTAAAGCATAAATCCAAATCTTTACAAATTTATATACTTTTAAGAATTATCTCTTTATCTCTTTCCTCAGCACATCACCAAACAGGCAAAAATATCATCTGTCTGACAGTAAAGCTGGTAAAAGCTTATTTATACTTCTTATATAAGCCAAGAAATTTAACTCCCTGGAGATCCAACAATAATATAACATTCCAATTAACAATCCATAAATCGTGGACTTTTCACATTTTTACAAAAATAGCACTGAATTTTGGAAGCCTTATTGGCCCAACCAGCTGCTCCTTGGAAGCCCTAGTATATAGGGTCACTATGTGTCAGAACTGACTTGAAGGATGGCACTTAATAACATTAATCCAACAAATATCTGCAACTCTACAGCACTTAACAAGGGGCTCTCAGTGTAGTGATTACAAATCGGGCTGCTAACCTCAGGGACAGCAGTTCGAAACTGCCAGTTGTTCTGCTCCCATAAAGATTTACAGCCTCAGAAACGCTGTACAGGGTAGCTATGGGTCGGAATCTATTCCAGGGCACATTACCACTACCACCACCACAGCACTTAACAACAACAATCTACTATGTGTAAGGAAAGCATTTTGATTGGCACTGCCCACTCCCAGAAATGATGTCCCTCTTTTCTCTTTCACCTGACTTAATCCAAAGACTACTTGTTCTAAAATGCCTTCTACCAAGGGTCCCGAAAGTCTCATGGTGAATGCCTAGGCAAGGGAATTAGAAATAAGGAGGAAATAAGGTTATTAGAACAGTGAAGTGCACTAGGCAGGTAACTATTATTTGAAAGATAAGTAAGAAAAGAACAAATGAAAGGGGACTGACTAAGAACCATCACTAATTGGGTTTGCATTGCTCCTCTGACTGTGTTGTTGTTAAGTGCTGTTGAGTTGGTTCCAACTCATAGAGACCCCGTATAGGGTTTCCAATGAGTGACTGGTGAGCTAGAACCGCTAATCGTGCAGTTTAAATGGCTTTGCCATCTGGTGCATTAACCCACAGCGCCACACCAGGACTCCTCTGACTGTGTACCCCGACCCTAAGTAAGACCTAGCTGTAAGACAAAGACAAACTGTGATAAAAACAGAATGGAAAGACCAAGATAGTAATGTGCCAATAGTTTCTAAAGATCACAGAAACAAGAACTGAGGATTCTTTAATAGCAAACAAGTTCTTGAATTTTCAAGAAAGCGTGGTGTAGGAAAATGGTTACCAAAAACTGGTCAGTGGTTAAAAAAAAAACAAAAATCTGGTCAGTGGCCAGATTTTCAAGTCTATGGCAAAATGGGAAAAAAAAAAAACACCGGGCAATGTAAATTAAATATATTCATTTTAAACAATTTCTTTATTCTGAAATTATTTCTTCCTATTTCGTACCATTAAAAATTATTGTTTTTAAGTGTTATAGAGTGGGTCCCGCTCATAGCAAAACTGTATAGTTTCCAATGAGCGGTTAATGAGCTTGAACCACCTATTTTTGTGATTCAAATCAACCTTGCAGTTCAGTTCATTAACCCATAAGGCCACACCAGGTCTCCACCATCAAAATAGCCTTCCTAAAAAAGTAATTAAAAGTGGTTGTTTTCTGTAAGGGTGGAGGATAGTCTTATTTTTTCTTAATAGTTGGTAAAATAAAAACAACCCTTTTCTATACCTTATTTTGTATAATTCATCCAGATAATCTTGGGAGTGACTCATCTAGTGGCTAAAGATGATCTAAGATCAGAGACCCCTGAATTTAAAAGTGAGATCACCAGCTCTGTGTCCTTAAGCAAACGACTTAACTTCAGAGTCAAAAGCTTCTTCACCTGAAAGGAGGTCGCTTTCAATGGACTCCTTGAACAAGGAAATAGACATCTAGTACCACTGGATTCGTTTGTAAGGCATCTGACTGCGTTCAAGAGGGGTGTAATAAGATGGACTTTGGAAGTTGTAGATTTTGTGTTCAGTGTGTAGCTCAGAAACATTATTAGCTGTGTGATATTGACAAATTCATTGATCTCTCTATACCTGAGTTTCCTTTTGTGTAATTGCATAGCAAACATTACCAGCCTAATTAGGTTACCATGAGGATACAACAAGATGATGTGTGTAAAGGCTTATTAGCACAGTGCTATGTAAATTTGTTGTAAGTGCTGTGGTGTCAGTTCTGTCTCATAGCAACCCTGTATAGGGTTTCAAGGAGCGGCTGGTGGGTTTGAACCACCAACATTGCGGTGCTGATCCTACAGCACCAAACCAGGATTCCAATATTGTGTATTAATGCTATAACAAAGGGTTCAAGCAAAGACTCTAATCTATGTAATGTTGTCATTGTTGTTATGTGCTGTCACATTCATAGCGACCTTGTATAGGGTTCCCGAGAAGCAGCTGGTGAGTTTGAACCACCGACCTTGTGGTTCAAAATGACCTTGCGGTCCAGTGCTTTATCCCACAGTGCCACACCAGGAGAGTCCATGCTATGAGTCAGTTACGACTCCTAGCGACCCTGTATAGGGTTTCTGAAGAGCAGCTGGTAAGCTTGAACCACTGACTTTGCAGTCCAGTACATTAACCCACACCTGGACTCATGCTAAGTAATAGGCACTTAAAAAAAAAAAAAGTCATTTACAACTCCAGAATATAACAAATTATAAAATAAATCTAGTTATTATTATTGCTGTTGTTAAGTGTCATCGAATAGGTTCCAACTAATAGCAACCTCGTATAGTACAGGGTTTCCAAGGAGTGGCTAGTGAGTTTGAACCGCCAACCTTGAGGTCCAGTAATTATCCTATGGTGCCACACCAGGGCTATAGAGCCAATTTAACCCACAGTAGTCTTGCATATCTCATAAAGCAAGATCCGGAGTCCTTTAGATTCCGACCCCACTTAATACACTGGAGGTCACCCACGACATAAATAAATAAGGAAATTGACATTTGAAGTACATGCATTGTGCCATTTAAAAATAGACATTAGTGATAACACTAACCACAGAAAAATAACATTTTGGTATTTCAATACTAAATACAAATACTAGGCCCCAGAATGCTTTACTTGAATTCCTGGCATCTAATCTTTCTGCTTTTTTTTCCTTTTCTGAAAAATTAACATTTTCACTGCAATGAGTAACTCTAGCTGTGAAGAACTAAAGGATATTTCCTCCAAAGATCATTGCTGTTTATAACAGCATTTTCGGTAAACAAGTCATTTCAATTCCAATCTCTAAAAATTCGACTTGATTTTGATAGAGATGCCTTTTCAGATAAAGAAATCAATTTCAATCTCTAGATATTCAATGATATTGGCACAACCATGTTCTTCCTGTCTATCAGAAATCACGTTGTTAAAAAATTATGCCATCCAGTGGGTTCTGACTCATAGTGACTCTATATAGGGTTTCCGAAGAGCAGGTAGTGAATTTGAACCACCGACCTTTCGTTCAAACCAACCTTAGGGTCCAGTGCATTATCCTGCAGTGCCATACTCAAAATAATCTAGATATCCCAATCCATCTTAAAAAATAAAATTCATATATGTAAGCAATTCATCTAGATAAACCCTTGGCTGATGATGTCATGGGATTTTTAAAGTACTTTATAAACTGATTTCTGCCTCTTCTGTGTTCCTACTGAACACTGAATTCAAGTGCTTTAGAAACTCACATATGTAATGAAGGTGTGCTTACCATTACACAGTAGCTGGTAGAAGAGAGGAAATGCAAAGGTATAAGCATTGTGGATTGGGAAGATCTGACCTCTTTAAATGGTAACAACCTTTTTTAGAAACTGTGAAAGAGGCCACTGACCCCTGAAAAAGCCAACTGCAGGGGAGAAACCATTGGTACCACCCAGACAAAACAGAAGGGAAAATCAGAAACAAAATCAGGGCTCCAACAAGACCCTAATTTGATCACCTTTGGCTCCAAGGATGAACTGTAATCTTCTTTCCTGATAAACTAAATTGTCCTAAAAGCTGAGTTCTGGGTGTGAGAGGAACACAGTCCTCTTGAAATTTGTGGTAGAATAAGAAGACGACAATACTCCATTCTATCAGTGTTGTTTACTGCCAACAGAGAGGAGTCATGGCGACCGCCAGGCATAGTGAGGATTTTCAGAGATGCAGCTAGGAAGTTTGAACTGCCGACCTTGTAGTTCAAACCGACCTTGCAGTCCAGTGCTTATCCTACACACCACATAGGACTCCATTCTATTAATTTTTATTGTTGTTAAGTGCCATCGAGTCAGTTCCAACCCATAGTGAACCTGTATAGGGTTTCCAAGGAGCGACTGGTGAACTTGAACTGCCAACCTTGTGGTTCAACCCAACTTTGCAGCCCAACGCATTAACCCAGTGCCACACCAGGACTCCATTCCTCTATTCCATTAATTAGGTCCACATTTAATTGCAATATTATCCCCAAAATATCACCCCATATTTAGTTCTCCTTTTACTTTATTATTACATACCCTACTTATATTTTTTATGCTTTTGTTGAAAAATATTTCAACATACTTAAATCTCTTGTGCACACTTGTTTGTGTACACTTATCTAATTACATTTCCACTTTCCATTTCTGATGAAAATTGATGCTTCCATATTTCTCAAAATTAACTTTATCCTACTCTAGAATATCTTCCAGAGTCTGAGTACTGCAGGGTGGTGGTTATGTGCCTTGGAGTCGGTTCCAACTCATAGCGACCCTGCACGGGGTTTCCAATGCTGTAAATCTTTATAGGTGCAGAAAGCCTCATCTTTGTCTCATGCAACGGCTGGTAGTTTTGAACTGCTGATCTTGAAGTTAGCAGCCAGACTACTAACTACTAAGCTGCCACAGCTACAGAGCAGAAAATATACTAGTTAGTGTTCTTGTTATTAGTATTGAAATACCTAGTGCACTTGGTAGAAGGAAGTATGGACAATTATCTAATATTATTCCATGAGTTCTTTAAAAAAATGTTTTTTAAAAAACTGGTGGTATACAAGACATAGCTCATTTAATAGATCTTTTCACCAGAGGGCACCAAGACCCCTAACCCACAATATAATGTTTTCCTAAAATGTCCTTGTGACTAAGGGAGTGAAGTGGATGAGACCTAAACATTCTAGGCCAGGAGATAAGAAGCCAACTCATATTTGAGATAAGAACAGACATGCTGCTAATCCGGGGAATAAAGAGTTAAGATCAGAGGGGAGGAGGTCTCCAGTGTAAGGTATGCCAGTTATTCACACATAATCTGAAAATTCCATTACCAAAAATTTGCCTAACCAAACTAATCAACAAATAGCATCAGAATTTTGGTCTCAATAATATCTGAGTTTTCTAGGTGATAAAACCCACCAGTCGTTCCTTGGAAACCCTATACAGAGTTACTTTGAGTCAAAACCAACTGGACAGAACTTAACAACAATAGCTGGTAATGAAAATCTTGCTTTTTGGAAAACTTTAAAAATATACATATTTTAAAATTTTTTTCATTTTGTCTAGAAAATAAACAGTTAACTTCGTAAACTGTATCAGTTGTCCCTAAAGGACAACATTGACAACATTGTCAAAAAAATCCTCACCCACCTACATCACTCCTTCTGTGGCTCTCCGGAAGTCCCCAGGACAGGAAGTGGATGCAGTGATGTAACCATCCAGCCCACATGTCTATTTAAAATTATTTTGCAATCCTTCCCACTATCAGTAGGGGCCCAACAGGGGTAAGTACTTGCAAATATGCACTATATGGACTCCTGGTGTGGCGCTGTAGGATCAGCTCTGGACTGTGAACCACAAGATCAGCAGTTCAAACCCACCAGCTACTCCTCCAAAACCCTACACAGGGTCGCTATGAATCAGAACTGACTCAACAGCACTTAAACAACAAACAACTTGAATATATAGAGCTAGTTTCAAAAATGAAATAGAATTTCACAGTTAACCCAACTCAGAATGTAAAGACTACAGCACTTCTTAGAAAAGCAAAAATTGAAACACATCTTTTTTAAAAGGCACCACCTGGCTCAGTTTCCTCCAGCAAGTAAATTCTACAACTAAAGGAAGAGGAGGCGGGTGGACTGCTTGCTGTTCCTAGATAGTTCTCTACCACAGGAAGTGTGAGAGCCCTCAACACGTGGAAAGGCTGTTGAGCAAAACGCACTAGAATGCCAGCCGTTTCAGTCAAAGGCTCCTTCCATATGTAAAACATCCCTGCAGTCCTGCAGACAGTAGGGGGGAGGTGGGGAGGCCAAAAGGGGCCAAGTAAAAAGAGAAGTTAAAATGGAGACAGACTAGCTCCTCTAAAATACAAGAAAAACATAAAACACATAGAGAGGAAGAGAGAAAAACCTTAGGGGGGGGAATGAAAAAAGGGGGCAAAGAAAGCACAACAGCAGAGAGAGGAAAGGGAAGAAATAGATCTTTACTAACAATGCCATAATATAAAAAGACAACTGGGATGAAAAGACAGAAGACTAAAGATAGGAAAAGCAAGGGAAGAAAAAGAAGTAAGTGGTGGCCCCTAACAACTGGGGAAGATACCTTCAGTCTCCCAAGGAAGATGGGGGATGGGAGGGGACAAGCCAGATAAAGAAGATTGGAGGAGGGGGACAAACAAAGGGCAGGGGCAGTGAGGATCCAATCCTCCAACACAGGAATTCTGGAAGGCCAAACTGTGAGCAATAGTTCACTTTCATTAAATGGTGGACCCAGAGTTCTAAGTCTGGGCTACTAATATTTGCAATGAAAAAGAGGCAGCGTCTGTGATCTCTTGAGTCTGAAGCTTAATTAAAATCATAGCATAGCTTTAAAGCCAGAAGTTGACAACCTAATTAAGATCCTTTAGTTGAGAAGGGAGGGGACTTGGGTTTTAACATGTGTAACCAATATCGATTAAATCAGAAAACACACCACACACAAATCTCTTAGTCTTTGGAAAGAATACAAACCGATCTCGAAATATTGTATTTATGTACAGATCTGCCTAAATAACTTTTTAAACTGTAGTCACAAATTCCTAACGTGCCCTAAATAACCCTTGACCTGACTAGTTAAGAAGTTCCTTTTCCATTTTCTTTTCGGTGTCCCCAGGCCTAATAACCAACACAGTATTTTACTTTCTATTGAAGGATCTAGCACATCTGGGTCACGACAGACCAGTGGTAGCTGCGGGGTTACGCCACGTTCAGCCCATCAGCAGTTGGGGAATTCATGCAGCACATGCCACGAATTCAAAGCTGTGCACCTAGTCGTTTGTTTGCCCGACAGCCTTGAAGCACTTTTCAAACTTTTGCTCGAAAACCAATGAGGTAGGTATGAGGCTCCCTGTCAGACAAGAGTGGAGCGGCGGCGAGGGGAAAAGACCTAGACAAGATTAGTAATTTGGAAGAATGATGAGTTGGGAGACAAGGGGAGAGAATTGCTTAGGCAAGCCCTGTTACTCTGAGTCAGAAACATCCGATTGTTTCCCCATTCACAAAGAAAGATGATCGGCTCCGACCAGCTCCTTCGCGATTACAAGTAGAAATCATTGGAGCTGCAGTCTTTCTAGAAGCTAAAATCGGGTGCGAGGAGACCCGGAGAGAGTGAAGCAGAAAAGAGTAAAGGAGAGGCAGAAAAACGGAGAGAGGGAGAGAGTGCGCGCAGACTAGCCAGTTTCTCTTCCCCCACACGTGAAGTGGCGGGGCCCTGGCAGCCCCGGGCCGTTCCCCCAACTCCAGCCGCACGGCAAATCTCCTCGCACTACCCACCCCAGGCCTGCTCCTGGATCTGGTCTCAGTGGGGCTGATGCCACTGCAAAACCAGCGCGTTGGAAAAACCGGTGGTGCTACAAAAACACTTTTTTTGAAAGCCATTTTGACAGAACACGTATAGAAACCAATATTCCCCTTTCCCCCAACTAATAAAACATCAAGTCAAACCCTGGCAAGATTTCTTCACTGTCCCCACCCCAAAACTTTCGCCCCTTAAGTCCCTTCCCTGAGACACCTAAGTGTGGTCCCGAGGAAATTTACCCCAAGTGTTAGGGGCCCCCCGCGACTTGCACAAATTCGTCTGTTTCCTCACTCCGACTTTCCGAAAAGGTGCACTGGTTACTTCGATGCCTACAAGAAGCGCCCCTCAGGGGCCACACTTACCCTTTCCAGTAGAGTCCGAGCCAGAGGCGCCCCCCCTCCCCCAGCTACCCCCGGCCCGCGCCGCGGTCGGGCCTCCGGGCGTGCAGCCACGTCCACTGGACCCGGGCATTGTTTACCACCCACAACAAAAGCGCCCCAGGCTGGGAGTCGTCTCGGGGAGCTAGCCCACCCGCACGGACAGGGAGAACCAGCGAGCGCCAAGCCCCGGGCACGTCCACCGCCAACCCAGGACCGCTCTGGCCTTGGCGTGTGGGTCCCGGCTCCCTCCCCGCACCCCTGCCTTCAGCCCTCGCCCCAACTCACCACAACCTTGCTCGGGTTCTCCGGGCAGCGTGCGTCCCCCGTGCTGGGAGCCCGCACCAGCCTCAGGCAAACTTTCCAATTCGCCCTGGTTCCCACAACTTCGGAGCCCGGGGCCCCCGATGGGCGGGAGGAGAGCGGACGGACCCCGGGCGGACCCCTACAGGCTCCCGGCAGGGTCAGGGTCTAAGACCCCGGGGCGGGCAACTACTTCCTAAAGGTCCACAGTGGCAAAGCAGGTAGAATTGCATGGCTGGGACAGGGCAGAGGGACGTCCCAGGGGGGCAGACCCGGGAGCAGAGGGGCCAGCGGCTGCGCGCACAAAGCAGCGCTGCGAGGGCTGTGCGGCCGATCCCCTCCAGGTCAGCCCCCCGGAGCAGCAAAATCTTCCCAAGACTGACCTCTGGGAGTGGAGCTGGGGTTCAGCCTTCGCGGGACCCTGCACCGCCGAGAGAGAAACAAAACATGACCTGGATTTCCCCAAACTGGAATTTAACTCCCCATCCGACCCTCTCCCAGCCCCCGCCCCTTCTTTTCCAACTTTTTTTTTTTGAGGGTAAGCGAGGGCATTGGAGATAAAGAAGTAGTTTCAAGGTTTTCTCCTCATTAACTTTCCCCCCTCATAGACTGAAAAAAGTAAGTTTTTAGGGTCTCTAGCCAGGACAGGGGACTCCTGGTGTGGCGCTGCAAGATAATGCTCTAGAATGCAAGGTAAGTTTGAACTGCAAGTTCTATGGTTCAAGCTCAACAGCCCCTTCTCTGAAACCCTATACAGAGTCGCTATGAGTCGGAACCGACTCGACAGCATTTAACAACTATCAATACAGAAGTCCTGATGTAGCGATGCTTTGTTGTCGTTGTTGTTGTTATGTGCCTTGGAGTTGGTTCCGACTCATAGCGACCCTGTACAGGGTTTCCGAGGCTGTAAATCTTTACCGGAGCAGAAAGCCTCATCTTTTTCTTCCGCGGAACAGCAGGTAGTTTCAAACTGCTGAAGAGAACTGTTAAATTCTATCTTTAGCCTTCATACCTTTTTGCTCCCATTCTGCATTTAATTTTTATTCTTTGTTATTTATTTTAATAAGAGTAACCACATTTTTCTTTGCAAAAGAGATTCCTGAACTTTCCACCTTCTGCATTGATTGACTCATTCAAATTTATTCTAGAGCTGGGACCTTGGCATAAAATAGTGAGTGATACTTACCTTCTGCCCGGAAGGAACACACATTCCAAGTGGGCAAGCAAGGCAAATTGAGGACTGCCCACCACTGTGATTCTCTGCTGTCCTTTAAGTGCTTTAGTTGAAGAAAGAAATGGAGATTTGAAATAAATCTGAGGAGTCAAAAATATATTCTTCATAGTCAATGCTTCCAAAAGTCTCACTATTAATTCCTTCTCAGAAACAATCTCCCAGGACCTAGGTGAAAAGAAAGGAATGTAGAGAAAGTTCGATTACAATTTGGTTTTCAAAAAAACAAAAGGAAAGTTATCTTTAAGTGTTTTTTGAGTCTGTTCCAACTCAAATCATAGACCCAGGTACATCCGCTGGGTTTCAAGCAACTAGTGGTTATGAATCAGGCTGCGAGCCTCAAAGTCAGCAGTTTGAAACTACCAGCTGATCCGCAGGAGAAAGATGAGGCTTTCTGCTTCCGTAAAGATTTACAGCCTCGGAAACCCTGTACAGGGTGGTCGCTATGAGTCGGAACCGACTCCACGGCACATAACCAGCAACCACCACCACCATCTTACTATTAGCAATCCAGTGCTTATCCTACAGTGCCACACAAGGACTCCAAAAGAAAAACTACTACCATGAAACAGCAGAATCCTGGTTTTTGACAATTCAATTTATTAGCTTTTAAAAAGTATTGAAATACTCCCATGGGAAAACCTTTGGGATACAAGGATGGATGTAGAAAAATGCCTATGGTAGCAGTGAGTCCCTTTATTTATTTAACAAATGTTAATTGAGTCTCTCCTATGTGGCACAGACAGTTCTAGACTCTGGGGAAATAGTGAACAAAACAAAACCTCTGCCCTGTCATTTGATAAGGAATAGAAGGTGTAGACGCATCTTAAAAACAAAAACAAAAAACTTTTTATTCTGAATTAACTAAACGTTTTATAGAACAAATCATCCATCAGTCCCATGATTCAACATGGGATTCAACAAATATGATTCAACAAATCATACCCTTCTTGTCATTTACAATGATTGCAATCCATTCCGAAGATCATCAGTTTATAGTATTTATCTCTGTTTACTTTAACCCTTAAAAATGTCTTCCACTACCTTCATTTTTCCTTTGCCAATCTCCATCTCCTATCACTTGGTGTGGCGCTGTGAGTTAATGCGTCAGACTGCAAAACTGCTTGAACTGTTGTTAGGTTGGCAGTTCAAGCTCACCAGGTGCTCCTCAGAAACCCTATACAGGGTCACTATGGGTCGGAACTGACTCAAAGGCATTTAACAACAACAACATAACCTTGCAGTCTAGGAGCAGAGGTCCCTGGGACCATCAAAGTAGAAGAACGGAGAAACCCTACCCAGAGAAGCAGTGATGCCAGGGATGGAGGCAGAGACGATGAAGTGGAGAGATGGAGCTGCTGGGGACTTTGGACCCAGAGAGGGAGAGGGGCTATATGCAGACGACGACGACGACAGTGGGGGTTGAAGGGGGGGAGGGGGACAGGCTTGTGGGGGGTATACCCTTTGTACCCTTTGGTTGATGGATGATGCATGGAGGGGATTGTAACCATGGCAAGGAAACAATATATGACTACGGGATCAATGTGAAGCTGATGTCCTCCCATGTAAACTATTACAGAATTTACAATAAAGCATTAAAAAAAAACACAACAATCACCCAAGTTAATGTGTCTAATATCCTCTACCCAGTGGTTAAAACAATTCACTTCCCTCCTACCTCTGGTAGCCATCACAGAATGTTTCTTATGGCAAGAAAACCTTTTCATAACTTTTTACAATTTTTGTTGCTAAATGCCATCGAGTCAGTTCTGACTCATAGCAACCCTGTTTCGTGATGACGCTATTCAGGACCTTCATTTGCTGATGGTGCATAACTCAAAATGAATAGAAACAGCAGTAAACATCCATTAGTGATGAGAACATGAAATGTACGAAGTATGAAACTAGTAAAATTAGAAATTGTCAAAAATGAAATGTAATGCATAAACATCAATATCCTAGACATTAGTGAGCTGAAATGGACTGGTATTGGCCATTTTCAATCTGACAATCATATGGTTTACTATTCCAGGAACAACACATTGAGAAGGAATGGCGTCGCATACATCATCAAAAAGAATACATCAAGATTTACCTTGAAATACAACACTGTCTGTGATAGGATAATATCCATACATCTACAAGGAAGATCAGTTAATACCACTATTACTCAAATTTATGCACCAACCACTAAGGCCAGTGAAAATGAAACTGAAGAATTCTACCAATGTCTTCAGTCTCAAAGTGCACAGGACAGTCCTGGAGGCCTGTTAAGAGGTTTTAAGACAATTGAAAACTACAATGGTAATACAAAGGCCTAGAAAGTTGTGCTGAGGAATTATTGGATTATTTATCTTCTTTTTGTTGATGTGTTGAAGTGTTCTATAAATTTTACATAGAGTATTCCCTTGTCTGATATTTAGGGAGTATTCCCTTGTCATTGCCAAAAAATGTTTCCCAGTCTGTGGGTTGTCTTTATAGTCTTCAGGTGAAAATTTTTTTTTTATGTTTTATTATGAATTATGTGATAGTTTACATGGGAGAACATTGGCTTTACATTCATCCTATGGTATATCATTTCATTGCCATGGTTACAATCCCCTCCATGCATCATCAGACAACCAAAGTTTATACCATGCAAGCCTACCCCTTGGTCATCAGCACACAGCCCCTCTCCCTCTCCGGGTCTACAGTCCCCAGTTACTTCATCTCTCCACATCATTGTCTCTGCCTCCATGTCTGGCATCACTGTTTCTCTGGGTTGGGTCCCGCTCTCCAACTCCTCCAACTCTGCTCTACTCCCTTGATGGTTCCAGGGACCTCCTCCTGGACTGCAAAGCCAACCACACCCCTCCTTTTGCTACAAAACATCTACCTTTACATTTCCAACCCTCACAGTCAGTCCTGATAACAATTATTCACTATTGTACCACAAGAGTCCTATCCCCATCTCCTTTCATCAGCCCTGCCCAGACAGATACTATTTAGGTGAAATCTTTTGATGTACATAAGTGTCTAATTTTTAGGAGGTCCCAATCCTCTATTTCTGCTGTTTGTGTGTTGTCAATTAGATTTGATGGTATATTTATGCCATGTATGAGAGTCTCTGATTTGTCCCTATTTTTTGTTTGATGATCTTTAGATTTCACATTTCAGTCTTTCACCTACATTGAGTTTGTTTTTATATATGGTGTGAAATATGGGCCTTGTTTCATTCTTCTGCAAATAGAATTCCAGTTATGCCAGCACCATTTGTTGAAGAGACTATCTCTTCCCCGTTTAATATGTTTTAGCCCTTTGTTGAAGATCAGCTGACCTTAGGTGGATGGATTTGGTTCTGGATTCTCAATTCTGTTCCATGGTTCTATGTGCCTTTCATTGCACCAGTAACAGACGATTTTGACGATTATGGTTGTGCAGTAGGTTTTAAGACCAGGAAGTGAGCAGTCTCATACTTGGTTCTTTTTTTTGTAATGCTTTGCTTATCCTATGTCTCTTTCCTTTCCATAAGAATTTAGTGATTAGATTTTCCATCTCTTTAAAGAATGATGTTGGTATCTGGATTGGGATTGCATTATATCTATAAATCACTTTGGGTCGTGTTGACATTTTCACAATGTCAAGTCTTTCTATCCAGAGCATGGTGTAGTCCTCCATTTCTGCAGGTCTATATTTGGTTTCTTGTAGTAGTGTTTTTGCTAAGTGAAACATTCTATGATAGTTACAGAGTGGGGATGGAAAAAATAATAAAATGAATAGAGATAGATACTGTTAAATAAAGTAAAGCAGATAAAGGTAAATACTGTTAACTCATGGAGGGGATTGAAATCATTGTAGCAAAATGAAGTATATGATTTGTTGAACGTAAAACTGATTAAAAAAAAAAAAGATAATGATATTGGAATCTAGATTGGAATTGCATTATGTCTTTAGATTGTAGTATTGACATTTTCACAGTGTTATGAACAAAAAGTAGACTACTTCTGAATGTTTACCAACTGAAAATCTTATGAATACTAGTGGAACATTGTCAGATATAGTGCCAGAAGATGAGTCCCTCAAGTTGGAAGGCACTCAAAATACAACTGAAGAAGAGCAGCCTCCTCAAAGTAGAGTAGACCTTGATGACATGAATGTAGCAAAGCTTTCAGGACCTTCATTTGCTGAAGGAGTACAACTCAAATGAGAAGAACTGGTTGTAAAAATCCCTTAGTAATCTGAACATGGCATGTACAAAGTATGAATCTACGAAAATTGGAAGTTGTCTAAAATGAACTGGAACATATAAACATAGATATCCTAGAGATGAGTGAGCTGAAATAGTCTGGTATTGACCATTTTTGAATCAGACAACTGTATGATTTACTATGCCTGGAATGAGAAATTGAAGAAGAATGGCATCACATTCATCATCAAAAAGAACAGTTGAAGAACTATCTTGAAACACAATGCTGTCTGTGATAGGATAATATCCAAACACTTACAAGAAAAACCAGCTCATACCACTACTATTCAAGTTTCCATACTAACCACAAAAGCCAATGATAATGAAACTGAAGAATTCTACCAATTTCTTCAGCCTGAAGTTGATCAAACATACAATCAAGATGCATTGATAATTACTGAGGAAGGCTCCATAGTTGGAAAATATGGTCTTGGTGATAGGAATGATGTTGGAGATCGCATAATAGAAATTTCTAATTCACAGCAAATACCTTTTTTTTAAAACAACATAGAAGATTTCAATGTTGTTTAAAAAACCAGTCCCTTCTGGATCTGCATGCAGTAGTGCTATCTACACAGACCCCACCCCTGTGACTTTCTGGAGAACCATTTCCTTAAAGGGGAAGTGAAAATTCTTAAGCTGATGGGCAACCACCTGACCAACCTCCACAGGCTGACTGACCCCCAGGCAGGGCCGGACAAATATCTCTTTGAGAGGCTCACAGTCAAACCGGACTAGGATCCAGCAGAGCGCAGCAAGCTGTGAGGGGCCTTCAGCCTTCCCCTGCTGTCCTCAGTGCTTCTGCCTGAACCTCGCCCTCCAGCCAGAGGCAATGTCTTCACTGCCCTAGAGCACCCCTCTCACAGACCAACTGAAAACAATAAGCTTCCTTTTACAGCAAAAAAAAAAAAAAAAAAAAGTTGGGAGTTTTCTATCCTTTTCTGGAATATTCTGGAATCGTTTGAGTAGAATTGGTGTGAGTTCCTCTCTGGATGTTAGGCATCTGGCCCCGGACTTTTTTGTTATTGTTGGGTGTTTTTTTCATGACTTAATCAATTTCTTCCCTTGTTATAGACCTGTTCAAGTTTGGGAAAAAATATTTGGGAAGCATGTATCAAAAAAGAGTTTAATATCCAGAATATATAATGAACTCCTACAACTCAGCAACAACAACAAAAGATAAGACATTCTAATCAAAAGCATTTCATCAAGAAGACATGTGAAAAATGTTCAACATCATTAAGCTGTCAAGCCCCAAACTAAACCCATTGCTGATGAGTCCATTCTGACTCACTGATCCTTTAGGACAGAGTAGAACTTCTCCATAGGTTTTCCATAGTGTAGTGGTTATGAATCTGGCTGTGAACCTCAAGGTCAGCAGTTC
>NW_006408538.1:12082108-12083903 GCF_000296735.1 Chrysochloris asiatica | reverse complement strand
GTCTTTCATACTTCAGACATATTGTCAGGAGGAACCAGTCCCTGGAGAAGGATATCATGGTTGGTAAAATGAAGGGTAAAAGAAAAAGAGGGAGACCCTCAACAAGATGGGTTGGCACAGTGGCAGTAGAAATGGGGTCAAGCATAGCAGCAATTGTGAGAATGACACAGGACAGAGAGGTATTTCTTTCTGTTGTTCATAGGTTTGCTATGAGTCAGAACCAACTCAACAGCACCTAACAACAAGAACAGAATGGGGCTATTACCAGAAAAAAACAAAAACAGCAAGTAAATGTTGGGAAGGATATGGAGAAATTGGAAGCTTTATTCATTGTTGATAGTGCTGTAAAATGTACTGGTGTGGCACTGTAGGAGCAGCACTGGACAGTGAACCACAAGGTCGGTAGTTCAAATCCACCAATTGCTCCTCAGAAACACTTTACAGGATTGTTATGAGTCAGAACCAACTCAAAGTCACTTAACAACAGCAAGAACTGTAAAATTGTGTAAATACTGTGGGAAAGTTTGGTGCTTCCTTAAAAACTTGAACATAGAATTACCATATGATTAAATCATTGTTCTCCTAGGAATTCAAGTCTAAAAAACTTGAAAGCAATGATTCAGACAGACATTTGTACATGAATGTTCATGGCAGCATTATCCAAAATGGTAAAAAGGTGAAACAATTCAACAGTACATCAACAGATGATTACGTAAACAATTTGGTATATTCATATAATTGACTATTACTTATCCGTAATGATAGTTGAATACATGGTATGACACAGAAGATCCTTGAAAATATTATGCTGAGTGAAAAAATTCAGAAACAAAAGGATAAATATTTTATGATGTCACTTATATGAAACATCCAGAATAGGTGAATGCATAATGACCAAAATTCTTTAGTGGTTTTCAAGGGCAGATCCTGTTAAGGGTGATGAAAAAAATTTTGGAAATGGATAGAGGTGAGAATTACATACGCAGTGAGTGTAAGTAAACCATATCACAAATTTATACATGTAAAAAAAAGTTAAAATGGTAAATATTTTGTTATACTTACTTTACCACAGTAAATTTTGTTTTTATAAAAAGATACTTCCATGGAGAATGTGAAAGAAAGAGAACATTAAGTTGATAGATATCCTGATAGCAGAAAAAATTGTCACTACCAGAAGTGGTTTCTTTTAATGTGGAATAATTGGCTTATCTTCAGTCACTGTAGATACATTTTAGTTGTGATTATAAAAATGGAATATTTTATATAATTTTGTTTGTTGTTGTTAGGTGCCATCGAGTTGGTTCCAACTCATATAGGGTTTCTGAGGAGCAGCTGATGGGTTTGAACTGCCAACCTAGTGGTTTGCAGTCCAGTGCTGATCATACAGTGCATCACCAGGACTTCATTTTATATCATAACTAACCATTTTCCAAATAAAGTAATATCTGAGTGTAGTCCAAATGAGTCTGTTTTGGTGCAAACTCTTTCATGCCAACCTTGAATTTTCACTAATTAAATTATCCTCTTAATCTCTTTCAATCTGAACCTGGGAGCATCTCTACCTCACCTCCACGTCTTCCTGACACATTACCCAATCTGCTTATTGCTGTTCGTAAGTAGCAGAATCCTGTTGGAGCATTAACCAGCTTTAAGATTTTCAGATCTAAATCTTCCAGAGTGCTATTGAGTCCCTCAGTAATCCCCATTTTGGAGCATTTCACTCTCTTCCTGCCATGATCCCACTTTTAAACCTTCATTTTCCTGATCTCTAGAGTTACCCTCAGAGTCTGGTGTG
>NW_006408538.1:12075575-12081488 GCF_000296735.1 Chrysochloris asiatica | reverse complement strand
CACTATTGAATCATAAGAATCTTATCTCCATCTTTTTTTTACCAGACCCATCTAGACGAGATGAAAACTCTTCAGTGGGGACTCTATCTTCCCTCACACACTCTTAAACTAAACTCCCCCTTGAAACCTTGTAAGCCAGTCACTTCGTGACTTTATCACCCTCTCATTTTAGGTAGCCAATGTCTAAGTTGCCCATCCCTATCTGTCCTGTGTACAGAGGAGATAGCATTGATACTTGATGTGAAGACTCCTTCCCTCTCTGTTGGTATTTAGAGCTACTACCTCCATGAGTGTCTGGTAGCGTAGTGGTTATGAATCGGGCTGCTAACTTCAGGGTCAGCAGTTCGAAACTACCAGCAGTTCCACGGGAGAAAGATGAGGCTTTCTGCCTCCGAAACTCTGTACAGGGTCACTATGAGTCGGAACCAACTCCATGACACATAACCACCTCCATAAGTATAGGTCAGGTTCATCAAATTGTAGCAATTTACCCTTGTTTCCTTTATCAAAAATTGTTGATTTTTTTTCTATCTTCTCTAGTCTAGTTCTGATCATCAAGCCATCGAGGCTAGATCAAATGGGCACTATCTGCAAGTTTGGGTGTTCTTGTGCATCTCCCCTCACTTCATATCGGCTGGATGCTTCACTCTCAGCTCTAGCCCTCCGTGACTATGTCCTTGTCCATGGACTCATTTGTCCCCAGGTCTCACCACACTTTGGACCAACAAGCCCTTCCTCTTATCTCTCTCATCTCCAGGTCAACGGGAGTCAATGGAATGTGGTTGAACTCAGCCCATTTCTTCATTATTGCCTTTCTCCCTCTTCCATTCACCAGTAGACCAACGTGGTCATCAGTGAGCTTGCATGCCTGCTCATGTGTTCCCTTTGAGTTTCAGTCTTAGAAGGGGGTTTTTCCTGAGGGAACTTGATTGCTTGCCTTGATGGCTTCCCAGTGAACAACTTGCTTATTCTTGTAGTAGCCAGTCATACTACCATCAAGTAGTAGATTTCTTATTCACCTTTCTTTTCAATCATCAATAGTTTGAGGGCTGACCCAAGCTAAGGTACTTTCAATTGCCTCATATACATGTGAAAGTTAGACAATAAATAAGGAAGACCAGAGAAAAGTTGATGTAATTGAATTATGATGTTGGAGAAGAATATTAAAAGTACCAGGGACTGCCCGAAGAACAAACACATCTGTGTTGGAAGAAGTACAGGCAAAATGCTCCTTAGAAGCAAGAATGGCTTGTATTATTGGGAGGGACCAGTCCCTGGAGAAAGACATCATGCCTGGTAAAGTGGAAGGTCAGAAAAAAGAGGATGGATTAGCAGATGGATTGTCAAAGTAACAGTAGTAATGTGCTCAGATATAACATCAATTATGAGGACCGTGCAGGACTGGGCGGTGTTTTATTCTGTTGCACATTGGATCAGTATGAGTCAGAACTGACTCAAGGGCACTTAACAACAACAACAATTCTAAACTCTATGGCTACATTTAAATAATTTTATGTTTGTACAAATGAGGCTAATTTCTTGGTAAACGCTCCATTGTCTTAGTAACTTAATACAATGAATGTCACATACCTAGTATGTTGTTGTTAAGTGCTGTCAAGTCAGTTGCAACTCATAGGGACCCTGTTCAGGGTTTCCAAGGAGCAACTGGTAAGCTTGAACCACATTAACGCACAGTACCACATCCCTCACAGACCAGAGGCTCTCTAGGTTCCTTTTCCATCTTCTCTATATATAACAAGAGTCCTGGTGTGGTGCTGTGGGTTAATGCACTGGACTGCAAAGTCAGTCAGTTTGAACCTCAAGGTGAGCAGTTCAAGTTCACCAGCCACTCCTCGATGGCACACTCACAAAAATAATATATGATAAACATTTGATAAATAATTGTAATTAATTGAAGATTCTAAGGCCCTTGCCATCTCTAGAATTGCATTGTTTAAAATCCCACTGAAAAATCAATTCCACTAGGAAATGCTCTTGAGCCATCCCTCAAACATAGATAACCGTAGAATTGTCACTACCTTCTCAAAATTCAGGAGGAATAGTGTAGGACTTTATTAATTTGTAGTCATTGATCCTGTAATTTAGATCATGGTTGTGAGTATTACTCATGTCAGGTTTTTTATTCATCCAACCACCATTCATCTATCAGTTTGGTAAAGTGGAAGGTCAGTGAAAAAGGGGAAGACCCGTAAGGAGATGTTAACGTGGTGGCAGCGATAACACACTCAAACCTAACAAGTATGAGGATAGCGCAGGACTGCGCAGTGTTTCCTTCTGTTGTGCGTAGGGTTGCTATGAGTAAGAACCAACTCACTGGCACCTAACAACAACAACTATCTAAAAGCTACAGGTAAAAATTCAGATCTGTTTTTTTTTTTTGTGTGTGTGTGTGTGTGTATGTATTTTATCTTTCCATAGAGCCTCGTACTAAATGGCATCAATAAATATTACTGACAAATATTGACTGACAGAAACTACTGCGTTAGAAAGTGTTCTTATCTTCTGACATAGAGATACTAAGTAAATACATGAATGCTATTATGGCTTGGGTATGTGAACAGCAATTGCTGCAGCCGATTGCTAGCTTCACAAATTATTCTCCTTTTTCTAAATGAACATTGCTGCTGGTTGTTGTTGTTATGTGCCGTGGAGTCAGTTCCAACTCATTGCAACTCTGCATAGGGTTTCCGAGACTGTAAATCTTTACGGGAGCAGAAAGCCTCATTTTTCTCCCGCAGAACAGCTGGTAGTTTTGAACTGCTGACCTTGTGGCTCACAGCCCAATTTGTAACCACTACGCTACCACAGCTCCTTAACATTGCTGCAGTTGCAGTCTAATATCCAAGCTCCAAATTTCTCTCTGTAGTCTGAAGCCATTCCTAAGCTCCAGTCCCAAGAGACTCTGAATTTTTCAACTTGGACATCTCATGGATCTTTTAAACTGAACATTTTAAATACTACATTTTAATTAAAACTCTTTCCCACTGGTTTCTACTATTCCTTCTTTTCCTCTCCTACAAATTTCCAGTTCAGACTGTTGTTATAGTTGCTACTAAGTGCTGTCAAGTAGGTTCTGACTCATAACCAGTCAGTATAGGGTTTCTGAGGAGAAAGTGATGGGTTTTGAACTGGAAACTTTTGTCAACTTGTTCACAATTTACCTATCTTGTTTATCTTCATTTAGAAATGAGAAAAGAGTAGATTTTGTTAGGGTACTAAAATCTTAGTCAGGAACAAATTATAAATATATATATTTTTTAATAAGCAAAAAGGTTTTCCTTCAGATAATGTAAATAGCTAGTAAATAAAATATACATAGTATGTTGTTGCTGTGGGTTGCTGCAGAGGGGCTGTTGAGTTTGAACCACCAACCTTGAGGCTCAAATTCACCTTTCATGCAGGGCTTATCCTAGAGTGTCACACCAGGACTCTATACTCCAGGTAAAGAAACAGTAATAATTCACTTGTGAGAATTGTTGTTTTTGGGTATGTTTGGTTCATGTAGGCCTGTATTAAAGCTATAAGCTGCATGCTTGTCTTAAACATAAAGCAGTTCACCAAAAGAAACAGACCATTATTATTTTAAAGGTCTATTTAAATACCAATTCTTTCCATATTTGAGTACAAACACATCAATTTCTATAGAATTTTTATTATAGGACCAGGCCACAAGAAATGTCTCATATAGCTAAAAGTTGTTTGGCTAGAGAAAAAGGTTTTCTTGAGACTTGGAGATAGTCATTCATCACTTTATACTTGAAGGCATCCCTCAGTGAGCATCTTCCCTATAGTCTAAAAGGGGTTGCTTCTAGCTGGAACACCAACCATTCTGCATATAGTCCTGTATTGAAGCTCTGCAGCTGTTTGAAAAATCTTGATCCTCTCCATGTAGGCATTAATGTAAGCTGCTCCACCAGACGCTACAGGGCAAGCCGGGCCCTCTGAGTATGGGTGTGTGGGGTTGGGACTGAGCCTTTTCTGAATTTTTTACAATAGTGGTCTCATACAATATTTGTCCTTTTGTGATTGGCTTATTTCACTCAGCATAATATCCTCCAGGTTCAGCCACGTTATAAGGTATTTTGCTGATTCATCTTTATTCTTCGTAGTATTCCATTGTATGAATGTACCAAAGTTTGTTTCAACCATTCTTCTGTTGATGCGCATATAAGCTGTCTCCATCTTTTTTGCTATTGTGAATAGTGCTTCAATGAACATGGGTGTGCATATATCTATTTGTGTCATGGCTCTTCTTTCTTGAGAAGTAGAGAGATTGCTGGGTCAAACTGTATTGCTATAACCAACTTTTTGAGAAAGCACCATACTACTCTGTATAATAAGGTTGCACCTTATTACAGTCCCACCAGCAGTGTAGGAGGGTCCCAGTCTCTCTGCACCCTGACTAGCATTTTTATTTTCTGGTTTTTGTTTTTTTTTTACTTTGTTGTTAATGTTGGCGTAAAATGATTTCCCGTTGTTGTTTTGATTTACATCTCCTGGTGTGGTGCTGTAGGATAAGCAGTGGACAGCAAAGTTGGTTTGAACAGCAAGGTTGGCAGTTGAAACTCACCAACTGCTCCTCAGAAACCCTATACAAGGTTATCCTTGTGAGTTAGAACCCACTGGACTGCACTTAACAACAACAACAATGGCTAAATGGACTCGTGGTGTGACATTGTGGGCTAATGCACTGGACCACAAGGTTGGCAGTTCAAATTCACCAGCCACTCCTTGGAAACCCCATACAGAGTCTATATGAGTTGGAGCCAACTAGAAGGCTCTTAACAACAACAAGAAAGGCTAAAAGGGAGCATGGTGTCTCTAGAAGATAAGCACTGGACTTAGAAGCACCAAGACAGAGGTTTTGAGCCCACCAGCCACTCTGTGGAAGAAAGATGAGGCTCTCTGCTCCCTCCAAGACTTTCAGCCTCAAAAACCTCAAAAACTGAAACGGACTCAATGGTACTTAACAACAGTAACAATGGATAAAAATTGTGTTTATGTTCTCTGCCCATTTTTAAATTGGGTTATTTGTCTACTGTTTATTGAGGTGTTGAAGTGTTCTATTAATTTTAGAAAGTAGTTCCTTGTCTGATATGTTGTTGCCAAATATTTTCCCCAGTCTATTGGTTCTGGTCTTATTCCTTAGGTGAAATCCTTTGATACACATAAGTGTTTAATTTTGAAGAGGTCCCAATCATCTTTTTTGTCTTCTGCTGCTTATGTGTTGTTAGATATGTCTGACAATATACTTATGCCATGTGTCAGAGCCCCTAAGGAGCTCTGGTAGCGTAGTGGGTACTTATCGGGCTGCAAACCTTAAGGTCAACAGTTCAAAACTACCAGCTGTTCCACAGAAGAAAGATGAGGGTTTCTGCTCCCGTAAAGATAAATCCTGCACAGGGTCACTATGAGTAGGTTCCGACTCCACGGCACATACCACCACCACCATCAGAGCCCCTAAATTTGTCCCTATTTGATCAAAGATTAATATTGCTACCCCTGCTTGTTTTTGACTGTCATTAGCTTGACATATTTTTTCCCATCCTTTGATTTTCAGTCTAATCTTTGTCTTTGTAAGGTGTGTGTCTTGTAGACAGTGTATTGAAGAATCCTGTTTCTTATCCATTCTGCTTCTCTCTGTCTCTTGACTGGTGCATTTAATCCATTTACATTCAGTGTAATTATCTATAGGTATGACTCCTTAGGATAAGCACTGGACTTTGGAACACAAGGTCCATCAGCAGCTCTGTGGGACAGAAATGAATCTTTCTCCTAAAAAGATTTATAACCTCGGAAACCCTATGCAGTGCAGTGATGAGTCAGAACTGATTTGATGGCGCTGAACAACAGCATGAATTGATTGCTGTCATTTTGCTGTTTTTTTTTTTT
>NW_006408538.1:12071828-12073820 GCF_000296735.1 Chrysochloris asiatica | reverse complement strand
TAGCCATCTCTGCTTCCATCTCTGGTTTCACTGCTTCTCTGGATAAGGTCTTGCATTTTTATGTATGTCACCCATTACTTTCTTGCCTGAATAATTTCTGCTGAGAAATCAGAGCTTATTGTAATTGGTTCTCCTTGATAGGTCACTTTTCATTTTTCCTGAGCTGCTTTCAGGAGTCTTACCTTGTTTTGGTTTTGGAAAGTTTGATTATGATATGTCTTGATGATTTTCTTTTGGAGGCTATCCTGCTGGGGGTTTGTTTAACTTCTTGAATGATTATCTTCTTGGTTTCCTGATTTGTGAGGGTTGTATCAGAAACTGATCCACAAAGGTGGGGCTCAGACCTTAGATCTAGGGGCGGTGCTTGGTAGGCGAGGAGAGGAAGCTGTCCTTGGTCCACGAGTGGATGAGAGTGGATACTGGGCATGCTCTGGTCACCAGGAGTGTGTGGGGAACAAGGGAGGATCCCATCTTTTCATCACCAGCTATTGGTGTGTATGTGTTGTCAGATTAGTGTCTTAAGTGAATGCTACTTTCAAAAATCCAAGATGGCTGCAATGCATCAGGCCAGTTGACAATTCACCCACCTGCCTCCTTTCTCACTGCTTTTGTTCAGCTTCTTGTCTTACTCAACATTCAATCCACTTCCCGAACTTTTCCTTGGAAGCTCAGGGTTCCAGGGTTTTCATCTGTATCTGTTTCATTTGGTCCTTCATGTCTTTATTATAGAGTCTGTATAGTATGTATCCCTAGTCTGCCGTTTTGCTGGAAGTCCTCCGTAACAATAATTTTTACTTACCTTTGTATAGTTGGATAACCAACAATTTGTTCTTTTTTGTTTGGATGCATATATCAATGTGGATAAATGTAAAGTAGAAGGAGGTCAAACATAATATACCCCACATATAACATAGAGTGCTCTGGTAGTGTAGTGGTTACAAATTGGGCTGCGAACCACAAGGTCAGCAGTGTGAAACTACCAGCTATTCTGCGTGAGAAAGATGAGGCTTTCTGCTCCCGTAAAGATTTACAGCCTTGGAAACCCTGTACAGGGTCGCTGTGAGTCGGAACCGACTCTATGGCACATAACAACAATAACATATGACATATAGACTCCTGCCACACCAGGTGTATTATATTTGACCTTAATGTTCATGACATTGGTTATTAAAATGGCCCATGGATTCTTCTCTAGTTCACAAAATGTTGGCATATAAGGAAAGCTTTAAGAAATGTTTTTTTTATGCAGTCCTTGTCATAAGTTATGACTGTAAGATCAGCACTGCACTGTGAATGACAAGGTCAGCATTTCAAATCCACAAGCTCTTCCTCAGAAACCCTTTACAGGGTCATTATGAGTGGTAACCAACTTGACAGCACTTAATAACAATAAATGATATTCATACCTTATTTATATTATAAAAAACAAAACAAACAAGCAAAAAACTTTTTCTATCTAAGAAGTTCTTGGCTACTTTTGTGCGAATTTATTATCTTTATAGTTTGTGCCAACCATCCTTAAGTCCTTTATGTGCTCCAAATCAGTTCCTTTTTCTGTTTTTCCTGTTCTGTGAATGCACCATCAACACCCTCCAACATCACAGTAACTAGCCCTCCATAACTAATAATTAGCATGCAACAGATGCTATCTCCATTTCCTATCTGAGCATCATGTTTCTAAACTCATACTGACACTCTTGCTTGAATTTTTACAAAATCTACCTAACAGGCTTTTTTATTGTCAGGTTCTATCAGTTGATCAACTATCAACAATCATGGAAGCAGCCGTCAAGAAATTAAACAATGTATTGCATTAGGCAAATCTGCTGCATAAGACTTCTTTAAAGTGTTGAAGAGCAAAGATGTCAGTCTGAGGACTAAGGTACGCCTGACCCAAGCCATGATATTTTCAATAGCCTCATATGCATGTGAAAGTTAAACAGAGAATAAGGAAGAGTGTAGAAGAATTAATGCATTTGAATTATGGTGTTG
>NW_006408538.1:12067199-12071322 GCF_000296735.1 Chrysochloris asiatica | reverse complement strand
CATCTCTCCCAGACGCATTTTCTAAATTATAGCTGTAACCGGCTTATTATTATCCACTGAATTAAGTCTAAATTTTTGGCCCAAGATGAAAACTGTTTGTGATATATCCTTGACCTACTTTTCTAATATTGTTGATCTTTGTTCTGCCATACAAATGGTGGGGAGTATGATGAAGTGAGTTCCTTTCTGTAGCCTTTTGTCTTGGTTCTTTGGAAACAGCTTGAGAGATTTCTCCCTAAGACCTGAGGTGTTTACATTTGCCCTAGTTTCTACCCTAGAGAGTTTATTACTTGTTGTTTAGGTTAATTGATATTTCCTTGGTAAGCTGCAAGCAACTTGGTTTTAATACATTTTGTCTACTCCTGGGCTGCAGCCAGCCCTGTGATTGGTATGTACCTTGGAAGAATTGATCAATAGACACTGCAAATGAGGTGAAAATTAAGTCTGTGTTTTTCCAAAGGATATTGGTCAGCTTGTGGCACTGGTGGTAGGACCCTGTCTTGACACTTACTAGCAGTTTGTACATCTCATTAAAGAAGGATGTTGGATCTGGACTGGGATTGCATTATATCTATAGATTGCTTTGGGTAGTGTAGATATATTCACAATGTTAAATCTTCCTATAAATGAGCATGACATATTCTTCTATTTTTGTAAGTCTCTTTTGATTTCTTATCGTAGTGTTTTGTAGTTTTCTTGGTATAGGACTTTACTTTCTCTGGTTAGATTTAATCCTAAATATTTCATCTTTTGGGTGCATGGTGTGTAAATGGTGTTGTTTTCCTAATTTCCTTTTCAGAGCTGTCTTTATTAGTGTATAGGAATCCAACTGCTTTTTATATATTAATCTTGTACTCTGCCACTTTAAGGAGCTCTGGTAGCATAGTGATTACGAATTGGGCTCCCAACTTCAAGGTCAGCAGTTCAAAACTACCAGCGGTTCCGAGGGAGAAAGATGAGGCTTTCTGCTCCCATAAAGATTTACAGCCTCGGAAATCCTGTGCAGGGTCGCTATGAGTTGGAACCAACTCCATGGTACTTAACAACAACAACAACATTGCCACTTTAGGTGTGGAGTCCTAATGTAGTGCTGTGGGTTAATGTGTTGGATTGCCAAGTCAGTTTGAACCTCAAGGTCAGAAGTTTAAGTTCACCAGCTGCTCCTTGGAAAACTCTATACAGGTTCACTATGGGTTAGCTCTGACTTGATGGCCCTTAACAAAAACAACAGCAACTCATAAGGACTCTGCATAGAGTTTCTGAGGAGTGACTGGTGAGTTTGCACTACAGACCTTGCAGTTCAAGCTGACCTTGAGATCCAGTGCTTATCCTATGGAGACATAGCAGGACTGCCTAGAGAGGTTGTTGTTCTCAGGATTATGTAAATATTCTCCACTTTGTGATCTGATATAATTATCCTCTGTGTTTTAAATTCTAAACTCTATGATGTTTATGAAGCTGGTTTAGAAACAGTTATTTTAATGAATAGGATAAATGTATAGGTTTAGGTTTATTCCATCTATTATGAGATATAAAAGAAATTATACAAATGAGCAGAGAGTATGACCTTCAACCACTAAGAAAGAAGAGGCAGGTTCCCTGTGCTGAGAATCTCCTGTAGTCAGTGAAGATTGATGCCAAAACACCTGGACATCTCCAAGGACCTCTGAATCCACACATGTAGAAAGGTGACAAGGACCTTCCTCCTAACTTGTAAACCAACAGAGAGAGAAAGCTTTCACTGAGAGGTACCACTCTGAATTAGGACTTGTAGTCTCCTGTGCAGAGAATACATTTTGGTTTGCTAAGCCATCCGTTTGTGGTATTTATATTACAGCAACACTAAATAGCTCAGACAGGGGTCTAGGACTCAGCTAGACAAACTGAACAGTTTCTTGTTTTTTTCAAACAAATTGTATTTCCTTATGTGTGTGTGTGTTTGTATTTGCTTTGGCCCATGCTTGACATTTCAATTATCTCCTTTTCTGATGACCCCTAACAAATATGGCCTTTCTTCTTCATATATAGCATGTATTAGTACTTTATTTCTTTTTGTTGTTATTGTTAGGTGCTGTTTACTCATAGTGATACTATGCACAACAGAAAGAAACACTGCCAAGTCCTGTAGCATTCCTTCTTATAGTTGAATAATATTCCATTGGAATCCTGGTATGGTGCTGTAGATAAGCAGTGGACCACAAGGTCGGTTTGAATCTCAAGGTTGGCAGTTCAAATTCATCAGTGGCTCCTCAGAAACCCTATATAGGGTCACTATGAGTCTGAACTGACTCAATGGCACTTAACAACAACAACAATATCCTATTGTATGGATATACCACATGTGTTTATCCATTTGTCAGACAGTTGGGAGTGTTTCTGTTGTTGTTAACCAACTACCTTGTGGTTCAAACTGACCTTTAGGTCCAGTTCTTACCCTACAGTGCCACACCAGGACTCCTATTGGGGTGTTTCTACCTTTTGACTATTGTGACCAGTGCTGCTATGAACATTAAAGTAAAATTTTTTGGTTGACAAGAGGGAAGGAATCATCACAGTAACAATAATTCCCATCCCCTCTGTACACAGGGTTGATAGGGATGGGCAACTTAGACATTGGCTACCTAAAATGGGGGAGCTATAAAGGCACAAAGTGACTGGCTTACAAGTTTTCAGGAGGGAGTTTAGTTTCAGAGGGTGCGGGGGAAGGTAGAATCTCCACTGAGTGGTTTTCTCCTGTCTAAGATGGGGCTGGTGAAAGGAGATGGAGATAAGACTTTTGCGGTTTAATAGTAAATAATTGTTATCATGACTGATGGCGATTGTTGCAACTGTAAATGTAGAGGTTTTGTAGCAAAAAGAGGGGAGTGGTTGATCTTGCAGTTCAGGAGCAGAGGACCCTGGGAACACCAAGGGAGAAGGAAGAGTGGGCTGTGTGCTGGCAGCCAGGGACTAGGCTTGCAGGGTGTGCCCTTTGAGTGTTTGAATGATTGCATATTCCTGAGCGTTTTGTTGTACATAAAAAACAAAACAAAAACCAAAACCCAGAGGGAATAGAAGCAAATACTGTTGAAAATGATGCATGGGGGTGGGGGGGATTGTAATCATTACATGAAATGAAATACAATAGGATGAGTGTAAAGCTGATGTTCTTCCATGCAAATTATCACTCATTTAACAATAAAAACTTTAAAAAAAAAAGTTTTTGGTTGAACACCTGTTTAAATTTCCTTGGGGTATGTAGAATTGCTGTATTATATGTTAATTTTGTTTAAATTATTGAGGAACTGTTCAACTGTTTTTCACAATGGCTGAACTGTATTACATTATCAGTAGCAATGACTTGAGTTCAACATTTTCCATTGTCTTTGGACTATACTTTTTAATTTCAGTTAAAAAAAAAAAACAGGTTATAGCTGTTCTAGTGGGTGTGAAGTGACATTTCATTGTGGTTTAGATAAGCATTGTCCTGATGACTAATTACAATGAAGAGTCCTGGTGTGGCACTACAGGATAATGTGCTGGACTGCAAGGTCAATTTGGACCCATGGTTTGTGGTTCAAACCCACCAGTTGCTCCTGGGAAACCCTACACAGAGTTGCTATGAGTTGGAACTGACTGGACGGCACTTAAAAACAACAATGACACTGAACATCTTTTTCATATGTTGTTGGCCATTTCATATCTTTGGAGAATTGTCTATTCATGTTCTTTGCCTATTTACCATTTATAATTTGTATGAATGACCCTTTCTTGATTTGGATTGAGTTTTAAAGTTAGGTATTATTAATGGTAAATTAAACCTGTATGATGCATCTCAGAGGAAACAGGTAAGGATGGGAAGAGTCATACCAGTACAGCCTATGGGACAAATAGGGGAAAATAAAAAAAACACTAGAGAACTGGGACAATTTTACTTCTTATAGAATATGAAAACAGAGCAATTTTTCTTTTGTTACATATAAGAAACTTGTGGAGTTTTTCATTCTTTATACATATAAAATATAAATGTTATTTTTATTAAATGGGTCTATTTTTTTTGGTGTTGAAGAGCAACGATGTCAGCTTGAGGACTACGGTGCGCCTGACCCAAGTCATGGTATTTTCAATAATCTCATATTCATGC
>NW_006408538.1:12059875-12066894 GCF_000296735.1 Chrysochloris asiatica | reverse complement strand
CCCCAGCGAGATGGATTGGCACAGTGGCAGCATCAATGGGCTCAAGCGTGGCAATTGTGAGGTTGGCCCAGGATTGGGCAGTATTTTGTTCTGTTTTGCATAAGGTCTCTATGAGTCAGTACAAACTCAATGGCACCTAACAACAACAATAACAACAACATTTTTTGGTATAAAACTTTTTTGGAAATTAAGACATGAGCAAAAAGAAATTTGAATCATTAACTTATCATTAGTGACTAAATGTTGCTAAATATAAAATAAAGACCAGTGACAGTAATAGGGAAGTTTAGAGTAAGCATTTAGGGTAATTGTAATAGATAATTTCTGAAAGAATAAAAATTTTAGAATACTGTCTTAGTTATCTAATGCTGTTATAGCAAAAATACCACACGTGGTTGGCTGAAGCCGAAATTTATTCTCTCATAGCTAGAAGTCAGAATTCAGAGTATTGTTCATAAGTGCGTAAGTTGGTTCCGACTCATAGCGACCCTTTATAGGGTTTCCGAGGAAGGGCTGCTGAGGTTGAACTACTGAAGCTGTGGTTCAAAATGACCTTGAGGTCCAGTGCTTGTCTTACAGCACCTGACCATCTGAAGACATGTCCTGTCTCCTTTCAACATCAGTAGATGCAGCCTTCCTTGAAGATCTCTCTGTGTCTTGGCATTAATCTTCCCCAGGATCTAAGGTCCAAGAAGGAAGCACCCCACTCTTGGTGTTTTCTTTCCTGGTGCTAGTAAGTCCTTCCTTCTCTGCTCACCTCTCCTTTTATCTTTGTAAAAAATGTTGCAGACCACATCCCTGGGAAACTCCCCTGCATCAGGGTTGTATTGCAAACCAGTGTAGAAGAATTGATGCATTTGAGTTATGGGGTTAGGGAAGAATATTAAAAGCACCATGGACTCCCAGCAGAACAAAGAAATCTGTCTTGGAAAAAGTACAGTCAGAAAGCTCCTTAGAATTAGACGCCAGGATGGGAAGACAGTCTCTCATACTGAGAATCATGACCCAGTCAAGTTGACACATAATTTGTGGGACACAACTCAATCTATCACAGCATCTTTGATCATAAAGAATATCAACGAGTTTTGCACAGATTGCGATAGATGAGAGGTTGTAAAAGACAGTAGATGGGGACTTTAGACCCAGAGAGGGAGAGGGGCTGTGTGCTGATGACTGGGGGGCAGGCTTGCAGGGTATACCCTTTGGTTGGTTGATGATGCATGGAGGGGATTGGAACCATGGCAACGAAATGATATACGATAGGATGAATGTAAAATTAATGTTCTCCCATGTAAACTATCACATAATTCACAATAAAGCATTAAAAAGAGAGAGGAGAAAAAGACAGCATAGAAATAGTCTTGGAATACTGTGGAGACCAACAAAAAGAAACTGATGTTTTCTTAAGAGGGCAGATACTTGGGGTTGGTGAGGGAGAAGAGCTCACAGGAAGGCACAAATAGAACCAGAACGGACAAAGCAGAAATATCTGTGTAATTTATAAGGCTCCAAAGAAAGAAGAACTTAGAACTTAGCATGATTTCTTTGCCAGAAGTGTTGGAGAGGGGGAGGGGAGAACACAAGACTTGGTGGGGGCTTAGAAGGTAGAAACTGAGGTTCAGCGGGGTCCGAGATAGGAGAGCTGATTTGTTGGGAGAATGAAGCAAATTCAGAGATGTTTGGAGATAGGCACCAAAGGTTGGTCTGGAAAGGAAGCATTTCGGGGAGATAGGCGGCTACAGGTTAAAGGAAGGAAGAAAACTCTCAGAGGTGGGGAGTTTTTAAAGGATCTTCTTGCTAGGCACGTTTCCATTTTACGTTTGGACGCAAGGGGGACTAAAAAGGAGAGCAAAGAAGTGGGCTTTAGGGAGAGGTCACCGGCCTAGGCGATTCCTCTTCCCGCGCCCAGAACCCACTCGCCTGCCGCTCCTGGCTCCGCCCGTGACTCCGCCCCGGGGCCGCCCCTGTCCGTGGCCCCACCTAGGGCTTGCGCGGTCGAGTCCCAGGTCCCGCCCCCTTAGCGCGCCATCATTACGCGCCTCTGCGCTCTGTGTTAGTGGGCATGACTGGCTCGGCGGTGCGCCCTATGTCATCAGTAGGTCTAACGATGGAGTCAGCCGGTGGTTTGTAACTTAGCCGACAAAGCTTCCGACTCGACGCTGGTCCTGATGGCTGCTGCGGCGGCGCTGGCAGCGGCCGATACCCCTCCAGCGGTGCCTCAAGCGGCAGGCACTGGAGGGCCCACAGCCCGCAGAGACTTCTACTGGCTACGCTCCTTCCTGGCTGGAGGTGGGTGTCCGCCGGGAGGACCGGGCTGCTTGCTGCCGGTGAGGGCGGGATCCAAGGCATACTGAGCGCCGGAGGCCGCGATGATAGTCCTGCACTCTGGCTGCTGCGTTGCCCAGCCAATGCTTACCTTCACCTACCGTGTTGTTAGATGCCGTCGAGTCGGTTCTGACAACTGAATGAACCACTGCCGGATTGTGCGTCTTCCTCCAGTCTTTGCTATGTTTGACCTGCTGTAACCCCTTTCTAATACCTGGAGAAAAAGGGCCTCGGGCTCTCGGGGAGCCGCAAAGGGGTGAGGGCAGTGGTGAAAGGGCTGTACCAGGAACCCATTCTCCTGGCCTGGACGTTATTGTTAGATGCCTTGGCGTTCCGACACTTAGTGGCCCTCTGTATAAAAGCATAAAACACTGCCTGACGGCTCTGCTTCTTCCTCACAATCGTTTCTGTGTTCGAGACCATTGTTAGAACCACTCTGTTACTTCATTTGGTTCAGGGTCTTCCTCTTTTTCGCTGACCCCCCACTTTACCAGCCATGATGCCTTCCGAGACTGGTGCCTTCTGATAACATTGCAAAAGTACGTGAGATACGCCATCCTTGCTTTTAAGAAGCATTTTGACTGTATTCCCAGACGGATTTATTCATTCTTCTGACAGTCCGTGATATATTTCATATTTTTTGCCTACACCTTAGTTCAAATGTATAAATTCTTCTCCAGTCTTTCTTATTCATTGTCCAGCTTTTGCATGCTTGTGGGGCGATTGAAAATACCATGACTTGGATCAGGTGCACCTTAGTTCTCAAAGTGACAGTTTTTGCTTTTTAAAAAGATAAAGAGATCTTTTGTAGCAGATTTGCCCAATGCAATAAGGCATGTGATTTCTTGACTGCTGCTTGCATAAGGAATCCTTAAAACACTCCGAGAATTGAGTGACATACGTTGGGCTCCTTTTTCTTTATAAAGACTATGGGTGACGAGTAAAATTGGGTCTTGCTGTTTGCTTAAAGAAAAACAAATATTGAAAGTCAGCCTTTTAAAGATGACTGGGAAATTGTGCAAAACTGTCTACAACTAGGACTGGTTCCAGTGATTCTTGTAAACTCCCACTTGTTGGCAAGTATGTGGTGCCAAAGACTCATGTCTCTAGAGTATTTCCTCTTTCTTCACATAAACTTGTATTTCAGTTTCTACTCTTCCTCAATTATCTAGGGCTACTATTGCAGAAATGCAAGTGGCTGGCTTCAGCAAACAGAAAGTTATTTTCTCACAGTGTGGGAAGTTGCTGTTGTTGTTGTTAAATACCATTAAGTCCGTTCCAACTCAGAGACCCTGTAGATGGTTTATGAAGAACAACTGCCGGTTTGAACTGTTGACCTTATGGGTTAGCAGTCCAGTGCTTATCTTACAGCACCACACCAGGAAGTCCAAGTTCAGAGCTCTGGCTCTGGTGAAAGGTCCATGCCTTCTTTCTGCATCTGTAGTGCCAGCATTTCCTTGAAAATCTCCATGTGTCTTGGCATCTACCTCTCCTTGGGTATAGGAGCTTCACAGTGCAGGGATCCCATGTTCAAAGGATAGACTCTACTCCTGACTCTCCTTTTTTGGTGATAGGTAGACCCCACTTCTCTGCTCACTTTTCTCTCCTTTTATCACTTGTAAGATAAAAAATATTGCATGCCACACCCCTGGGAAGCTCCCTTACATAAGGATCAGGGTCTGATTAAGGTTGTTGTTACTTTATGCCTTTGTGTCAGTTCTGACTCATAGTGACCCCTTGCACAACAAAAGAAAACAAAACACTGCCTGGTATTTTGCCATCCTCACAATTATTGTATTTGAGCCCATAGCTGCTGCCACTGTGTCAGTCCATCTTGTTGGCATCTTCTTCTTTTTCATTGACCTTCTGCTTTACCAAGTATGATTTTTTTTGGGGGGGACTGGTCCCTCCTGATAGCAAGTCCGAAGTATGGAGAGACAAAGTCTCACCATCCTGGCTTCTAAGGAGCATTCTGGCTGTACTTCTTCCAAGACAGATTTGTTTGTTCTTCTGACAGTTCTTGGTACTTTTCATATTCTTCACCACCACCATAATTCAAAAACATCAATTCTTCTATGATTTTCCTTATTCATTGTCCAACTTTCACTTGCATGTGAGGCATGACTTTGGTCAGGTGACCTTAATCTTCAAACTGATTATCTTTGCTTTCTAACAATTTTAGGAGGTTGCTTGCAGCAGATTTGCTTAATGCAGTAAGTCGTTTGGTTTTTTTTTGACTGATACTTCCATGGGTGTTGATTGTGGGTCCAAGCAAAGTGAAGCCTTTAATCTTATCTCCACTTATCATGATGGTATTTACTTGTCCAGCTGTGAGGATTTTTGTTTTCTTTACATTGAGGCTCAAACCTCAAAGGCTATCGTCTTTGAGTTTGATCAGTAAGTATTAAGTCCTCTTTGTTCCCAGCAAACAAGGCTATGTCATCTGCATATTGCAGGTTGTTAATCCTGATGTCCTTTTCTTCTTCATATAATCCAGTTTCTTGGATTATTTGCTCAGCATACAGATTAAGTATGGTAAAGGGATGTAATGCTGGCACATGCATTTCTGGATTTTAAACTATTTAGTATCCCCTTTTGTTGTAGCATCCCTTTCTGTTATAACAACGGCCTCGGTCTATGTACAGATTGCTTACAAGCACAATGAAGTGTTCTCTATGGCACTTAACAACAACATGTTTGGAATACGTCAGAGAGCAAAGCAAGGAATCCTGCCCTCATAGAGTTCACATTGGTTAGAGAGTTGTGGGGAGAAAGACAATACATAAAATGAAAAAGTAAACTATGTGGGGGTTATAGGTCCTGACCCCTTAGTTGAAATTCTGGGTATAACTTTTGACTTCCTCTAAATTTAACTACTAAATAGCTACTGTTGACCAAAAGCATTACTGATAACATAGACAGTCAACACATATTTTTTATCGTATATACATTATATCCACCCCTCCTCTGTCAGTTTGATGTGGTGGCTTGCTTATTGCTGTGAATCTGGAAGCTATGCGATTGGGTCATTTACATACCAGCAGGCTCAACCCTGGTGGACAGGTTTCAGCTGAGTTTCCAGACAACAACACACTAGAAAGAAGGAGAGATGGACTACTTCCAAATACTTAGTCACTGAAAGCCTTATGAATAGAGGTGGGACATAGTCAGGTAGCACAAGACTGTTGACTGTTGAAATATGATGAAGAGCACCAGAATATTGTCAGATATAGTGCCTGAAGATGAGCCCCTCAGGTTGGAAGGCACTCAAAATACAGCTGGGGAAAAGCTGTCTCTTCGAAGTAGAGGTGATCATGATGATGTGAATGGAGTAAAGCCTTTAGAACCTTCATTTGCTCATGGCATACAGCTCCAAATGAAGAGAAACAGCAGCAAACATCCATTAATAATTGGAACATGGAATGTATGAAGTAAAAATCTAGGAAAATTGGAAATTGTAGAAAATGAAATGGAACGTATAAATATCGATATCCTAAGCATTGGTTTATAGATGGGGAATTTGCAGGAGAATCCAGAAATTCATTATTTTCTGGATCAAGACACTCAGCTGTTCCAGGAGCCGCCATCTTGGGAAAGCTTATCTTGATTGTACCCGGATTGATAGGATTAAGAGAGACCATCTTGATTATATCTTATATATTGATTATACCAGGATTGATAGGATTAGGAAAGAACATCTTGATTGTATCTTGATTATATCTTATATGTATCTTGATTTTTTCAGGATTGTATCAAGATTGACATCGAAATTTAAAGAGACAGTATAGACATAAAACCAAACGGCCACCACTCATCTGTCTGTCGTGCTGTGGTGGTTTGAGTTGCTGTGATTCTGAGGGCTATGCCACCGGTGTTTTAAATAACCAGCAGGGTCACCCATGGTGGACAGGTGGTAGGTCAAAAAGTATTGCTACAAAATCCTAGAAACTTTTATTAAGCAAAAATATGAAAATGTGAAACTCTCGTTTCTCAACATTTCCACCTATGTCTATAAACATCTGAAGGTGGTGTTTTCATCTCTCTAACCCTTCTGTGAAGAATTCTGCACTCTTTGATTTTATATCTTGTCAAAACCTCAGTTTCGACATTTTTGAGGGACTCAAATTGAGTTCCTTCTAAATGTTCTTTGCATTTTGAGAAAGAAAAGAAGTCTGAAGATGCAAGGTCAGTGCTGTGGGATGGGTGGGGTAATGTTTCCCAAAGAAATTCTCCCAGGACAGCTGTGCTAACCTGGAAGCGCAAGCAGGTGCATTGTTATGATGGAAAGAAAGTTCCTCACACAACTTTCTTGGCCTTTTCCTTGACAATGCAGTTTTCCATTAAAAACAAACAAACACAAAACTCCTTTATAACGAGCACCCATAATCGTCCTGTGTCCTTACAAAAAATTGGTTTGAAATTACAAAAAGCATTCACCATATTCAGTTTAGCTGACCCAGCAGATCCCCTCAGAAGCCATTATTTTGATTTGACCTTTTTTTTAAGGCACACTAATAAGACTAAGACAATGTATTAGGGAGAGACCTAGTATGCAGCCATGCATTCATCACCAAGATAGGTGGAAACACATTCTGCTTGGAATAAATCAGTGCATGTGTGAACTGGAACCCTAATAGCAATATTAATTGACTTACCCTCCTATTGTGTGTGTGTATGAATGTACACATACACAA
>NW_006408538.1:12048745-12056614 GCF_000296735.1 Chrysochloris asiatica | reverse complement strand
TCAGTTAATGCCACTATTATTCAAATTTGTGAACCATCCACTAAAGCCAGGGATGATGAAATTGAAGAATTCTACCAACTTCTTTGCTCTGAAATTGATCAAACATGCAGTCAAGATGTATTGATAATTACTGGTGATTGAAATGCAATGGTTGGAAACAAAGAGGATCAGTAGTTGGAAAATATGGTCTTGGTGATAGAAATGATGCTATGCTGGAGATTGCGTGATAGAATTTTGCAAGACCAATGACTCTTCATTGCAAATACCTTTGTTAAAGAACATAAAAGATGATTATCACATGGACCTCACCAGATGAAATACACAGAAATCAAATTGACTACATCTGTGTAAAGAAACGGTGGAGAAGCTTTGTATCATCAGCCAAATAAGGCCAGGAGCAAATTGAGGAACAGATCAAATTTAAATATGCAAAATTAAAACAAGTCCAATGAGCCAAAATATGACCTTGAACATATGCCACCTGAATTTAGAGAAGAACACATTTGATGTATTAGACACTAAAGACTGAAGACCAGTAGATTTGTGGGATGACATCGAGAACCCCATACAGGAAGAAAGCAAAAGGTATTAAAACACGAAAGACCTTGGCTGAAAACAGCGAATACCAGAATATGTTTAAGTGTGTTTTATTGACTATGCAAAGGCTTTAGATTGTGTGGATCACGACAAGCTATGGACAACAATGCGGAGAATGAGTATTCTGGGACACTTAATTGTGTTTACAAGGAATCTGTATATAGACCAAGAGGCCGTTGTTTGGACGGAACAAGGGAACACTGAACAGCAAAGTTGTGCACCAGGTTTGTATTCTTTTACCTTATTTACTCAATCTGGATGCTGAGAAAATAATCAGATAAACTGGATTGCATGAAGAAAAAGGTGGCATCAGGATTGGAGGAAGACTCATTAACAACCTGCAATGTGCAAATTATACAAGTTTGCCTACTGAAAGTGAATAGGAGTTAAAATACTCACTGATGAAGATCAAAGACCACAGCCTTTGGTAAGGGTTGCACCTCAATGTAAATAAGACAAAAACCCTCACAATAAACGACATCCCATATAAATGTAGAAAAGATTGAAGTTGCCTATGACTTCATTTTGCTCGGATCAGCCATCACCTTTCATGGAAGCAGCAGTCAAGAAATCAATGAAGTATTGCTACGTTTGAACCCAGTCTGTTTTGGAAGAAGTACAGCCAGAATGCTCCTTGGAAGCCAGGATGGCCAGACTTCGTCTCTCATACTTCGGACATACTGTCAGGAGGGACCAGTCACTGGAGGGTGAAGTGGAGGGTCAGAGAAAAAGAGGAAGACCCCCAGTGAGATGGGTTGTCATGGTGGCAGCAGCAATGTATTCAACCATAGCAATGATTGTGAGGTTAGCTCATGTCCGTGTTTTCTTCTGTTGTTCAGAGGGTCACTATGAATCGGTACTGACTTGATGGCACCTAACAACAATAACACGTATCATATAAGGAGCCCTGATAGCATAGCGGGTTATGTGTTGGGCTGCTAACCTCAAGGTCAGCAGTTCTAATTCACCAGCTGTGCCATAGGAGAAAGATGAAGCTTTCTGCTCTCTAAAGATATACAGCCTTGGTAACCCTGTACAGGGTCACTGTACAAGTCAGAATTGACTTAATGCTTAGCAACCCATATGATATGCAGCACTCATATAAAAGCTGCATTGTCAATATGAGATAAAAAGGTCTTTTCTAAAATGTGTAAGGGTTTCTTGTCTGCTGGTGACCAATGGCTTCATGAATTTCCTTTTTTTAATGGTCCTTATTCTGGATTTGTTCATCTTGAAATGGTAGAATACCACAGCTGCAGACCTCAGTTTATGGCACATAAGAAGCTGGTTAACTTTTCCTTGTCATGACTTTTCTCTGCTTCTTGGGAGCACGTCCAGCATCCCTAGTGGTACTTCATTTGAGTCCCACGGTATTACTCAAAGTGTATGGTATTGTACTAAATATGATGAAAAAGACAAAAGAGCTATGAAAGATGACTTTTCACTGTGATGCAGTATTTACTGGAGAGACACGAACTGATCACAAGAAGATAATTCACATCACATGGCATTAAAAAAAATCTACGTATACGTGGGCCTTTGTAGTTCAAACCTGTGTTGTTCAATGGTTAACTGTATACCGTATATTAGAAGGTTGCATCGTATATTAGATAAGTTGTAATGGAATAAATAAGAAGGACAGCAAGGCAAGGAAGTGGATAGGAAGAGTGGATATAATATTAAATAAAGATGATTTTAGTAGTTACTGAAAGGGTGAGCAAATAATTGAAGAGGTGTGAGAGTTAGCAAGCTGCTGTTGGAGGACAAAATTTCAGGTGGAACAAATGCTAATGTAAAGACTTCAAAGCAGGAGAGGACCTGGTTGGTTCAAAGATCTGTGTGCATGGAGTCAAGTGTTAGTGGTGGAAGAAGGAAGTTAGAGAAGCAGAAAATTAAGGGCTTTGTGAGATTCTGAACTTGACTATGAGTGTAATGGTGAGCCATTGCAAATTTTAAGCTGAGAAGTGATACAATATGGCTTACTTCAAAAGATTCACTTTGCCTGTTGAAAATGACTGCAGGTGTGCAAATATTGAAGCAAGGAGTCCAGTTTGGTAATTGCTGCAGTAATTCAGATGATGGATGATGATGGCTTGCTGTAGCAGTGGAGGTGGTAAGAAGTTGTGAGATTCTGGACATAGATGAAAATAAACAGGGTTTTCTAACAAGTTTGACATGGGGCGAGGAAGAGAAGTCCAGGCTGATTCATTTTGGCTTGAACAGTGAAAGAATGCAGTTGTCATTGACTGAAGTGGAAAAATGTCCATACAATCACATTTATGAAATATTTTTAGTGGTGACCAGATATTAGGGGACTGATTTACAGTCTTCAAACGTAATTTTTAGTCTGACAGGCTGAATTTTAAATTACAGAGAATGGGGACTATAGCATATTGATGCTACATGACAATTCTACCCACGGAAACTAGAGACCAGAGGGTTTGTTGCTGAAAAACCAATGATTCCTATCTGAAATAGATACCATACGATTTCTTCCTGACCTTGAATTTTATATATGTATTTATTTTTTAAGGTATTGCTGGATGCTGTGCTAAAACAACTGTTGCCCCTTTGGATCGAGTGAAGGTTTTATTACAAGCTCATAATCACCATTACAAGCATTTAGGTGAGTTGATGGATGCTTAACGATAGTGGAAAGAGGACACAAAAGGGAGAGTCAAGTTTAGGGACACATTTTACAAGGGATGTATTTCTTATCCACTTAAATCTTTTCATTTGCAATTGTGTTTATATACAGTATCATTTTATTGCTGTAGTTAAGTGTCATCGAGTCAGTTCTGATTCACAGCGACACTGTATAGGGTTTCCAGGGAGAGGCTAGTGGGTTTGAACCTCCGACCTTGTAGGTAACAGTCTAGTGTTTATCCTGCAGCGCTGCACTAGGGTGTCCTGTTATTCTCCAAACCAAAATCTTGGACTCATTGAACTAAGTGCTGCTTGTCACACCCTTCATAGACAACTCAACTTCTTATCCTGATTAGTGATTGAGATAAAGTTTGATGACTATAAAACTGAAACAGTCATTACCCTGAACAGTTAAATAAGTCTCCCACAATCCAATGGCAATTACTTTGTATGAATAATTTCATTATTTAAAAAAAAGAAATCAAGCTCTTGTTTGTTTTTGTTGTTGAACTTTTTATTATAGCTTATGCACGTTTCTACACATTTTTCCCTTGCTTCTTACAAACAGAAAAAACTAGCCATTTAAACAAACATGGTATGTCATTGGTAGAAGAAACAACTTTTAATAGCCTTTTTCAAAGGTAGTTCGACAGTATCAAAGCCTTTGTTGTTGTTGTTAAGTACCGTGGAGTCGGTTTCGACTCATAGCGACCCTGCACAGGGTTTCCGAGGCTGTAAATCTTTACGGGAGCAGAAAACCTCATATTTCTCCCTTGGAACAGCTGGTAGTTTCGAGCTGCTGACCTTAAGGTTTGCAGTCCAATTCGTAACCACTCCGGGCTGCTAACCTTAAGGTCAGCAGTTCGAAACTACCAGCTGTTCCGCTGGACAAAGATGAGGCTTTCTGCTCCCGTAAAGATGTGCAGCCTTGGAAACCCTGTGCAGGGTCACTATGAGTCAAAACTGACTCCATGGCACATAACCATCAACTACTACCATGCTACCAGAGCACCTTTGTTGTTGTTGTTGTTGTTAAGTGCTGTGGAGTTGGTTCCGACTCATAGCGACCCTGTACAGGGTTTCCGAGAGCCTTTACAACATTGGAATTCCAATTTAGGAGTGAATCCAGCTTAGGGAGTAATCAGAGAAAGGTGTGGCCAACTCCTACCCTTCTCCACCCCCAAGAGTTGAGGGCTTCCTGGTTATGAGTCAGGCCAGTGTGAGACGGGGCCAACTTCATCACCTTGGTGCCTGGATTCCGGCAGGCTCAACTCCAGACATGCAGGACCGGCAGAGTCACTAGACCTGCAGTAGTCTTGCAGAAACCCTCATTGCCCTGCCCCCAGTTGCCCTGTGGTCCTAACAGACACTGAAACCCATTTCCTCAAGGGCCTCCATGAACAAACTACTTCTAGATTGAGTGCCCTGAACGTTGATAATATTTAGGACTATAGGAACTCCATCAATGGCCAGGAATTCTGCTGTCGTATCCCTCCCACACACCAGCTTGTGAGCTCCTTTCTGGTAGGAGCTCCCTAGAGTTTTCCTCTCCAGGTCAAACAGCTGCACTGTTTTTGGTTTTGTTTGTTTGTTTTGGTTTTTTCCTTTTATTTTGTTGTTTTCATTTATTTATTCTTTCTTCTCCTTCTTTTCCCTTCCCTTGAAATTTATCCTTTTTATCTCTGCTAATGTTTTTCCTTTTCTTGTGTTTCTCTTCTTTTTTTAATATTTCTTTACTACTTCCTACCTTTCTCTTTTCTCTTTTCAGCAACCTTCTCCCTGTTTTTGCTAAGTGTTTTTGTTGTTGCTGTTTCTTCCTTTTGTTCTCTCCCTTGTTTTTCTCTGGCTCCATTTTCCTAGCCCTCTTTTCTCCTTTGAGTTATATTCTGTTTCTCAGGCTGCAACCTGTTTTCAATGATATTTGCTCCCTTATTATTTTCTCTCTTCATTATTGGTTGCTGGGTTGTTTTTTTTTTTAATTTTTTGGTTTTCTTGTGTATATGTGTGTAGGTTGGTTTCTCCTGCTTCCCACCGGACAGGAGACAGCAGTCATGCCAATATAGCCCAGCCATAACCATAACGCTGGAACTCCACCCAGTGGGCAAGAGGCAATGTTGTTGCATAGTGCCATTGAGTTGATTCTGACTCATAGCCACTCTGTATAGGATTTCCAAGGAGTGGCTGGTGGATTTGAACCACTGATCTTGTGGTAAGCAGACTAGTAATACCAGCTCCTCTACCACCTGATCAGGGCTCCTAGTGTGGCACTGCTGGATCAGCACTAGACTTCGAACTGCAAAATTGGTAGTTTAAACCCACCAGCTGCTCCTTGGAAACTCTATGAGTTGGAACCGAATTGAGGGTATTTAAAAACAACAAATACCACCTTATCAATGATAGCAGCAGCCAAAACCAGCCAAACATAACCTAAACTGAGGTGCACAAATGGAGAACAACATACAGGTTTCCATTCTGTAACTACACGCACTGGAGACAGTTGGTGAGGGCCTAAGAATACATTAGCATACAGTCATCAATTAAATACGAATACACCACCACAGTGTTCCAGAGAAAAAAATTAATTCACATGCAGAAACAAGAGAATGACTCAAACAAATGACTAAGATGCATAGCCAAAAAAAGATTTCTGAGGAAGAAAAGGTAATTGTACTAACTGAAAAAGAATTCTAAAGAACTTTAGATACCTTCAAAGAATTGACAGAAAGGTTCAGGAACCAAAGAGAAAAAACGACAAAAAACTTTAGAAGAGCTCAGGAAATTCTTCTAAATTTTTGTTTGCAAGATCAATACAAAATAAATGCAAAATTTGAAACATCAATATATATGGATCAGAACTCAGGCCCTGTCTAATCAGTGTTTGCATTTAGTGTCCTAACTAGTGAAAATTTACTGCAAAATAGAAATCTTTTCTATAGGTAGTCTTTTTACGTATTTTATTTAACATTTTAAAAAATATAAACAAATGATAGCCATGTATCTGAGTCTTTTGGGGAAGCCTTCCTTCATCTTCCTGGATAGACTTGGTCTTCTTCAGTAGAGTATGTGGACCTTGAAAAAATATCCGTTGTGATACTGTGTGAGCATTTGTTTTAAATCTGTTTTCTGGCTCTGTCTCTATGCTGGGACCCATAAAGAGAATACATTATGGGTCATTTTTCAGTGATTCCTTAGCAATTTGTAGTATGCATGATTAATGACTATTTCTTAAATTTTTATAGTTTAATTTACTGTGACTATAAATATATTTGTCTACAATTCGTGCTTGCTTTTACCTTACATTTTATGATTTTATTTTTACAAGAAGTTATTTTTAGTAGGGTTTACTGCTGTTCAGAATTTATGATTCATATAGTTCCTTAAACAAAATGATAATCATGAATAAAATAGCATGGTAATCTGTGATTATTATGAAATTTTTATATTTCGATGGTCTTCTCTGTTTTAATAGTATTTTACTTCTGAAAATCTTCCCAAATATAGGAGTGTTTTCTACATTACGTGCTGTTCCCCAAAAGGAAGGATACCTTGGTTTGTATAAAGGAAATGGTGCAATGATGATTCGAATCTTTCCCTATGGCGCAATCCAGTTTATGGCGTTTGAGCATTATAAAACGGTACTTGAATTTTTATCTGTTTTTTCTTGTGTCCTTGAATATCACCATTACTTGAGAATGCATTTGCCTTTGCCTTTAATGTTACTTTGGATGAATGGGTAAAGAAATGCCTTTATGAAGGATTAATACTCATGATACTTTAAATTTTTAATAACTTTGTTTCGAGTTACTTATTTCTAGAATCACTTATGAACAGGTTCTTTATGTTCATACTTACACAAAAAGGGGCAGAGTATCCTTCAAGTAGATAATTACGTACGTTGGTGTTGTTATGTGTTGTCAAGTCAGGTCTGACTCATAGTGACCCTGTATAGGGTTTCCAAGGAGTCCTGGTGTGGCGCTTTGGGTTATTGTATTGGACTAAGGTTGGTTTGAACCGCAAGATTGGCAGTTCAAGCTCACCAGCTGATCCTCCTTGGATAGCTATGACAGATGTGACTTGAAGGCACTTAACAATACCAACAATAGGGCTTCCAAGGAGCAGTTGGTGAACTTGAACCTCTGACCTTGCGGTTCAAACTGACCTTGTAGTCCAAACTGACCAGGACTCTATTTCTCTTTCTCACTCTAATTTATGTCACATGTGAGTAACTTCTTTATGTTCATACTTATAAAAAAGAGGCAAAGTATCCTTCAAGTAGATAATCACATAAAGAATATATGTGTGTGTGTGTGTGTTTATAAACACACATACGTGAGTGTGGCGCTGTAGAATAAACTGCTAACTGCAAGGTCAGTGGTTCGAACCCATCATTTGCTCTTCAGAAATCCTATACAGAGTCTCTATGAGTCAGATTGACTGGACAGCACTATACTATAAGAAAAATACTGTATATATTTATATACACATATATGGACTTCTGGTGTGATACTGTAGGATCAACACTGAACTGCAAACCACAGGTCAGCCATTCAGATTCACCTACTGCTTCTGCTTTCAACTCAACAGCACTTAACAACAATGTACATCTATATATGTGTAATAAGCTAG
>NW_006408538.1:12038525-12044481 GCF_000296735.1 Chrysochloris asiatica | reverse complement strand
TTTATTCCATCAATTCCTGGTGCCTTGTTCTTTGCCAATTCCTTCTGTGCACTTTGGACTTCCTCCCTGAGTATCATTGGCTCTTGTTCATATGGTACCTCTTGAAATTAGTCCCTTGTCTCATATGTCATTGCAAAAGACTCTTTCCCTATTCTGTAGGCTCCCTTTTTACTCTTTTAATGAAATCTTTTGATACACGTTAAGTTTCTAATTTTTAGTATATTCCAATCGTCTATTTTGTCTTCTTTTGTTTGTGTAATTTTTGCCATGTTTGGTAGTCTGTGTGTGCTCTGTATTGTTTTTGTTGTTTGTTGTTAGGTGCCGTCTAGTTGGTACCAACTCATAGTGACATTATGCACAGCAAATGAAACACTGACATCCTGGGCCAACCTCACAATCATTGCCACACTTGATCCCATTGGTGCTGCCACTTTGCCAATCCATCTCACTGGGAGTTTTCCTCTTTTTCTCTGACCCTCCACCTTACCAATATCCTTCTCTACATGATACACGATACAGGATACAGGATATCCTTCTCTAGCGATGGTCCTTCTTGACAATAAGTCCGAAAATTTGTCCCTATTTTTTCATTGATGACTTTTATAATTCTGGGATTCACATTTAGGTCTTTAATCCATGCTGAGTTGGTTTTTGTATATGGCGTAAGGTAAAGGTCTTGTTTCAATCTTTTGCTTATCGATTTCAAATTCTGCCAGCACCATATGTTGAAAAGAGACTGTGTCCTCCCCATTCAATGGACTTTGGCCCTTTGTCAAAGATCAGTTGGCTGTTTGTGGGTGGGTTAATATCTGAATTCTCAATTCTGTTCCATTGATCTATGTATCTTTCATTGTACCAGTACCAGGCTGTTTTGACCACTGTAACCATGTAGTATATTTTGAAATCAGGAAGTGAGAGACCTCCAAGTTTGTTCTTCTTCATAAGCAGTGCTTTGCTTATGCTGGGTCTCTTTCCTTTCCATATAAAGTTTATAATTGTTTTTTCCATCTCTTTAATGAATGTCACTGGAATCTGGATTGGGATTGCACTGTATGTGTAGATTGCTTTGGGCAGTATTGACATTTTCACAATGTTAAGTCATCGTATCCAGGAACATGGTATATGCTTCCATTTTTGTAAATCTTGTGTTTGGTTTCCTGTGTTATACAGTTTTCTTTGTATTGGTCCTTTGTTTGTCTGGTTACATTTATTCCTAGGTATTTCATCCTTTGGGTGGCTATTGTAAATATTATTGCTTTCCTAATATCCTTCTCAGCACTGTCATTGTTACTATAGAGGAATCCAACTGATTTTTGTATGCTGATCTTATACCTGCCACTTTGCTGAATCTTCAGATGAGTTCCATTAGTTTTTTTTACTGAGTCTGGTACTAGCTTTTTGAAATGTTCTTTATTCATCAATTATAGGAGAGGGTCACTGTGGCTTTAGATTTCTATATTAAATAAGATAGTTAAACCAAATTGTGAAAGTAAGTTAACACCTGTCCCATCCTAATCTGATTAAGTTTCCCTTCTCTGACTGAAAATGTGTCTTTTCAAACAGTATCTCAACACAGAAAATGGTTAAGTATCTTTTTCAAAGGCCATCTTAGAAATATAGGTTGTAGAGCTGGGAACACAATTCTAAGCTAGTGAATCAGATAGAATTTGTGTTACAGAAGATTTAGTTATCTAATGTAGCACTTTAGTGAGACTATCCCCGGTCACACTTTAAGGGTTTGTAGTTATTAGTATACATACAGTATAGCGTATTTGTCAATTCTAAGCCAGCTTACTCCTGTAAAAGTACAAAATACTATATATAGCAGAGGTACAGGGGACATGTCTACTGCCCTTCTGATGTTACACAACACTGCCCAGCTTTGTATAATTGGGCTCATTCAGTCACCTTTGCTACTAAATTTCTTTTTATACTTTTGTAACTCTTTTGAAATTAGATTTCATCATTATATATTGAAATGGGTGATATCTTTAAAATATCTCATTTTAAGTCAGTGTTTTTGTTTTCTAGTTAATTACTACAAAGCTGGGAGTGTCGGGTCATGTACACAGATTAATGGCTGGATCCATGGCAGGTAAGAGAAGTGGGCTTCTTACTTCTCATCCAGTAATTGGCTTAGATTATATGCGGGACATTGGTTATATAGCACGATTGACGACCTTTCCCCATTTAGTTATAGAACTCCCCGTTAGCTCTCCCTCTAAGTCTGGGTTCTCTAGAGAAACAAAACCAATGAGGAGCACATATAAACAGATAAAGAAAGATTTACTTTAAGTTAATGACTCGTATCAGTTCTGGAGGCTGCCAAGTCCTAAATTATGGGCCAGGTGGCAGGCTGAAGGCTGCTGCTGACCCTTGTTCTAAGAACTGGAAGTCAAGCAGTAAGAATGTATAGGATCCATACAGAGACTGGGTCACTGGCTTTGCCACAACATCCATTTATATGCTGGCGGCAGCTCCCTCCCCCAAGGTAACCCCTTTTAACTGATTGTCTGCTCATAACAGATCACAGAATGAAAGGTGATTCCAAAGTGTCTGTCAAACCACGGAGAATCAAATTCTAGCCAAGTTGACGCAAAACATTAACCATCAAAGTCTTCTAACTCAAGTTATTTAAAAGAGGAGATGGTGAGGAATAGTTTAAATGTACAGCTATGTGAAAAGCATGCATTCTTAACTTATACCTAAAAATTCTCCTTCTAGAAATTTTTCTTTTTTTCCAAAAAGTTTTTTTAAAAGATATACAATATTTTTATTCAAATAACACACGTGTTCTATGTTTTTGGCCAACTGTGCTCTCTCCCCTCAAGGTGTATTTTGGTAAACATATGTCAGGGTTTTTTTCACACGTTGCTTTAATTATTATGGTACAACATGTGCTTATTTGTATAAAAGTGGGAGAGTAATCTATATGGTGAAAATGGTTCTACTCACTGGACGTAATGAGGTAGTCACTCTTTTTTAAGAAAAAAAGTTACTGTGTCTTAAGTGAACATTTATATATAAATTAGTTTTCAGAACAGTGAAGTGAGAAGTTTACTGACAAGTCTTATCAGTTTTACGTTCAACAGATCATACAGTGTTTCATTTCTATGATTACAATCCCTTCCATGCAAAACAGTTACCCCACTTCCTCACTTTGGTTCCCATTTCCATTCTATCCACCTTCCCATGCCTTCTGAACTTTGTCCTTAGGTAAATGTTGCCCTTTTGATCTTGTATTGTTGTTTTCCCCATAAGCCATAGTGCGTGGCTGCCTTTTGTGTTATGAGGGTGAGTTCCTCTCCAGACCTGAAGGGGGATTGAGGGCTGTGGGTCTCAGATTCCTCCAGTCTCTTTCTGATAAATAAGCCCTTTTTTGAAAAATACTTTTGAGTTTTGTTCCATAATAAATTAATAAATGTTAAAAGTCCAAGGATTGAAAGTCAAGAACTGAACACTTTGTACTGCACACAAGTGACAAGTAAATGTTAGCTAGTGCTGCTCATCATGACTATTATGTAAAATAATAATTATTATGTAAAATATGTCAGTGTAAAATGGTAACACACGTCCATACCAACTGACAAATAGCTGTTGTTCCACCTCTTCAACATCTCCCCTACCATGACTCCAGTGACACTGTACCCCTCCAGGAATGTGTCCCCTCAACCAATAAAGAGTTAACACCTGGCACAGCAGGAGCCAGTCATAACCTTGTGAGTGTAGTCAACACTGGATAAGGCAAACCTTGGACAAGACGAGTCAGGTCAGACTCTCTGAATCTAGGTGCAAATGTAGACTGAGGAGTCCCTGGTTTTAGAACCTGAGATACTGTCTAGGATGTCGTTACACCTGTCATCTAAGGCTATGTCTTTTACCTCAACCACCAGAAAGGTGACTTATCTGTGGCCACAGTATGTATCTACAGCATCTAACCAGAGGTTTCGATTGTTTATGGCAGCTACCTGATCAACATCTGTCCCTACTTCTTGCCCCACCACATCACATCTGTAGAGCTCCAGGGCTCTAGCACTACCAGAATGCTTTTTTTTTTTTACACAAAATACTATGATTTTATTACCAATCATAGATATATCTTTTTTCACATCATTTTGCACTTAAACTCTTTCACACAAGTGCAGTAATTCTACCCAAACCTCAATAATGAAGTTAAATAAGTAACATGTTGCTAAACAAAAGATTTAAGTTAAAATGTACCGTGCAATAGTGCACAGAGAAAGTGCAGCCAGTAACACACGAAAACGATTCTGAATCAGGCATGTTTGGAGCCCATTTGGTTTTCCAGAAGGTTATACATTTCACCCAATCTTTGGTCACTCCTGGAGCAGTACCCACAACAAGCAGACAGAAGTATGAACTAACAAGGCTAAAATACTGAAGACCAGATGGGACCACAATGAATAGTTCTCTTGTCTGTAAACAGCAATCTGCTGGAATTATCAATACCTCTATCTTAGTACCTATAGTGAGAACAGACTACAATACACTGTAGCCATCATCTCAAGGAGAGAAGCAAGATCAGCCTCCTTCATCAGCCTGCCTCCAAGACAAGTGGTGCCTGATGAACCAAACCCCAGGAGGAACTTAGAATGCGTTTAACTGTACATAATGAATATCAAAGGTTCATTTTCTAAAAAAGCCCAGATAGTCTCAGTGCTCTTTGCCACTAATGCATGCCAAGAGATGACACAGAATCTTGATTATAGAAGCAAAAAATGACCATGGGTGTGCCATACCATGGCTAAAGCAATAACCATAAAAATCAACTGTTATCCTATAAACCTCATAATAACCACAACTACTAATATTCTGACATATAATATTCTAATCATTTTATTTCCAGCATCAGAAATAAAGACTGTTAACATGTTACTAGGTCACTTTGTAGATATTTACTATATATATATACCTATACGTATACCTATACATATACATTCACAGGTATACAGTCCTGGTATGGTGCTGTAGGATAAGTGCTGGACCAAAACTTTTGTTTGAACCCCAAGGTCTGTGGTTCAAATCCACTAGCTACTCTTTGGAAACCCTGTACAGGGTCACTATGAGTCAGAACCAACTGGACAGCACTTAACAATAACAACATATATACATTTACTTTTTAAAAGCTACAATGTTGTGTAATAGTCATTATATTTTATAGCTTGTCTTCTTTATACTTACCATGCATGTCTTTCATTTTAAATAAATAAAATTCTACAAAAAATACATTAATGGATGTAAAGAATTCCGATACATTTTTTTATATTCCAGTACTTTTCTATTTTATGTACTTAAATTACCTTTCAGTGTGATAAATAAAGATTCAGTGAATATCTTTGTGATGAAATATCACTGTTGTTGTTAGATGCCATGAAATTGGTTGCTATTCATAGTGACCCTGTATACATTTCCAAGGAGTGGCTGGTGGATTTGAAGCACTGACCTCGTCGTTAGCAGTCCGGTGGTATTTAAAATCAGAAAAAGGATAAATTATTGAGTAAATTAAGTTGGTACTACTGACTAATCATTGGAGAATAATTATATTTAATTACTATCTCATTCCTTATATAGAAATAAAACAGAAAGATAAGCACATAAACACACACAATGTTTTTGTAAAAAACATGATTAAATGGTTTTATCTTAGAATAGGAGTCCTGGTGTGGCCTTGTAGGATAAGGACTGAGCTGCTTACAAACAGGTTGGTGGCTCACATCCATCATCTGCTCCTTGTAAATCCTATACAGGGTCCCTAGGAGTCAAAACTAACGAATGCCATGGCGCTTAACAACAGCACCAAATCTTAGAATGAAGGCATTTCTAAGTACAACACAAATTTTGAAGTCACAGTGGATTTACTTGGCTATGGAAAATTTAGCCCCTTGCATTTTTTATTCTTTTTACTTCATATTTGTAAATACAGGTGGTGGTGATG
>NW_006408538.1:12036998-12038425 GCF_000296735.1 Chrysochloris asiatica | reverse complement strand
GTTTCAATGCAATGATTACGGTCTCCTCCATGCATCATCATTCAACAATATTTGCTTCTATTCCCTCTGTTTTTCTTTTTTGCAGTGGGTGAGACTGGACAGTATACTCAAAAACACTCAGGAATATATAATCATTTAAACAACTAAAGGGCACATTCTGCAAGCCTGCCTCCAGGCCACCAGCACTCAGTCTTTCTCTTTCCATGAGTTCAGAGACCTCAACTGCTCCTTCTCTCCATGTCCTCATCTCTGCTTCCATCTCTGGTGTTGCTGCTTCTCTGGATGGGGTTCCACATTCTGCTCATGCTCTGTCCCTTGATGGTCCTAGAGTCCTCTGTTTCTGGACTGTAAGATTAACTACTCCTCTGTTTTTGTTACAAAACTTCTGCCTTTACAGTTGTGACGATTGCGATTAGTCATGGTAACAATTACTCACTGTTGAATCATAAGAATTTTGTTACCATCGCCTTTCACCAGACCTGTCTAGACAAGATAAAAACTATTCAATGGGGATTCTACCTTCTTGAAAACTTGTAAGCCAGTCCCTTTGTGCCTTTATCGCCACCTCATTTTAGGTAGCCAGTGTCTAAGTTGCCCGTCCCTGCCTACCTTGTATACAGAGGGGATAGGATTGATACTTGAGGGAAGACTCCTTCCCTCTCTGTTGGTATTTTGAAATACTACATCCGTAAGTATAGGTCAAGTTCATCAAATTATAGCAATTTTCATTTGTTTCCTTTATCAAAAGTTGTTTTTTCATCTTCCCCTAGTCGAGTTCTGATCATCAAGCTATCGAGGCTAGGTCAAATGGGCACTGTCTGCAAGTTTGGGCGTTCTTGTACATCTCCCCTCACTTCATGTCAGCTGGATGCTTCACTCTCAGCTCTAGCCCTCCGTGGCTATGTCCTTGTCCATGGGCTCAGGTGTCCCCACGACTCACCACACTTTGGGTCAACCAGTCCTTTCTCTTTTCTCTCTCATCTCCAGGTAAGCAGAAGTCCATGGAACATGGCTGAACTCAGCCATTTCTTCATTGCTGCCTTGCCCCCTCTTCTACTCACCAGTAGACCAATGTGGTCGCTAGCAGGCTTACATGTCTGCTCATGTGTTCCCTTTGAGTTTCAGCCTTGGAGTGGGGTTTGTCCTGAAGGAACTTGATTGCTTGCCTTGATGGCTTCCCAGCAAACAAGTTGCTTATTCTTATAGTATCCAATTATACTGCCATTTTTATTTTGGATTTATTTTCCTGCTGATCTTTCTTTCAAGAAGTATCTTCTGTTGCTCTAGCTGTTCCAGGCTGGTCTGATTGTCCTTTCTTGTGGGTATGTCCCACCTCAGAAGGTTCTAGATGGGGCTCAGGATTCCACCTAAGGTCCTATACACTACAAAGGCTCTGCAAGAATCCCATTTCACTGGGCAAGTTCTAG
>NW_006408538.1:12024037-12029258 GCF_000296735.1 Chrysochloris asiatica | reverse complement strand
GGTTACCCTTTAATTTATGCAGTTTTCCTCTGCTTAATAGTGTTTTATCTTGAAATATACCTGACTTCCTTGGCATTTGGAAGTTCTGTATCTACACTATTTCTTCTTTTTGCTTTGTAGTTGACTTTTTTATACATCTCTTGGTTCCCTATTTTCCTTTTTGTAGATTTGTTTAATTTGCTTTAAAATTTCTATGTCTGGATTGAGTTTTGAGTGGTGTTGTCATGAATAGTAATCTCAGGTTGTTGTCTGCTGTTGGTTCTAAGTTCAAGAACACCGTTTAGCATTTTTTTAAAATTTAGTCATTATAAATTCCTTTATTTCTGCTTATCAGGAAATGTTTTAATTTCACTGAGGTATTTGAGGAGCAGCTTTTCTGGGTATATGATTCTTGGTTGGCAGTTTTTTTCTTTCAGAGTTTTGTATATGTCATTCTGTTGCCTTCTTGCTTACATGGTTTCTGCTGAGAAATCAGAACTTAGTCTTATTGGTTCTTTGTAGGTAGTATCCCGTTTCTAACGAGCTGCTCTCAGAATTTTTTTTTTATCTTTGATTTTGGAAAGTTTGATTATGATATGTTTTGGTGATTTCCTTTTGGGATCTATCCTGTTTGTGGTTCCCTCACCTTCTTTTTTTTCTTGTTTATTTTTATGGACTGGGGAAAGAATGGAAAAGAAAATGACAATGAAACATAAGAACATAAGTTTAATTTCTGAAAAATACTATAATAATTCTAATAATTTATTATGTGATATGCTATACCAAATCCAAACTCACTCGCTGCTGATAAGTTGGTTCCAACGCATAGCAGCCCTGTAGGGCAGAGTTCAGCTGCTCCATAAAATCCCCAAGATTGGAAATCTGTTTTTTCTTTACCCACCTCCATTTCTTTTCTTTTTCTTTTAAGTTTTTATTGTGAATTGAGTGATAGTTTACATGTGAGAACATCTGTTTTAAACTCATCGATTCATTGCAATGATTACAATCTCCTCTATGCACCATCATTCAATAGTATTTTCTTTTATTCCCTCTTGTTTTTTGGGGGATATGTACACAGAAACACTCAGGAATATATGATAATTTAAATAACCAAAGGGCACATTCTGTAAGCCTTCTTCCTGGCTGCTAGCATACAGCCTTTCTCTTTCCATGAGTCTAGAGTTCTCAGCTGCTCACTCTCTCTCCATGTCCTCATTTCTGCCTCCATCTCTGCTGTCACTGCTTCTCTGGATAGGGTCCCACATTCCACTCGTGCTCTTCTCCCTTGATGGTCCTAGAGTCCTCTATTCCTGGATTGTAAGATTAACTACTACCCCCTTTGTTACAAAGCTTCTACCTTTACAGTTGTGACAGTTGCAATTGGTCATGATAACAGTTATTCACTATTGAATCTTAAGAATCTCATCCCCCACATCTTTCTACCAGATCTGTCTAGACAAGATGAAAACTATTCAGTGTGGACTCTACCTTCCCCTGCACACTCTAAATTAAACTCCCTCTTGAAAACTTGTAAACCAGTCACTTTGTACTTTTATTACACACACATACACACACACACATCCATTTTAGATAGCCAATGTCTAAGTCGCCCATCCCTATCAACCCCGTATACAGATCTGATTGATACTTGACGTGAAGACTCTTTCCCTCTCAGTTGGTATTTTGAGCCACTACATCATAAGTATAGGTCAAGTTCATCAAATTGTGGCAATTTTACACTTGTTTCTTTTATCAGATTTTTTTTTTCTTAAATCTTCCTCTAGTTGAATTCTGATCTCATTAAGCCATTGAGGCTAGGTTGAATGAGTACTATCTACAAGTTTGGGCATACTTGTGCGTCTTCTGTCGCTTCGTATCAGCTGGATGCTTCATTCTCAGCTCTAGCCCTCTGTGGCTATGTCCTTGTCCATGGTCTCAGGAGTACCCAGGTCTCACCACACTTCAGACCTACCAGCCTTTCCTCTTCTTTCTCAGGTTGATGGGAGCCTATGAACATGGTTGAACTCAGCCCCTATCTTCATTGCTGCCTTTTCCCTTCTTCCATTCACCAGTTGACTGATGTCACCAGCAATCTTACATGCCTGCTCATGTGTTCCCTTTGAATTTCAGTCTTAGAGAGGGTTTGTCCTGAAGGGACTTGATTGCTTGCCTTGATGGCTCCCCAGCGAACAATTTACTTATTCTTATAGTAGCCAATCATATTGCCATTTTTATTTTGGATTTTTCCTGCTGGTTTTTCTTTCAAGAAGTATCTTCAGTTGCTCTAGCTGTTCCAGGCTGGCCTGCTTATCCTTTCTAGTGGGAATGCCCCATCTCAGAAGGTTGTGGATGTTGCTCAGGATTCCACCTAAGGCCAGAGTGTTTTTAATGAGACTGTGCCTGGACTGCAAGGTTGGTTTGAACCACAAGGTCAGCAGTTCAAACTCACCAGTCACTCCTTGGAAACCCTATATAGGTTTGCTTTATTTGGAACTGACTCAACAACACTTAACAACAACTCCCAGCAGTTACGTTTAAGGAAGTGACAGAGCCAGTGCTTGTCTATATATGAGACAAGAGTCCTCTGAAGAAACTCCGTGTTGTTCCCAGATGATGGCATTTTTTAATTTCAGAGAATGTTCCAATTTGTTCAAAGTTTAAGAATCTTGGGCTCAGTAAAATCCTGATGGGAAATTGCTCTGGAGCTTAAAGCATGGATGCTTGAGAGTTGCAGAGGTGCTGTGTTGTGGTTGCTGGGCAGCCTGAGTTTCTGGCTGTCTTCTGAACAGGTTTATCGTGACACAGGAGTCTCTCCTGGTTGACAAACTCCCTACTGACTTATGGATCCTCCTGCGTCTTTATTTTGCTATTTATGGAGGCCAAGATGCCACTAACTTGAAAACTTCTTAAACAGTAATTTATACAGTAATTTATACTGTTCTCACCAACTGAAACAATTGCAAACCAGATAGAACCAGAATAGCACACCAGTGCCACCAATAGGGGCAAACAAGATCCTGGCAAAAGGCACATCGAGAGAAGGAAAAAGAGAACAGACAAAAAGCACTAAGGGAAATTTAGCAGGCTACAGTACGCCGTGTGCAATTTCTCTTGAAATTTGGAAATCTTCATATACAACCAGACACTCCCGTAGGTGCTAAAAAAAACCCTTTAGAAACACTGCAAGTGCTGTCTCCTAGCTTCTTATAAGTCCAATTCCTGTTTTTACCTGTTCCTTTAAGAGACCAAAGGCAGTCTTACTTGTGGCGATAACAATTGTCAGCAAACAGGAAGAAAGTGTTAACAGTTCTCAGATGAAAATAACACAAAGCAAGTGTTAGTAAGGGTCTTGGAAAACCACACTGATACAGGGCTCTAATCCATGAGTGATTTCCACCTGGGGCACCTAATGTGGTCCTCAGCCCCCAGGGATCCTGATGGGAAATACGATTTGAATTTTATCCTTGTTGCCATCTTGTTCTAAGGGGACGTGGTTGTGGCTGGTAGTTGCGTGCCACCAAGTTGGTTCTGACACATAGCCACCTTGTATAGGGTTTCCAAGGAGTGGCTGGTGGATTTGAACCACTGACCTTATGATTGGCAGTCCAGTACTTATCTTCAGTGCCACCAGGACTTTCCCCTCTAGTGAAGTATGTTGTTGTTGTTAAGTGTCATCTAGTCGATTCCCACCCATAGCAACCCTGTATAGGGTTTCCAATGAGAAACTGGTGAGCTTGAACCACCGACCTTGTAGTCCAAACGACTTTGCAGTCTGATGCATCAGCTAGCCCACAGCGCCACACCGAAGTATAAGTAGGTACATTTTGATAATTTTCAGTTGATGTTTAATCATCATGTTTGAAGCAGTGATGTGCTTCCAAAGGATAGAATATAATAGAATTGAGCTTCTTTGGACTAATTGCCTTAGGTTTGTGCTTTTGTTTTTGTGTTGGTGATGCTTAGAATCCTTCCTGTCTCTATGATGTATATTAGGGATCCATGTTTTGTGGTTGGTGGTGAACTTGGGATATGTGTGTGCATTCTAGATGCTGCTCTCACTGTGGTAGTTTCAGAGGGCAATAGAGGGTAGCGAGCTGGGAAGGAAGCCATCTCTGATCGCTAGGATCTACTTCCAGGTTTATTGAGAGGTTGGTGAGAAAGGGGATGAGTGTTCCTGTATTCCACTCCTGCATTACCCAACTTGTAGTGCTTTCTTCTCTCCTTCCTGTACACTCTCTACTTTTTGGTGTTAATTCCTTTGTTAAGAAGCTCGTGTGTTCCTTTCTGTAGCAGAATAGTCATACTTACATAGCAGAAAATTCACATTTACTTTGTTTTCTAAATATGATCTCCAAAGCTTTATGACCAGATATTATCTCTATGTCTTTACTAGTTTGGTTAGAAACATCATTTGAAAAACAGAGGTTTTTTTATTTTTGTTTTTTGCTTAAGCATGCAGTGAATATGCTGAGTAGCTTATGGAAGGTAATGTCTAGGTCTTACAAGCTTCCCAAATCAGAAAAGTCCTCTAATTGCTAACAAAGTATGTTATTAGGTTTGCCACAATTCCCACATTTACAGATTATAAAGACAGTGACAAAATGAGAATTTAGAGGGCGAAAAAAGAGTCTTACTTTGGATTCATCAAGTCCTTACTTTCTTGACTAAAGGGAAGTAAAGAGTTTACACTAACACAACAATTGCAAACACGTCTCAGATTTATTGAGTCTCCTGACAAATGAAAATATTCTACTCTTTATCTTGGATTGTAACTGTAAAAGGCGAGAAGACAATTGTAACTGCCACTATGTGATATATGAAGTTTCTAATTTCCCATTTGCTCTTGGAGGACTTTTTTTTGGTGGCAATGACCAGGGTGGCTTCCTGTGAAGCAATGCTAGGTAAAATACTAATGAGATGTATACATGTAGAAAAGGGGTCCAAATGGTAGACACTAAATTCAAGACAGGGTCACTGTGAGTCAGAACCAGCTGGAAGGTACTTAATAACAATAATGTGCCAGGAATTATTTTAAGCATTAATTTATATTAACTCACTTAATCTTCATTTGGACGCCTACTGTGGTGCTGTAGGATCAGCACTGGACTTTGAACTAGAAGGTCAGCAGTTCAGACCCACGATCACTATAAGTCAGAATCAACTCGAGCACTAACAACAATTACAGTCTTCATATGGCGTTCTGGTGTGGCGCAGTAAGATAAGCACTGGACCACAAAGTCAA
>NW_006408538.1:12009232-12023002 GCF_000296735.1 Chrysochloris asiatica | reverse complement strand
TCAGGTGCATTAAATTGTAGCAATTTACCCTTGTTTCCTTTATCAAAAACAAAAAAATTTATTTATTTATTTTTTGTAATCTTCCTCTAGTTGAGTTCTGATTATCAAGCCATCGAGCCTAGGTCAGATGGGTACTATCTGCAAGTTTGGGTGTTCTTGTGTATCTCCCCTCACTTTATATCAGCTGGATGCTTCACTCTCAGCTCTAGCCCTTTGTGGCTATGTCCTTGTCTATGGGCTCAGGTGTCCTCAGGTCTCACCACACTTTGTACCAACAGCCCTTCTTCATCTCTTTCTCATCTCCAGGTCAACAGGAGTCAATGGACTATGATTGAACTCAGCCCATTTCTTCATTGTTGCCTTTCCCCCTCTTCCACTCACCAGTAGACCAGTGTGGTCACCAGCAAGCTTACATGCTTGTTTGTGTGTTCTCTTTGAATTCCAGTTGTAGAGGGGAGTTTGTCCTGAAGGAACTTGATGGCTTCCTGGCGAACAGCTTGCGTATTCTTATAGTAGACAGTCATACTGACATTTTTGTTTTGGGTTTTTCCTGATGATCTTTCTTTGAAGATGTGTCTTCTGTCACTGTATCTGTTCCAGGCTGGTCTGCTTGTCCTTGCTAGTGGGAATGTCCCACCTCAGAAGGTTCTGGATGGGACTCAGGATTCCACCTTAGGTCCTATACTGTGTAAAGGCTTTGCAAGAGGCCAATTTCACTGGGCAAGTTCTAGAACCCCTTTTAGGTATTCCAGTTAGTTATAGGCTAGAGACGGGCTAACACGTTTTCTGTAATCATGTTTCCCAACATTCCTTTCTATCCCACTGAAGTGTCTATTTTACAATAGTAGGCAAGGGAAACTAATATTCATAAGACAGTCAAGCATTTTAGTAGTATTTCCTTCTTTAAGCTGTACCTAGATCCCTGTATCCCAGAGCCCTGTTGTTCCAAGGTTGAGTATGCATCACTATTTACCTTTGTCCCACTTAGGCCATGCAAACCTGTCTCAGTGTTCCCTTATCTATCTTGTTCTTCCACCTCCTCCCCCTTCTTGTATTGCCCTATTGCCCTCCCCAATATCCGAACTAAACCCCCCACCCCAATCCCATTGTTGTGGTTGACTTATATTCCATTAATTCTTCCCTCCATTTAAGACAGTCTTTTATTCTGTACTCTACCTGACCTTCCCACTACCTGGATCTCTGTGCCTCTGTGTTTACCTTTTTTCACATTGTAATTGTTTTGATGATTGACCTCCCAGATCCTCTGTTCTTATAAATTTATTCTGTTTTTGACTTTTCCATTTGTCTATTGAGTTCAGGGTGATGCTGCCATGTACGTTATTCTCTAGTTGTCTGTTTTTATTGGTTCTCAGTCCACAGAATTTCCTTTAGGATATTTTTCATAGCAGGATTGGCTTTGGCAAAATCTCTTAGCTTCTATTTATCCTGGAATGTTATGATTATACCGTTGTATTTCATTGACAGCTTTGCTGGATAAAGGATTCTTGGGTGGCAATTTTTTTCTTTCAGAGTTTTATATATGTCTCCCCAATTGACTTCTTGCTTGCATGGTTTCTGTTGAGAGATCTGAGCTTAATCTGATTTGCTTGCCTTTGTATGTTATACTTCTCTTTTTCCTAGCTGCTTTCAGTATTCTCTCCTTATCTTTGATTTTGGAGAGCTTGATTAGTATATGTCTTGTTAATTGTCTTCTTTTAGGGTCTGTCCTTCCTGGGGTTCACTGAGCTTCTTGAATGTTTATATTTTCACTTTTCAGGATGTTAGGAAAATTTTCTTCCAGAAGCTCTTCAACTATCTCCTCTGTGGACTTGTGTGATTCTTCCTGTTCAGGAATATCGATAATTCTTAAGTTATTCCTCTTCATGTTATCCAACATGAATTTTAGGCCTTCTTCAGATTTTTTTAAAATCCTTTTTTATATTTGCTTTTCTATCTTAATAGTGTTGAGAGATTTATCTTCTAGCTCACTAGTTCTGGCTTGTAACTCTTCAGTTCTACTCCTTTGCTCTTTCAATGTATTGCCCATTTCTGATATTCTATTATTAATTGTTTGGACCTCTTTCTGTAGGTTTTGAATTGTTTCCAATGCTGTATTTATTTTATTTTATTGTTCCTGTAGTGCTTTCATTATTTTTCTCAACTCCATTGTATAGTGTTTTGATACATTTTATAATCATTTTTCTGTATTCCTTCTCAGGCATTTCCAAAGCTTGCCCGTCTTCCAGTATGGAGTGTAGGTCTACTTCCAGCTCATTTGCCTCAGTCACTCTATCTCGTTTCTGGACACGTGCTGATATGGTCATCTGCTTCTGTTTTTTGGGCAACTTCAGGGGTTATCTGTGGCCTTAATACTTACATGGGCTTGTATTTTGATATTTTTTATGCTTTCTGATTGCCTCCAGGTAGACGTGATCAGGAGATGTGCTTCCCTTTTCACTCTTCTTCCTGAGAAATTTCAAGATGCCACCATTGGTCGTTGTAATGTAACTCAGGATTTAATTTTCAGCCTATTTCCTTTTTAGTCTGCCACTCAAGCTCCACAGTCCCTGTTCAGGCCTTTTTCCTACTGATAAGTAGTTCAGGGTCAGCTGTGAACATTTGGTTTTAAGTGGAAACTGTCACTTTAAATTTCGAGGCGATCTGTGCGCTTGTATAGTAGAACCTGCGGGGTGTGTGGTGTCCACTCAAGCACCCCCTCAAGTCACCCAGAATGGAGATGTGCGTATAGTGAGAGACTAATGAATAGATACCAAAACCCAAGAATATCCACACCTTTATCTCCGTGGTTCTGTAAGGTGTCCGTGGCTGCTCTAATCCTTCCATCGCTTGGTCTTGCCTAAGATGGTGGCTCCAGGAGCAGCTGAGCATCTTGAATTAGAAAGCACTGGATTTCCTACTTTTGCTACAAATCCCCCTAGCTGTAAGCCTTCCAACCTTCTAAATATTCCTTTATATGTGGTTCAGAGCTCTGGCACCATCCCCTGAGCCTGCTTGGTCTGATATTCTGTGTTGTTGCTGATGGAGCTCTTTGCTGCACTTCCAATTTACCTACCATCTTGTTTGTTCTAAAATTGACTTTTGATATTTTAGAAACTATCAACGTTTTGCATTTAAAAAAAAATTTTTTTATGTCTTATATGTTTTAAGCTAAGTAACAGCTCCTTTAACTTTGCAAACAGATTTATTTATATATAGGTTTCCCCAGCTGAGACTAGAGCATTCCAATGAAACATTTCATAACCCAAAATTGGCATAAAAAAGTGAAGCAGTGGTTGTTACCATTAATTGTTGTTGTTGTTGTTAAGAGCCGTGGAGTCGGTTCCGACTCATAGCGACCCTGCACAGGGTTTCTGAGGCTGTAAGTCTTTATGGGAGCAGAACGCCTCATCTTTCTCCCGCGGAACTGCTGGTAATTTCGAACTGCTGACTTTGCGGTTCACAACCCGATTCGTAACCACTACGCTACCAGAGCTCCTTAATTATATGGGAAAATTTTTGAGCATCCCTAGACCCCCCAAAAACATATTAAATCATACTAAATAACACCTAAAACTTAAAATTTAGCACTAATATATGTGAAGGAACTTTTAAAAGTTTGTGGAAACATTCCATAGTCTTTTTTTTTAAGTTTTTATTATGAGTGATAGTCTACATGGGAGAATATCAGGTTTACACCATCATTTCATTGCAATGATTACAATCTCCTCCCTGCATCATCATTCAACAGTATTTGCTTGCATTCCCTGTTTTTTTTTTTTTTGGGCGGGAGTGGGCATACACAGAAACACTCAGGAATGTGCAATAATTTATAAACACCCAAAGGGCATATTGTGCAAATCTGCCTCCTGACCGCCAGCTCTCAGTCCCTCTCTTTCCATGAATCTAGAGTCCTCAGCTGCTCCCTCTCTCCATGCCCCCATCTCTGCCTCCACCTCTGGCGTCGCTGCTTCTGTAGATAATGTTCTGCATTCTGCTTGTGCTCATCTCTCTTGATGGTCTTAGGGTCCTCTGTTTGTAGACTGTAAGATTAACCACTCCCCCGTTTTTGTTACAAAACTTCCGCTTTTACAGTTGTGACAGCTGTAATTGGTCATGATGACAATTGCTATTGAATCAACATTCCATAGTCTTTTAATTCAATTTTTCTATGAATTTTTTGAAGCCATCTTAGACCCACAGTTCAGAGTTATAGTGCTTGATGCTGTGCTGCTGAGTGTTTTTCCTGGGGGAGGAGCTGCCTCCTTAAAGGCTCCCTGTTAAGCAAAGGCTGAATGCTAGTTTTGTCTTTTTTTGTAAAGCTAAAACCAAAAACTTTGGATGTCTTTTGGTTGTTGAAAGCAGGTGTACTAATATAGGTTTGTTTGTTTTTAAAGCTAAGTGGCATAAGCAAACTTACAAAAAGTAGGTGATATCGGAACTCTTTTTATAACTAGTTCATAATTTTGACCTGTTTGTTTATTCTTTCAGCTATTTTCTATTAAACCACTTGGAGTCAGGCAATGAGAAGGCTCAAAATATGTGAGGAAGGAAGTTTTAAAATAAAATAGGGAGAGCTGTTGTGTAACAAAAATTGTGTAAGCATGATCCAACATGTAAATGGTCAGTATTTCAAAGCTCTTCTACATTTATTCATCTTTTCATAAACACTATTACAATAAACATGGATCTAGTATATAATCTTTCCAAACTTTTTATCTAATTTCCCCTTCTAAAATCTTCAGCTCAACCTATAAACTTTTTAAATCAATCTTGCAAAGAATGTAACTTTAAGACTATCTGGAAAACAGTGCATCTGCTGTGGTTTAAATGCCCTACCTTGCCTTAAGAACACTATATTTGGATTATATTCATTTACATTCACTTTAAAGGAGAGCATTTAGAATAATTACAGCCTGACTGACAGACATGAGGCTTGAGTACCAATAAATAGAAAATAAATGTTAATTAATTTGGAAATCAGTAACTTGAAAACAGCTCTAACAAAGAGTTTACTATCAAATTAGCTGAAAAGGAGAATTGGCATTTCTAATTACTGGACTAATAGAATATATGAAGTAAAATTTTAAATATGAAAAATGCTAAGCAAGTGATTAAGAAGAAAAATTACAAGGTAGGTAATATTATTTCATGGTAAGAGAAAACTTAGTTTCAATTTTTTCTAATTTGGTCAATTTACTTAGCTACTCTGACTTCATTTTCTTAATTTGAAAAACAGGAAGAATATGTCTGCCTTAGAGGATTGGTGGTGGCAATTGATATATAAGGATTGGAAGTAGGATTTGTTAAGTACCTGGTATAATGTCTTGTCACATAGTAAGAAGTCATTATTGCTACATACAAACTAAAAGAAGGTTTAAAACATCATTTGTAGCTGAACCACTGATATCCTAATCATAAAATCAATCTTCAGTGAGTCTAACCTGTTCTCACAGGTAATCCTTGGATTATTAACAAGTTCTATTACTAACTCTTTTTTTAAGTTGAATGTGTACATAAGTCAGTATGGTTTGTATCAAACATCAGTTAGACAGCTGTTGGCCTTCTTATTTGAGTGTAGTATATAGTGTACACCTCTATGCCTGTAAGACATTCAAGAAAGACGTTCAGCTACACGGAAGCATCTTTGATATAGCACTGGTGGTGGTGGTGATGTGTCATGGAGTCGGTTCCTACTCATAACGAACCTGTGTAGGGTTTCTGGGGCTGTGAATCTTTACAGGAACAGAAACTCTCATCTTTCTCCCATGGAACCACTGGTAGTTTCGGACTGCTGTCCTTGAGATTAGCAGCCCGACTCATAACCACTATGCTACCAGAGCTCTCCAGGACACTACAGATGAGCAGATATAGGCACTTTGTTATTGTTGTTGTTAAGTGCCCTTGGGTCCAATTCATAGTGATCCTGTGTAAGGTTTGGGAGGAGAAGCTGGTGAGTTTGAATCCCCGATCTTGTGGTTCAAACTGACCTTGAGGTCAAGTGCTTTATCTCACAGTGCCACATTCTATTGTTGTTGTTAGGTGCCATCGAGTTGATTCCGACCCATAGCGACCTTATGCACAGTAGAACAAAACACTGCCCGATCCTGGGCAAACCTCACTACTGTTGCTATATACTATAGATGAGCAAAAATAACAAAACATAATCTGTCATGCAACAATGATAACTTCTACCACCAAGCCTATTCATTTCCATAGTGTCCTATAAGACAGAACAGAAGAACTACCCTATAGGGTTTCCAAGGCTTCACAGAAGCCTTTGAAATGATTTCCACAAAGTGACCCTCTATCTATTCACATGGTTGTTGTCTAGCCGATGATATGTGCTAATTTGGTCAGCAATACCACCTGTGCTTTAATGGGGTTTTCATCATTGTTATAAATTCAAGAACACTATTAATGATTGGGGAAGACATGTATATCAATTTTTTTTCCCCTTACATTGAAGTTTTTACTTTCTTTTCAGGCATGACAGCAGTTATCTGTACTTACCCTCTTGACATGGTTAGAGTCCGCCTAGCATTCCAGGTGAAAGGGGAGCACACTTACACAGGAATTGTTCATGCATTTAAAACAATTTATGCAAAGGTATTTCCTGTTCACCTTTCTCTTCTATCAAATGTCCTTTTATATGTAGGAAACTGTTCCCTAAATAATTACTATTTTATTTATAGTATTGGTATTAATAATTGTGAAAGCTTACCATTGTATTTCATTGTGGATGTCAGGATAATGTTTTCATTATAATGTGTGCTTTGGGTCTTAATGATTATCATAGTGAACACATTGTAATTTCACTTCTAATTTTCCTTCACTCTTAAGGAAGGTGGTTTCCTTGGATTTTATAGAGGCCTGATGCCTACTATCTTAGGGATGGCTCCATATGCAGGTAGGTTTCAAATTTGCTGGAATAATCCTGGCTTGTATTGTTTAAAATGTTTCATCAGAATTTTTTCTGAAATAGTAGGTTTACTTAAGAAAGGATGATGATAAAATTATGCTTCATATGTGGTTTTAGAATACTGTCTTGTATATAAAGATGACTGAACTCATGTTCAGTCAATAGGAATGTGCTTTTAAATAATTTTCTTAATATCTGAGACAGCTGTAGTCTTATTAAAAGTTACTATATGGCTGTTAAGAATTTCAGTTTTTAGAAATGTATTAATTAAAAATTTAAGTTGAAAATATTTTTCACCTTTCATTATAACTAGTCAAAATTCATGGGAAATTTCAAAAATAAATTCAAGTATAAGAAATAATTAAGGATATTCATAATCCTCTAATATAGCCACTATTACAGTATTCATATTTATTCATTTAAATTATTAAACTTTGTATTTTGAAATAATTATAATAGGCAGTTGTAAGAAATAATAAAGGGATCCCATGTTTCCTAATGGTAACATTTTGCAAAACTAGTACAATCAATATCTGAGTCCTGATATAGTGATGTAGGATACACACTGGATTGCTAGTTGCAAGGTCAGCGGTTCAAACCCAACAGCCTGTCCTTGGAAACCCTATAAGGGTCCTTATGAGTTGGAACTGACTTGACAGCACATAAAATAATTTGAAAGTACTAGTTCATAATCAAGATATTGTCCTTGATACAGTTTACATACAGAACAGTTGTCACCACAAGGATCCCTTCTGTTGACTTTTTTAGGCACACCTTCTCTGACCCTTTTCCTAACCCGTAGCAACCACTGATCTGTTTCCCATTTCTTTAATTTTCTGATTTCAAGTAAGTTGTTTACAGTTATGCATGCAACTTTTGGGGTTGACTTTTTTCATTCAAGATCCATCCAAGCTGTGTTGTGTATCAATGCTTTGTTCTTTGTTCATTGTTCCATATCATAGTTTTATATAAATAACACATGTTGAATGTTTTTTTTTAAACCACACCTTCCCCCAATGTATGTTCACAAGGACACTGGTGGTTTTTTTTTTTTTCAGTCTGTGTTTTTATAAGAGCTTATGCATTTCTTCTAGGTTTTCAATCTATTGGAGTACAATTCTACATATTATTCTGTCATCTTTTTATTTCCATTGGTTTGGTGTAATGTCACCCATATGGTTTCTTTTTTTTTTTTTTTAGTTTTTATTGTGATAGTTTACATGGGAGAACATTAGCTGTATACTGTAGTTTTGTTGCAGTGATTACAATCTCCTACGTGCATCATCCATTTGCTTCCATTCCCTCTGGGGTTTTTTTGCTTTGTTTTGTTTGGGGGGGATGTACACAGAAACACTCAGGAATATATAATAATTTAAATAACCAGAGGGCACATTCTGTAAGCCTGCCTCCTGGCTGCCAGCGCCTAGCCATACTGTCGTAGTTTTTTAAACATGTTTTACCTTCTTTGGGAGAGAAGGCATGGTTGACAAAAATTTATAATGCATGTTATTTGTTTAAAAATATGGCAGTATTTCATTGTTTGGATGTAATGAAGTTTGTAATCGTTTATGTTTCTAGTATTCACCCATGTTGTGATGCTGTAGGATATGCACTGAATGACAGTGTTCATTGAACTGCAAGGTCAGTGGTTCAGACTCACCAGCTGGTCCTCGGAAACCCTATACAAGCTCATTATGAGTAGGAACTGACTCCACAGCACTTACCAACAACAACAACATACCTAGGAGAGAAGTCCTGTTATTGGGCTGTAGGATAAACACTGGATGCTAGCCATAAGGTTGGCAGATCAAACCCACAGGCCACTCATTGGAAATCCTAGACAGGATCTCTAGGAGTTGGAACCAACTAGATAGTACATAACAACAACAACAGTGTATCTAGGATAACTGCTGGTTTATAAATGACATCCATATTCAGTTTTATTGTTGTTAAGTGCTATTGAGTCAATTCCAACCCATAGCAACCCTTTGTAGGATTTACAAGGAGCAGCTGGTAAGCTTGAATCGCCGACCTTGCAGTTCAAACGACTTTGCAGTCTGGCACATTAACTCACAGCACCACACCAGGATAGGGGCAAATTGATTGAAGGTGGTTGCATTTGTTCGTACATTAACCAGCAGTGGTTAAAAATTCCAATTGATCCTCATCTTCTCCATCCACATTGGTATTAGCTGATTTTTAAATTTGTTGAAATTTATTGGATTTATAAAAGATAGCTCATAAGATCTTATTTTGCATTTCCCTGACTACTAATGACGTTGCCCACCATTTTGTATCTTTATTCACCAGTCTTTTTCTATAAATTATCTGTTTCTGCATGTGGTTGACTTTTGTACTGATTTGTTTATCTTTTTCTCATTGATTTGCCGTAACTTTATATATTCTGGTTGAAAATAGATTGAAAATATCTCATCCTTGTTTGTGGTTTGGTATTTTCATTTTGTAATGTCTTAATAAACAAAAATTCTAATTTTAATGTGCTTGAATTTGTCACTCTCTTCTTTTATGGATAATGCTTTTTGTGTGAGGTTTCCTTTTTTCTGAAGATGGCTTTTAATGTTTAGCAATTTACATTTAAGTCCTTAACACATTGTTGTTGTTGTTATGTGCCATGGAGTCGGTTCCGACTCAGAGTGACCCTGCACAGGGTTTCTTAGGCTGTAAATCTTTACGGGAGCAAAAAGCCTCATCTTTTTCCCGTGGAACAAACAGCTGGTAGTTTTGAACTACTGACCCTGAGGTTAGCAGCCCGATTCATAATCACTATGCTACCAGAGCGCCTTCCCTAACACATTAGGTGTTACTTATTTTTTTCCTTAAGGATTACCATCTGAGCCAGCAGTGTTTCTTAAAAGGCTCTCCTTCTCTAGTAATCTGCAATGTTACTTCTAATAAGTCTATAAATTGGTAGTATAAGTAAGTTTCTGTACCGTAAGCATATTTTTTTCAGAAGTGCACATTTTTTAGGATCAACTTTCAATACTAAACAAAAATCCTTGTGGATATTTTGATTGAAGTTTCTTACAAGTCTTGGATACTTTTGTTATAAGTATTTATGTTTTTGTTGTTGTTAAAGTGCCATCGAGCCAATTCCAACTCATAGTGATACTGTATAGGGTTTCCAAGGAACGGCTGGTGAGTTTGAACCACCAATCTTGCAGTTTAAACTGACCTTATGGTCGAGTGCTTATCCTACAAAGACTCCATACAAGTTTTATTATGTCTTTTAGAAAATTACATATTCATTTTATTGCTTGATTAATTTTTTATATAACCTTATAGCTAATTAGAGTCCCTGGGTCGTGTAAACAGTTAAGTGCTCAGCTGCTGACTGAAAGATTGGTGGTTTGAGTCCACCCGAGGCACCTTGGAAGAAAGACTTGGCAATTTACTTCCGAAAAAATCAGCCATTGAAAAATCCTATGGAAACTGTTCAACTCTGACTCAGGTGATGTCTCCAAGGAATCAGAACCAACTCTTTGGCAAGTGGTACTGATGTGGCAGACTAGTTGTTTTCCTGCTTATAACTATAGCCAGCCACCTCTTTGGGGTTTTTTACACAATCACACCATGTATAAATAGTCATTTTTTTTCATACATTCAGCCCTTAACTGTCGATGTTTATCTCATGTTACTGGTGTTCTGGTGTGGCACTCTAGGATAAGCACTGGGCTGCTAATCATAAAGTTGGCAATTCAAACCCATCAACCCCTCCTTGGGTTGCTGTGAGCTGGAACTAACTTCAGGGCACTTAACAGCACCTTATGTTTAGCTGTACTGGCTAAGGACCTATAGCAGTAGTGAGTAGAAATAATGATATTGAGCATTTTGGCTTGGTCCTGATTGTTGAAAGGCATGTTTCTAAGACTTCATCTAACAGTGTTTACACTAGTTTTTATCATATACCATTTATCAGGCTGAGGAAGTTTTTGTAAGAATTTTTATCTGAATTGGTTAGGTACTGAATTTTATCAGATTATCTTTTCTGTATTTATTGAGATGATCATTTGGTTCCCTCCTTTAATCTGTCAATATGATGAATGATATTAATAGATTTTATGTTAAACCTAAATTTAGGTTCAACCTAAATCAGTTATGAGATATGATCTTTTTATACCCTACTGGATTTGAGTTGCTAATTGCTTTTAGAAATTTTACGCTATATTCATGAGTCAGATTAGCCTATAGTTTCCTTTCATAATTTAATAAATATTCATGAGTTGTTTTGGTATCATAATCTCATAGGATGAGTTGAAGAGCATTTCTTCTTTTTTTTTTATTTTCAGAAACATGATTATAATGATCTGTTTCTTAAAAGTTTTCATTGTGGGATCACTGAAAAAGTTTTCATTGTGAGATTAATAAATTCATGTAAAAATGGAATCAAAAGATAATGAAATTTTCCCACAATGTTTTTAAACCTCTTGTGTAAATATTTAGCCAATTCCAACTTCATACTATTAATAACCTAACTTGCTTTTTATTGGACTCCTGATGTGGCACTGTGAAATCAGCACTCGACTGTGAACCACAGGTTGGCAGTTCAAACCCACGAACTGCTCCTCAGAAACCCTGTACAAGGTCGCTATGAATTGGAGCTGACTCGATGGCACTTAACAACAACCACAACTATTTATTAGCTACTACGTGACTTCTAAGTATTTCTATAATGATCGTAAATCTTTAAGACAAAATTCGACAGTGAGTTAAAGTAGCAGTGATTTACCATTTAAATTTTTTTTGTCTCTGTCTTATATAGCACCATTTTTGTTATTGCTAATATGTCATATTTATTTATAGTTACTAATCATGAATTTTAGTAACACAGGATCTTAGAAACTTATTTAATTGTATTCATATATAAAGTGGTATTATACGTACTACTGCTTTTTCCAGTGCACTGAGCTATATTTCAGTGTGTGAAAACCAATGCTATAATGTTCATAAGTGATAAGTTTGTTATCTTTTGGTTACTTATATGCACTAATTAAAACTTTTTATTGTATATAAAGCCAAAAAATCAGGTATCAGGAAATCCATAATTAGTTTCTTGAGTTAACTGATTTCTTATGAACTTTTTCTTACAGTTTTATTATGCATCCTGATAAATTTACATTTTGTTTTTTAGGTGTTTCATTTTTTACTTTTGGCACCTTAAAGAGTGTTGGGCTTTCTCATGCTCCTACTCTTCTGGGCCGACCCTCATCAGACAATCCTAACGTCTTAGTTTTGAAAACTCACATAAATTTACTTTGTGGTGGTGTTGCCGGAGCAATAGCACAGACAATATCGTAAGTGTCTTTATCAAATTCATCTGTTCAAATTACAGTGACCCAGTCTGGGTTTCCATCATTAGTAATCTTTTGATTTTTCCTAGTAGACTGTTCTAAAAACAGGACCCCTTTATAGAATACAGGTATGAATTGAATATACATTTTTTTCCAGATGTGCCTAAAGTTTCATCATAGTTTAAATAAATATGTGCCACATTAGTTTGAACCCACTCCTGTTCTTATAGATCCATTTGAGGTGACAAAAAAAAAAAAGAAGGCAGGGAAAAAGCACTAAGTATTGTCTTAATTCATATTTCCTTATATATTTGCTTATATGAAGCTTCTGAAGTTTGAGTCAATTTGAGTCTGTGTATGTGAAGAGTCATAACCTCTCTTTCCTCTTGTTATTCTTTACACAATCCAACCATTCATTAAATGTTAAAGGCCTAATGCATTCCAGACTGTGTACTCAGCATTGGGAGATTCACAAAGGCACCGCCATCAAGAAGCCTACACTCTTACTAAGACTGTAACAATACAGTAAGATGAAACCCATGGATGTCCAGGTGATTCTAGCTCACAGTGCCCCTGGAGGACAGAGTCGAACTGTCCCATACAATTGCAAACGCTGTAAATCTTTCCGAAGCTGACTGTCATACCTTTCTCTCCTGGAAGTGCTGGTAGATTTGTACTTGTGGCCTTTTGGTTAGCAGCTGAGCATTTAACCACTGTGCCATCCGGGCTCCTTCAGCACATAGTTTATGAGAATTATTCAGAAAGTATTGCTACTAGGCTACCAGTTCATACACACCAGGTTTATTAAAAAAAAAAAAATTTGTTGAAACAAGTCTCTGCAATCAGTGGATGGCTACAGATAAGTTCCCTCTGTAACACAGTAGTCTCATTCTCATTAAGGAGTCCTGGTGTGGAACTGTGGGTTAATGCGCTAGACTGAAAAGTCAGTTTGAATCGCAAGGTTGGCGATTCAAGCTCACCAGCTGCTATAGAAAACCTATACAGGGTCACGACTCAACAGCATATAACAACAGTCTCATTAGGGTGCCTTCCCAAAAAAGGCCTGGTCAAAACAGCGACTTCTGAGGGGATCTGCAGGGCTAGTTAAATCTAAGGCAACCAGGTCAGCTCAGAAGGATATAGTGACTATATTTTTGGATTCCAAAAGCTAATCTTTTTTTTTTTTTTTAATTGTGAATTGAGTGAAGGTTTACAGAACAGATCATCAGTGCCGTATTCAACAAATTATACACTTGTGTCATTACAATGATTACAATCTCTTCCATGTACCATCAGTTAATAGTACTTACCTCTATTCACTATATTTTTTTCCTTCCCTCCCAACCCTCACGAATGTTTCATTTGACAAGAAAATCTTTTCTTAACTTCATACAACACTGTTTTTGTGTTATATTTATCCTTTTGTGATCTACAAATTTCATTCATAATAATCATTGCTGATGTCCGATGGATGTTGGCTGAAAGCAGAGAATATCAGAAGGATGTTTACCTGTGCTTTATTGACTACGCAAAGGCTTTCGA
>NW_006408538.1:12006487-12008167 GCF_000296735.1 Chrysochloris asiatica | reverse complement strand
ACAACAACAACAACAACAATGTTCTCCAGGTTCATCCATGTTCTGAGGTATTTTTGCAGATTATTTGTTATTCAGTGTTGCATAATATTCCATTGTATGGTTGGGCGAAAGTTAGTTTAACCATTATTCTGTTGATGGGCATTTAGGCTGTCTCCATCTGTTTGCTATTGTGAATAGTGCTGCATTGAACATGGGTGCACATATATTTATTCATGTCACAGTTCTTATATCTTGAGGATATACCAAGGAGAGGGATTGCTGGGTCATAAAGAATTTCTAGTTCCAACTTTCTGTGAAAGTGTTATACATTTTACACAGTGGTTGTACCATTTTACAGTTCCACCAGCAGTGTAGAAGGGTCCCAATCTCTCCACACCATCACCAGCATTTATTGTTTTCCAGTTTTTAGAACTTTGCTATTAATGGTGGAGTAAGATGGTATCTCATTGTTATTTTGATTTGTATCTCTGGTGTGGTACTGTGAGTTAATGCGCTGGACTGCAAGGAAGGGTCAAACTACAAGGTTGGTGATTCAGTCTCACCAGCTACTTCTCTGAAACCCTATACAGGGTCACTGTGAGTTGAAACTGACTCTATGGCACTGAACAACAATGGCTAGGGATTGTGAGCATTTCTTCTTGTTTGCCACCTGAATGTCTTCTTTGGTGAAGTGTCTGTACATGTTCTCTGCTCGTTTTTTAATTGGATAATTAGCCTTCGGTTTCTTAAGGCATTAAAGTGTTCTGTAAATTTTAGATTTCTCTGATATGTCATTCCTAAACATTTTTCACACTCTGTGGATTTTTATTTTATTCTTTTTGGTGAAATCCTTTGATGCAACTATGTGTGTAATTTTTAGGAGGTCCCAGTCATCTATTTTGTTTTCTGTATGTATATTTTCAGTTATGTTTCATAGTGTATTTCTGCCATGAATCAGAGCTCCTATGTTTGTCCTTTTTTGTTCATTGATGATCTGTATAGTTGTAGGTTTTACATTAGGTCTTTATTCCACACTCTGTTTTTGTATATGGTATGAACTATGGATCTTGTTTAATTTTTCTGCAAAATGGATTTTCAATTTTGCCAGCACCATTTGTTGAAGAGACTATCTCTTCCCCATTTAATGCATTTTGCCCCTTTGTCAAAAGTCAACTATTCATAGGTGGATGGATTTACTTCTGCGTTCTCAAATCTGTTTCACTGATCTATGTTCCTTTCATTGTACCAATACCAGGCTGTTTTGACCACTGTTACTGTGTAGGAGCTCTGGTAGCGTAGTGGTTACGAATCGGGCTGTGAACCGTGAACCGCAAGGTCAGCAGTTCTAAGCTATCAGCGGTTCTGCGGGAGAAAGATGAGGCATTCTGCTCCAGTAAAGATTTACAGCCTCGGAAACCCTGTGCTGGGTCACTATGAGTCGGAACCGACTCCATGGCATTTAGCACCAACAACTGTGTAGTAAATTTTGAGATCAGGAAGTGACATACCTCCTACTTAGTTCTTTTTTCATAATGCCTTGGCCTATCTGTGATCTCTCCTTTCCATATAAAGGTAGTGATTAGTTTTTCCATCTCTTTAAAGAATGATGTTGGAGTCTGGATTGGGATAGCATTATATCTATTGATTATTTTGGGTAGTAGCATTTTTGCAGTGTTAAATCTTCCTGCCCATGGAGGTATA
>NW_006408538.1:11995602-12005007 GCF_000296735.1 Chrysochloris asiatica | reverse complement strand
AGATCTGTTTTGGAAGAAGTGCAGCCAGAGTACTCCTTGCAGCATACTTCGGACATATTGTCAGGAGGGACCAGTTGCTGGAGAAGGATATCATGTTTGGTAAGTGTGGAGGGTTAGAGAAAAAGAGGAAGACCCCCAATGAGATGGATTAGTCAAGTGGCAGCATTGATGGACTCAAGCGTGGCAACAGTAGTGAGGTTGGCCCAGGATCAGGCATTGTTTCATTCTGCTGTGCATAAGGTCATTATGAGTTGGTACCGACTCGATGGCACCTAACAACAACATTGATGAGTTCCAGTAATTTTCTTGTGGAATCTTTGAGATTTTCTAAGTATAGGATCATGTTTTCAGCAAATAGAATTTTACTTCTTCTTTGACAATTTGGATAACTTTAATTTCCTTTTCTTGTCTTATAGCTGTGGCTAAGACTTCCAGCACAATATTGAATAGGAGTGATGATAAAGGGCATCCTTGTGCAGTTCCTTTTCATAAAGGAAATGGTTTCGGTTCTCTCTGTTGATAATGATGCTGTTGGTTTTGTATATATGCCCTTAATTATGTTGAAGAATTTCCCTTCTGTTCCTATTTTGTTCATTTATATATTAGATAAAACAGAGACCCTCAAAGAAAGTAGGAAGCAACTTTGTTACATTGAAGAATGTCTCTAAGATTACTTTTCTTACCTTAATGTTGTGAGAATAATGCCTATTTTGTGTTTGTTTTGAAGTTAAAATGAGATCGTATACATAAATTTTTTAGCACAACATGCATGTATCATAAATACTCAACATTCCCAAAATAAAATTAATTTTTAAAAAATTACCCTGGAGTCGTACCCTGATTAGTATGTTTCATTTCAGGCAATTTTTTATATGGGACTTCCTTTGCCTTCTGAATTCATTTATATGAATTGTTCATTTTAGCACTTAGGTAAAGCTTTTATTTGTCTACTGTATACAAGAAGTATTTGCATGTAGTACTCTAATGCTGAATACTCTTTGGGCCCTTATTCTCATTTGGAGACTGTTTTATCCCCACTGGATATTTGGCAATATCTGTAGACATATTTGCTTGTTGCAATTTAGGGAGTACAACTGGCATCTAATAGAGGCAAAGGATACAACTGAACAAAATGTCAGTAGTTGAGAAATCTTGCTTTAGGGTTTCAACTATGAGAAACATTCAGTTTGTTTCTTCAAGCAGTGGCATTTAATTTGGCCTTCAGAAAAGACTCCAACTTCATCTTGTGGAGAAGTAAATGAAATATCTTATAAGCAGAGGGGAACCAAATAATTAAAGTCAGAAAAATTCTTGTATTGTTTGATTTTATTCGTGTACTCGTCTTCTGACTTCCAGATTAGATAAAAGTGAGAGAATGCAACACACTATGCTCCTGCCATTTCCTAGTATATGGCCAACTTTGCATTCAATAAATACAAGGATGAATGAAAGCTTACTGCTACTCAGGTTCCATGCATACAGGCACAGGTTCATTTCTAATAAATAAATACAAGGATGAATGAAAACTTACTGCTGCTCAGGTTCTGTGCATACAGGCACAGGTTCATTTCTAACCAGACATGTTTAACCATGTCTCTGCTATCAGTGGATGGCTGCAGCTGCAGATAGATTGCCCTAGTCTCATTTAGGCACCTTTTTATTAAAAAAAAACAACAAAAAAACAAGGATTTTTTTTTTTCCTGCTATGGAACAAAAATGATTTTGAGATAGGGGCTAATATAAAATTTTCAGTAGACCCAAGAGGACATTTTCCCAAATCATTGAAGCTTTACAACAAGTTTTTGACAATACCCTCCCACAGAATGCAATGAATTTTAGAAGGATCAAGCATTTTAGTTAATGTCTGGAAGACCTCAAAGATGAACCAAGAGAGGGAAAATGGTCAATCCTGAGGGATGAAGAAACTGACTGATGTCCAGAAATTGATGGAAGACCATAGTATTAGCATTGATGCATTAGCTACTGGAGTTGGGATCTCACATGGCTCGACATTTTCCATTTTAAGCCTTACTTAGCAAGTTTTCTGCTGGCTGGATGCCAAAAGCATTGTTTGACGGTCAGGTAGCTCAAGATGCTGATTTTTTTCTTCTGTCTTTTAAGCAAGATCGACGTCTACTGGACATGATTTTATGTAATGAATTTTAATTAGGGAGAAGTCTTGCAGTAATTAATATTGTCCAGAGAGCGTGATGCAGTCAGAATGTTGGTTTCTGAGGTGTCTACTGGGCCAGTTAAATTCAAGGCATGGAGGTCAGCTTGGAAATTTATGGCAACTATCTTTTGGGATTCCAAAAGCATAGTGTTGATAGATTTTTTTCAAAGGACACAGGAATATAACTAGGATTTGTTATGAAGACGTCTCAAGGAAACAGAAAACTGAATTGTTGAGAAAAAGGCCAATAAGTTGTGCTGAGGGGCTTCTTTCAGTTAGGGCAATACAGTACTCATTTTTGGAGGGTAGCTAGGGCTGACCTATGAGAATTTTGTTTTAAAACTTTACCCAACTTACCCTACAGCCTTGATCTTGCCCCTTCAAATTTGTCCCCAAAACTCAAAGAACATTTTAGATGAACACAGTTTGTGTCCCTTGAGGATGGTAAGCTTGCTGTTTTGTCATGGTGTGGATCAAAGAGTCCAAATTCTTTTCTGAAGGATTAGAGAGATGGAGACACTGGCTTCACACCTATATGTTGAAAAATAATGGCCTCACAATTTCATATTTATGTTTAATACAGGTTTCTATGATTTTGTTGTTGAATTGAAAGATCATTTCTAATCCCTTCTACCTTTTTCTTTTTTTAGTTACCCTTTTGATGAGTTGAAAAATAATTTGTAATCCCTTGCACCTTTTTCTTTTTTTTAGTTACCCTTTTGATGTAACTCGTCGACGGATGCAATTAGGAACTGTTCTGCCAGAATTTGAAAAGTGCCTGTAAGTTCTTCATATGTCATTGTTCATTTAAGCTCTATAATGTTTAAACACATGGGTAGATAGAACTTGGCCTTACCAATAGTCTAAATCTTTTGTTTTATCTCAGTAGTATACCTTGGAAAGTTTATATGCTTTCAAGTAGGTCTCAATCCTTTTCTTTAAAATTTTATCTTAGAGTTTCTCTGTCTAATAAAGATATAACATATAGCATATATGTAATTATAGTATGTAGCCATACATAAATTAAAATTTCCACATAGCCACAGTTTAGAAAGTATAAAAACAAACAGATGAAGCAAAGTTTGAAAGTATTTTTTATTTAACTAAATAGAGCATTGTTATTTCAACATTTGATTATTTGACATTGTAATTTTGTACTTAGGGTTTAAGATCCAGAGTGTATCTTACACTTACAGCACATGACTATTTAGATAGATTTCACATACTCAGTAGCTACATGGCTAGTAGCTACCCTGTTGCACTGCACAACACATCTCTTGGTTTTAGATCTGTAGAGACTTAAAATCATTTTTTTTTTGGTAATAGGTTGTCCCTCAAGGGAAGAAGAGAACATATGTTTGGGACTTTGGAATACTATTGTTAACCTAAAGCTTCGTTTGAATATTTCAGTCCAAATTGTATATAAGTAGAAAAGACAAAACCCAAAATGTTTGCTTAAAGTACATAAATGAAACTATTTGCAAGGAAAAAAGGTCTTCATTGCTAAAATTTGAAAAATGAACTTTGAAGCTTTAGCTACAGCGATCTGTTTATTATAATACAGAACCTGAGTTGAGACGCAAGTTTAATGGCAACTGCTGAGACAGTCTTTAAAAGGACTACATCATAAGCTCTTTCTAACATGAAATAGGGTTGTCTCTCAACTTCACAGATACAGCATAAACAAAATGCCTTGTGCTAATGAGCCCCTGATTCTCTGCATAATGCACTTGTTTGGAATGATTTGCTGTTTTATTGTGATTTTTTTTTTACCTTGTTATAATACTTGTCTTACAAATGCTATGGCATGTTTTAAAGAAGCTAAAATGCTATATGGACTGTGGAATTGTCTCTTCATTAGTAGACAGAGGTTGTTATTATGTAACCACGCTAATCTCTTTCAGTACCATGCGGGAGACCATGAAGTATGTCTACGGACACCATGGAATTCGGAAAGGATTATACCGTGGTTTATCTCTGAATTACATTCGTTGCATTCCCTCTCAAGCTGTGGCTTTTACAACATATGAACTTATGAAGCAGTTTTTTCACCTCAACTAAAAAAAAAATAATAATCCTGTTTTCTCCACCTCAGTATACTTACTGCCAGAGGGTAATATAAAATGTTACTTTAATTTGGGGGAACATTACTTGAAAGGAAAGGAAATACTCTGTCAAAGGAATCACTGGTATTTTCGTACTTGATCTTTTTTTTTTTTTTTTTGTCTTTGAGTTTTTTTTGGGTGGGGGTGCTTACCATACTTTTTTTTGATGCCAAAACTTAGACTTTAGGACATTGAAAAACAGTTCCTAAGCTGATGCTGGCTTATCACTTAGGTTACTTGAAACTTTTAAAATATTATTTGGAAGTCAAACTCACTTCTACGCAGTTTCAAGAGGTTGCCATTAGCTTTATCATGCTGTTTGAAGCTTTTAGTTGTAATCATGATTTCTTCAGAAGAATACAACATTGTTTATTATTCTTGAAATGACAGGCTTGGTTACATTGTAGCAGAAAGATGAGATCTGAGTTTTTCAGTTCTATGAGACACAGTTTTAAAACCAGCATTGCAGTGTTATTATTTTTCTTTTTGTAATTCTTCTCCACTTTATAAAAGGATAATTTTTTTCAAGGAAAATAAAGATTATGTAAAAAGTAGTCACGTAGAAATTGAACAATAAATGAAAAAATTTCAAGTATTGTTCAAATGTTACTACCAGGTATGATGGGAGATTTGCATTTTATTTGCATTTTTATTTTTGTCTAAATTTTATTTATTTTGTTGTTGAGAATCTGCACAGCAAAACAAAAAACTTTTCAACAGTTTCTGCAAGTACAATTTAGGGTATGGATTACAGGTTTTGAGGTTTTGAGGTGTGAAACCGTTCTTAACATCCTTTTCTGAATTGTTCCTCATTAACATAAACTAACATAAACTTCATTAATATAAACTAACTGCCCCCTAAAATTTGTTTAGTCTTTTGAGTTGCTGTTGTCAACTTCATTCTATATCAATAGTTTTAAAAATAGCGTATTGCTGAAGGCAAACCTATTTTAGTAGTTCATGCATGTGTTTTTAAAACTCATTATTTCCCATAGGTAATAACAATAATACTGGATGTCCGTGCTTCCAAACGCAGTATAGATTGGTTTTTTTAGATGATTTGGTGTATACTAGAAATATTATTTAAAAGGACTGTGAAATGCCCATTCATGTAGGTGAAAGAATAGTTCTGAGGGATTATGTTATGATGTATCAGTTAGTTCTTCCATGTAAAATAATTTTAGTGCAATATAAATGGAAGTAAATATGTAAAAATATGATTTGAACTATTATCCTTTATATTAAGAAAATTGTTTAAAATGTTAGAATTCTGTTGTTTTTATAGTACTTTTTATGTTTTACTATAAGCATGACAAATATGGGCAGGGAACAATAATAGCTCTATTCTTAGAAATATTGATTTGTAGAATTGATGTGATTTTTAAAAGATATTCAACTAAGTTGAACAATTAGAAGACAACATGTAATTTCTGCTTCAATTTTATTTTTTCATAAAATATTTCTTGTCATATCTTGGTAACAATTTGATGGACTGGTTTCATTTTTAGAGTCCTTATTTTAAAGTAAATGTGGATCATTTAAAGATGTTAAGTAGAGGAGCAGGTAGAAACATGTATGTTCCTAAAAGTATTTTGTATCATTTCATTTTTGGGCTACACTGTAGCTAAATATTGTTATCAAATCTTAAGATAATTTAAGTTTATATAATAACAATCTCAGTCATGTTATCAATGAAAGCAGACTGCAAATATTTTTTTAAATAAAAATTTCTATTCTATGTCTGATAGAGAATACATAGGATAATAAAAAATACATTTTACCCATGTTTCCACATTATTTCTTTTAATTACTTTCATTATTCAAGCACAAATGCTGAACACAAATTAGAATGGAAGAATATTTAGAATTATGATGTATTTCATATAGGTAGCGCAACATCTTGCCAGGTTATCTACCATTTGAAGACTGACTATTCGTTTATTTATCCTCTCTGTTGTTCCACTTTACTGACGTTTCTATGTGTAATCCTTTGGTCTACAGATGGGACAGTGATCTGGTTTGGGGGTTGATAAAAGACACATCTCATCCTCAGCTCTCAGTTGTTAGCTCTGCAGAGAGCAGTGATGACTGGGTATACAATGATACCTTATGTCATTCTCCCCTAAGCTAGTGGACGGTCATTTATACAGCATCCTTTGTTTGCCATGTGTCAAGCACTGTGGGAGCCTTCTCCTGGGAAACCTATTGGCTGCTCCACAGTCTGATTTGGATAACAGAGATGGAATAGGAGTTTGCTCCGTGCACTCCTCGCATCGACCTGGCATTGCAGTATCTCCAGGAATGGTGCACCCCCCCTTCGGGGAGTCCTGGTGTGGTGTTGTGGGTTGATGCATCAGACTGAAAAGTCGTTTGAACTGCAAGGTCGGTAGTTCAAGCTCACCAGATGCTCCTCAGAACCCTATACAAGGTCACTATTGGTCAGAATCGACTTGATGGCACTTAACAACAACAGCAAGTCTCTCACAGTTCCACACTTGATAGTGATTGCCTGCTTACCTGTATCTCCCATCTGGTTTCCTCAAGGACAGAGCCTTTCCTTCATCTCTATTGAGAAGCAAAAGGTATGGTACCATCATAGGGGCTCAGTCAGTGTTTACTGATGGGAACCTATTTTTAGAAACTTCTAGTAAGGGGAAATGAAGCACAAATATTTCAAATAAAGAACAATCTAGAAATATTCATTTGGATTATTTCAGAGATTTTGTGTTGCTAATTTGAGCCAGGATGAGTGGCAAATAATACACAGTAAAATATACATTAAATAATAAAAAACCTTATTATTTAATGTATGTTGTGTGATATTGCATCATAATAGACAATCTATACAACTGTATATGCAACATATAATACAAGTATATAAATGGACCATTCATATCTAGCATACTTGTATGGCAACTATATCCTTTACACAGTTTCTCATATTCATTCATACATTCTTCTCATTCATTCAAAAAAATACTTACTGAAGCCAGTCACAAATAATTAACAGTAATGTATATTCCCTGAGTGCTTACTATGTGCCATGCCTTGTTTTAAGCACGATTGGTACATTAACCAATCGCCCGATGCTTTTGAGTTATGGTGTTATAGGAGAATACTGAAAGTGCCATCATGGGCTGCCAAAAGAATCAACAGGTCTGTGTTGGAAGATTTGCAGCCAGAGTGCTCCTTGGAGGCCAGGATGGTCAAACTTCGTCTCTCATACTTTGGACATATTGTCAGGAGGGACCAGTCGCTGGAGAAGGATATCATGTTTGTTAAGGTGGAGGGTCAGAGAAAAAGAGGAAGACCCCAGTGAGATGGATTGGCAAAATGTCAGCATCAATGGGCTCAAGCGTGGCAACAATTGTGAGGTTGGCCCAGTGTTTTGTTCTGTTGTGCATAAGGTCTCTCTGAGTCGGTATGACTCCATGGCACCTAACAACAACAACAACAATGAATGAAATATGAGTGATATTTCATAATATTTCATTCATTGTTGTTGTTAGGTGCCATCGAGTAGTAAAGGATGTTGTTAGGTGCCAAGGAGTAGCAAAGGATGAGTTTGGAGAAGCAGGTAAGGGCAAACAATATGGCAGTGATTTTGTTTCTTATACTAAATGCAGGGAAGCCATTGAACACTGTCAGTAGGGAAATAAAATTATCTGATTATAATTTTACAAAGATCACTGCTTTGTCAACAATGGTTTATAGAAACTAGAAATCAGTAAAAGTAAAAAGCAAAGGCACATTATTTATAGTATCAAAACTGATCATATCGAGTCCTGGTGTTGCACTGTAGGCTAAGCATTAAAAAGGTAAGGGGTTTAAAAATAACTTTGTCAAGGAATTTGACAACTTAGATGAAGTGGACAAATGCTGTGAAAAACACAATTTACCAAAACTGACATCAGTGAAACAGTGCTTACTAAAAACATTGCATTTATCATAAAAAATCTTTCCACAGAAGTAAAATTTTGAAACTCTATGTTTATAGGGTTAATGTGTTGAGACCTAGTTTCAGACAGTGAGTTCTTACATATTCTGCCAATATAGCACAGGAAACAGTAGACAAAATAGACAGATTGCACATTACCCACAAAGTGAACGGACAGGCTACAAAACGGGAGAAAATACTTGATAACCATGTCCAAGTAGTCCCCATCTATTACATATTTGAGTTACAAAGAACCTCTGTCCATTGTTTTTTGTGTGTGTGCTTCTAATCACTAGTAATATATATACTGTGTGGCAAGTGATTTGCTGATTTGTTTTATTCTCAGATGTAATGTTTCCAACCCCAAAAGACAAAGATCAGATGTATCAAATACTGATAACAAAAGGTTATAATAATGAAAATAAAATGGGGCATTTAATATATGTTAGAACCAACTTATGACAGTCTTTCAAAACGGAATTCCATAGTAAGTTGGAGACCACGTGTATCTCATAAGGATTTCATGTCCAGAATCAATAGTGGTATTGTTACAGTTGGACTCCTGGTGTGGTGCTGAAGGATCAGCCCTAGACTGCGAACCACAAGGTAAGCAGTTCAAGCCCATCAGCTGCTCCATGGAAGCCTTATATAGGGTCGCTATGAATCGGGTCTGATTTGATAGTACTTAACATTTGTTACAGTTAAGGATAATTGATTTGTGGGGGAATTAAAAATTAACAAATTTTGACTACGTTGCGAAAGTGTTCCTATTTTTTAAAAGATGCATCTGTAATAATAGATACATATCAAAGTACATGGGGAGCTCAGTGGTGCCATACGATAAGCAGTGGACTGTGTACCACAAGTTTGATGGTTCAAGCCTACCAGCTGCTACGTGGCAGCTTTACAGCTGCTCCTGTAAAAAGATTTAAAGCCTCTAGTTCAAGAATGGGGAATTCCAGCAGACACACTATAAACGGACTCTCTACATCAAAGATAAGAGAGACAAAATGAAACAGACACATGAAATTCAACAGTATTTGCTTCTATTCCCTGTTTTTCTTTCTTTTTTTGGTGGGGGTGGGTGGGAATAGGGAGGTATACACAGAAACACCCAGAATATATAATAATTTTAAACAACCAAAGGGCACATTCTGCAAGCCTGCCTCCTGGTTGCCAGCACTCAGTCC
>NW_006408538.1:11982615-11994699 GCF_000296735.1 Chrysochloris asiatica | reverse complement strand
TCACTATTGAATCCTACGAATCTTATCCCCATCTTTTTTCACCACACACATCTAGACAAGATTAAAACTATTCAGTGGGGACTCTATTTTCTGTCACACATTCTTAAACTAAACTGCCTCTTGTAAACTTGTAAGCCAGTACTTGTAAGCCAGTCACTTCGTGACAAGTAACTATTTTTAAGTCCCTGATTCCAAGCCTTTTGAGTACAAGTATGTGTCACTTAACAGGTGGTGGTGGTTATGTGCCATTGACTGGGCTCTAACTCACAGCAACCCTATATTGTAAATCTTTATGGGAGCAGAAAGCCTCATCTTCCTCCTGTGGAATGACTGGTAGATTCGAACTGCTGACCTTGTAATTAGCAGCCCAACTTGTAATCCACTATGCTACCAGTAGTGGTGGTGGTGGTTGTGTGGCATGGAGTTGGTTCTGACTCATAGCGACCCTACATAGGGTTTTGTAAATCTTTATGGGAGCAGAAAGCCTCATCTTTCTCCTGTGGAGTGATTGGTAGATTTCAACTGTTGACCTTGTGGTTAGCAGCCCAACTTGTAATCCACTATGTTACCAGTTGTTGTTAAGAGCTGTCCAGTCGATTCCGACCCATAGCGATCCTACATAGGATTTCCAAGGAGCAGCTGGTGAGTTTGAACCACTGACCTTACAGTTCAAATGACTTTGCAGTCTGACGCATTAGCCCACAGCGCCATACCAGGACTCCATAGACACCAAGAAAAAAAAAAAATAATAATAATCAGCTTGGTGGACTTTTGGAAACAAGATGGTCAGGTTGGCTGAGGAAGGAGAGAGAAGACATGAAGTGAGGCTGGAGAAAGGGGCAAGGTTTATATTATGGGAAGTCTTTGGAAGTAACCCAAATAGATCATTTTCCCCCCCTTGAGTTCTTCTATGTTGTAACAATACAGAGAATACATTTGCCAATTAGGCATTTTTCATATGTACAATTCAATAAACCAATTACATAATATAAATAAATATATAGCTTATGGACGTCTGATTCCAGTTAGTTACCTCTGCTGCCACTGCTGGGGTTGCTGGTGGAGGATGGAGGCACTGGTGATGGAAGCATGTGGAGCGGGGGGTGGGGGTGGGTGGGGCATGCACTGGGTGTGTCCTGCCACATGCTGTTCTACCTGCCTGAGTAGTAGGAGCCACTAGTGGTACCGACCTGCCGCCAGACAAATCCCAAGAGGACATACCTAGAGTCATGGCTTCTGCCTCTCCTGCCTGAATCCTGCCCAGTGCTGCATGTGTCTGTGTTTGGGGTGTTTAAACCCATCTGTTGCTGTTGTCATTAAGTACTGTCCAGTAGCAATCCTGTATAGGCCCTTCCAGTTGTTGAGTGCCTAGAGTCGGTTCCAACCCATAGCAACCCTTTAAGGGTTACAGAGGAGCGACTGGTGAATTTGAACCTCCGATCTCGTGGTTCAAACCAACCTTGCGAGTGACCTTCTATAGGATTTGCAAAGCTGTGGGATCAAAAAGCCTCATCTTTCTTCCATATGACTCAAACCACCGACATTGTCATTTGTAGTCCACTGTTTATCTTTTTTTTTTAAGTTTTTGTTGTGAATTGAGTGAAAGTTTACAGGTCAGATCATCAGTTTTACATTCAACAAATCATATACTTTGTTTTGTTACAATGATTATAATCCCTTCCATGTACCATCAGTTAACAGTATTTCTCTCTATTCATTTAAGCTCTTTTTTACTTTTTATACACACTCAGGCATATATAATAATTTACATTACCAAAGGGCACATTCTGCAAACCTGCCTCCTGGCCACCAGCTCTCAGTCCCTCTCTTTCCATGAATTTAGAGTCCTCAGCTGCTCCCTCTCTCCATGTCCCCATCTCTGCTCCACTGTTTATCTTACAGAACCACTTACTAAGGGGAAATAAGCAAAGATGAGCTCTGTTTTACCTTGGTGGTGGTTATGTGCCATGGAGCTGGTTCCGACTCATAGCGACCCTGTACAGGGTTTCCAAGGCTGTAAATCTTTATGGGAACAGAAAGCCTCATCTTTCTCCTGCGGAACTGCTGGTAGTTTCGAACTACTGACCTTGAGATTAGCAGCCCGTCTTGTAACCACTATGTAACCAGAGCTACCAAATAAACCTTATGGGATCTCAGACTTTATTTGGATGCTAAAGGACACATTCCTGATGTAGGACTGTAGTATCAGCACTGGACTGTGAACCATAAGGTCAGCAGTTCAAACCCACCAGCTGCTCCTTAGAAACCATATACAGGGTCACTATGAGTCAGAAGCTACTGGATGGCACTTAACAACACCTGTATATACCTAGGTGTGTAATTGCTGGGTTATATGCTAATTTTATGTTTCCAAAGAGTGGCTGGTGAGCTTGGCCCACCGACCTGGCAGTTCAAACCAACTTTGCAGTCCAAACCAATTTTGTAGTACAGCGTGTCACCCCACACCACCACACCAGGACTTCCCAATAAAGATTATAGCCTTGGAAACCAGTGTGGCAATTCTATTCTGTCAGTTTTACTCTGTCCAATAGGGCCACCTGGTGGCAAAGTGGGTTAAGCACTGGGCTACTAACGGAAAGGTCGGCAGTTTGAATCCACCAGCTGCTCCAGTGAGAAAGAGGAGCCTTTCTGCTCCCATAAAGATTTAGAGTCTCGGAAACCCTATACAGGGTCACTGTGAATAGGAACCGACTTGGCACACAATCACCACCATTACACGGTTACTAGGCGTCCTGGTGTAGTGCTGTAGGATGAGCAGTTCATACCCACTAGCTGCTCCTCGGAAACCCTACACAGGGTCCCTTATGAGTCCAACTTGATGGCACTAACAACATATGAGTCTGAATTGACTGTATGACAATGGATTTGTATTGGTTAAATGACAGGTGATATTGAGCATCCTTTTGTATGTGATTTGCTGTGTGCTCTTGTCATCCTTAGTGAAATGTATTCAAGTCCTTTGCCCATTGTTTATCTCTTTTTGTTGTTGTTTTTGCATTATTGTTGTTGTTGTGATATGCCGTGGAGTTGGTTCCGACTCATAGCGAGTCTGTAAATCTTTACAGGAGCAGAAAGCCTCATAGGAATTTTCAAAAATATATTATGGTTATTAGTTAATCCCGTATCAGATAAATGGTTCCCAAGTATTTTTTCCCATTCTTTAAGCTATTTCTTCAATATATTAATACAGTGATTTAGTGCATAAAAGTTTTGATGAAGTACAATTTCTATTTTGTCTTTTGTCACTCTGTCCATTTAAAAATTTTATTGTCTTTTGTTATTTATAGGATGTCTCTATATAGTCTAGATATTAAACCCTTACCAAACCCAGCAAAACAAACCCACTGATGTTGAGTTTATTCCAAATCATAGTGACCCTACATACGGGTGCTAAGACTGTTAAATTGTTTTGGGAGCAGACAGCCTCATCTTTCTCCCTCAGAGCAGCTTCTGGGTTTGAACTGCCAATCTTGCTGTTAGCAGCCTAATGCCTAAACCACAGCACCACCAGAACTGCTTAAACCCGGACTATATGATTTCCAAAAATTTTGTCCCATTCTGTGAGTTGTCTCTTTCTTCTTTTGATACTGTCCTTTGATGCATAAGTTTTAAACTTTCTGTGAAGGCCAATTTGTCTTTTGTCTCCAGTGCCTTTGTTATATTTAAGAACCCATTTCTGAATCAAATACCATGAAGATTTGCTCCTATATTTTGAGAGTTTTATAGTTTAGATTTTCTAAATTTAATGCTGGATGAACTCTAAATTGATTTTTATATATGTTATATGGTAAGAGTCCAACTTCATCCTTTTACATGTGGCTATCTAGTTGTCCTGGAGTCTCCTGGTGTGGCGCTGTAGGACTGCTAACCTCGAGGCAGGCAGTTCAAATCCACCAGCCACTCCTTGGAATTCCTGTGTTGTTGTTAAGTGCTGTGGAGTTGGTTCTGACTCATAGCAAGCCTGTATGGGGTTTTTGAGAAGTGGCTGGTGAGTCTAAACTGCTGACCTTGTGATTCAAACCAACCTTGTGGACTAGTGGTTATCCTACAGTGACACACCACGGGAGTCGGAACCGACTTGAAGGTACTTAACAACAAAAATTTAGCTTTCCTACCACTATGAGGAGGCTTTAAAAAGTTCGTGGAAAAATAATAAAAAAGAGAATGGAATTTTTTCCATACTTGTTTTAGGGACTGACCTTTCCCCATCGAATGGTGTTGACACCCTTGTTGAAAATCAGTTGGCCATGGATATTAGGGCTTATTTCTGGGCTCTTCTTCTTCACTGATGCATATGTGTATTTTTATGCCAGTACTTCACTATTTTGATTACTGTGTTTGTTGTTGTTAAGTGCCATTGGGATGGTTCTGACTCATAGCCACCCTGCATAGGGTTTTTCCAAGGCTTTATCTTTGCGGCAGCATAAAGCCTCATCTTTCTCCTGTGGAATGGCTAGTGTGCTTGAATCGCGGACCTGATGGCTTACAGTCCAGGGCTTATCCAGTGAAATCACTGCACTTTGAATTAGGAGCCCTGGTAATACAGTGGTTATGTGTGGGGCTGCTAACCAAAAGATCAAGAGTTCAAATTTGCCAGCCTCCTCCACAGAAGAGAGATGAGCGTTTCTGATCCTGTAAAGATCAAAAGCCTCTGAATTCCTATACAGGATCATCATGAGTTGGCTGACTTGATGGCATACTACCAATAATAACAACTTTGAATTATATTTTGAAACTGGAATGTGTGACTCTTTCACCTTCATTCTTCCTTTTCAGGATTGTTTTGGCTATTCAGTGCTCCATGAAATCATTGGGATTTTGATAGGAAATTACTTTGGGAAGTATTGCCTACTTAATATTAAGTCTTCCCATCTATGAAAGGAGTCCTGGTGTGGCACCATAGGATAAGCACTGGTCTGCAAGGTCAGTTTGAACCGCAAGATTGGTGGTTCAAACTCACCAGCCGCTTCTTGGAAACCCTACACAGAGTTGCTATGAGTCGGACCTGATTGTTGGCTCTTAATAACAATAACATTGTAAGAAAAAAAGAATAGGAGTTGAAATTGGCAGAGAGTATGGGTAAGTCCCATCAAGACAAGATGGGAGAAACTAGGTTATGTTACAAACACTGGAAACAACCCATTAGTGAGCAATTGGTGGCAAAGACAAAAGGAGAGAATAACAAGATGCAGTAATGTTATCAGCTATGGAATCCCAACTATGTCTGGGACTGCCCATTGAAAGGAGGATTGCTCATTGTCCTCTGCTTTAAGAAGGGTAAGATGTGTGCATAGATATGTTGTTGTTATGTGCCATGGAGTCGGTCCCGATTCATAGCGACTCTGTACAGGGTTTCCGAGGCTGTAAATCTTTACGGGAGCAGAAATCCTCATCATTCTCCCGCGGAACAGCTGGTGGTTTTGAACTGCTGACCTTGTGGTTCGCAGCCCCATTAGTAACCACTACACTACCAGAGCTCCTTATAGATTGGTTAGGTTTATACATTTGGTGGTAGTATGATCAGGAAGGTCCCATGTGGTTACTTGTATTTTCTCAGTGCGTTTCAAGAAAATAGTAAGAGGATGTATCTCAGAGAATGCAGAAATCGTAAAACAAAGGATTGCTGAGTTTGGGCAACTGCAAATGGTTCTGTTCAAACGAAGGGTGGATGTTGGGCAGGTACATTTAGTTTACAACATCCCCGTTTTCCAAGCCCAAGTCCTGGTGTGGCACTGTAGGATAAGCACTGAACTGCTAATTGCAGGGTCAATGGTTCAAACCCACCAGCCATTCCTTGGAAATCCTGTAAAGGATCGCTGTATAAGTTGGAACCCACTCCGCGGAGCCTAACAACAACATGGCCAAAGAGCGAGTCCTGGTGTGGCTCTGTAGGATAAGCAATGGACTGCTAACTGCAAGATTAGATGTTCAAACCTACCAGGCACTCCTTCGTCGCTATGAGTTGGAACCGACTCCACGGCAATTAACAACAATACCACGGCTGAGAAGAACAGCCAGTTTCTAGGCCTCCACCACGCAGGTGTTGCACTACACGTGGAACGCACTAGCGAGCTGAAAGAGTTCTGCGCAAGTCACTTAGGATCCTTTGGTGAGCTTGGGATCTGCGCATGCGTGCAACGCAGCTCGCGCTTTTTTTTTTTTTTTTCTATTTTCCCCCACGTTCCCGGTTCTTTGCCGCTCCCGCTCCCCGCAACTTTCCCCAGCGACAGTTTGCGGTCCCCCGGCTCAGGATGGAGCAGCTGGACGAAGTGGAGCTGCTGCTGGAGAAGAGTTTCTGGGAGGAGGCAGAGCCACCGGCCGAGACGTGAGCGGAGCGGGCAGAGGGCCTGGGAATAAAGCGGGACATTCAAAATGAAGAAGCGGGACATTCAAAATGAAGGGTTTTCTTCGGCCCACATTGAGTTCACAGACTCTCTGGCCCAGCACTTCATTCTTTGCTTATTTTAGGGAGTCTCGGCCAACTTACTCTGTAAGGTCGCTGTTAAGTCCAAACGTACTCGATTGCCACAGGTGTTGTTGTTTTCCCTCCGGCCACCTTAAGAGTCTTCAATAAATTTCAACTGCTAGATGCTTTTCTCCGTGTTCCTAGTTGGAGAAACCCATCCTAGAGTGGGAGGACGCTACACCCTCAGGGCAGGGTGAACGAGCAGGGGAACCTGATCCACTAAAGATGCGGAATTATTTTCAGTAATAATGACAGTGCTGATTATTGCTGAGGGACATTTGCGGTTTGCTTGTTGATTAGCAATAACCTTCGATAGATCTTTAAAGTATCACAGCTGTCCTTGGGCGTTACAATAATAGAACCTAGGGTTGGATGACAAAATCATTTTAAAGATGAAGTGAAAGACATTTGGTATTGTTCTAATTGAACAAAATTGTTGTAGGTTTAAAGATGACTTTGTGGGATGGTTTTGGCTCAAAATTTAAAGATTATCTCAGGTTAATAGATTCGGGAGTTTCTGTAATCTCAGTGGGTCCAGTAAGTCTGGATTCCATAGGAATTTGAAATTCAGTCCCCCTTTTTAAAGTTTTGATCAAGATCCTTTGAGTCCTTGATCACAATGTTCAATAATGATGTTAAGTGCTGTCAGGTGGATTCCAACTCCTAGTGACCCTGTATAGAGTTATCGAGGAGTGGCTGATGGGTTTGAACTGCCATCTTGTGGTTAGCAGCTCAGTGCTTATCCTTCACTTCCATACCAGGACTCATCAGTATTGGTTGTTGTTGTTGTTAAATACCATGGAGTCGGTTCCCACTCATAGTGACCCTGCACAGGGTTTCCAAGGCTGTAAATCTTTATGGGAACAGAGAGCCTCATCTTTCTTCTGCGGAACAGCTGGTAGTTTCAAACTTCTGACTTTGAGGTTCACAGCCAGACTCATAACCATCATGTTATCAGTAGTGGTTGGTGGTTGTTAAATGCCCTTGAATCAGTTACTACTCCGAGCTACCCTATGTAGGGTTTCTAATGAGTGGCTGGTGAGTTTGAACCACCTGCAGTTAGCAATCCAGGGCTTATCCTACAGCATTGTGCTAAAATAGTTTTTGTATGTGTATGCTTTAGATTTCAGAAGAAAGTGGAAGCTTCTAAAACTGTGCTGAGCCGAGGAATGGATAACCGGTACCTGGTTGTAGCTGTCAGTATTGTACAGAATGAAGAGGGAAGTCAGGAAAAACATCTAACCATTACTACTTGCCAATCACTGGAACATAAAGAACTATGCATCCTTAGGAATGACTGGTAAGTTTTGTGACTTTGAGCACTGACTTAGCAAAATCTTAAGGGTATCATGTTAAAATCCATCTCATTGCCTCTGACTCTGGATTGTGTATGGAAATGGTACCTGTTATCCCAATATCTCAAGCCATTGATTTCACAACTCATTTGGTTTTTATGGTCGTTTGAAAGTCATCTGAGAGTAAAGTGACGAATTAATTCAGAAGAGTACAGCCTGGTATTAAAATTTTAAAAGACCCATAAATGTAGAAATATTTATTTTTTCCTTCCCATAAAAGCCTCCTATGTTAAATTGTGTATTTCTTCTTTCACTCTCCTTATTTGCAGGTGTTCTGTTCTAGTAGAGCCAGGGGACATCATTCATTTGGAAGGAGACTGCACATCTGACACGTGGATAATTGATAAAGATTCGGGGTATTTAGTTCTGTATCCAGACATGCTGATTTCTGGCACAAGTGTAGCCAGTAGTATTCGATGTATGAGAAGAGCTGTTCTGAGTGAAACTTTTAGGGTAAGTCCTATTAAGAGCTAATGTTTATACAGGTTTACAAGAACACTGTTCCTTTTCGTATTTCATTCAATCCACTCAACAGTCCTGTGAGGTAGATAGTATTCATGGAACGCGTTTAAAAAAAACAAAACCTTTTATTGTGAATTGAGTGAAGGTTTGCAGAGAAGATCATCAGTTTTACTTTCAGCAAATCATGTGCTTTGTTTCTTCTCAGTGATTACACTCACCTGCATACAACAACAGTTATCTCTTTTCCTCCCTGTTCTCATCCCTTTTCAGTTTTGTCCATAGGTAACTGTTGCCCTGTTGATCTTGAATGGTTGACCATTCCATGGTGAGCATATATCTTCCTAGTGTTGTTGTCCCACCTATAAGCCTTTGCACTGCGTGGCTGGAAATTAGACCAGAATGATGACAGAGGACCATAGTCTCAGATTCCCCAGTCTTTTTGACTAGTAAACCTGGTCTTTTTTAAAAAAATAATTTTGAGTTTTGTTCCACATTTTCTGCCACTCTATCCAGGACCTTCTAATAGGACCCCTTTCAGAGCTGTTTGCAGGGGTAGCCAGGTATCTCATTCTGGTCTCAGAGTCATGGTGACTGATGTTCACCTGGTCCACTTGTCCATTGCACTAGATGATTCCAAGCATCTTCAATTTTCATCATCCTGCTTTCTTCTGGATATGGAGAGGTCAGTAGTTGTACCGTAGATGACCACTCAGTAGCTTCTAAGACCCTAGACACTACTCAACCAAAGAAGGCTGTAGACTGTTTTCTTTGTGGACTGTGTGATGCCAGTTGATGATGGTGTCCCCTGAGACTATGGTTCTCAGCCCCCTGGCCCAGAAACTCATTGCCTTAAGATATTTGATTATATCTAATAAATTGTCATCATTTTGCACCCTGTTTGCTCCACTACGTGCTCCAAAAAGAAATAGTCAGTAGTCAGCCATTTCAAGAAGTAACATATGATCAAGAGCCAATGATACTGAAGGAATAAGTCCAAGGTACATTGACGGCGTTGGCAAACACAAGGCGCTGAGAATTGATGGAATACAATTTGAAATCTTTCAGAAAACTGGAGGTACCCACTCATCTATACTAAGAAATTTGAAAACCAGCTCCCTGGCCAATGGACTGGAAGAGATCCATATTTGTACCCATTCCAAAGAGAGATGACCCCATGGCATGTGGAAATCATCAGACAATATCATTACTATCTCATGCAAGTTAAATTTTGCTAATGATAATACAAAAATGGCTGCAACCATACATTGACAGAGAACTTCCAGAGGTTCAAACCAGTTTCAGAAAAAGGATATGGAAGGAGGAATCTCGTTGCTAACGTCAGATGGATCTTGGCTGAAAGCAGAGAGTGCCAGAAAGATGTTTACCTGTGCTTTATTGACTATGCAAATGCTTTCAATTGTGCGGATCATGACAGGTTATGTGGAGAATGAGTATTCCAGAGCACTTTAATTGTGCTCATGAGGAAAGTGTGCATAGACCAAGAGGCAGTTGTTCAGACAGAACAAGGGAACACCAAATAGTTTAAGATTAGGAGAGGTATGTGCCAGAGTTGTATTCTTTCACCATACTTACTCAGTCTGTATGCTGAGCAAATAATCTGAGAAGCTGGGTTATGGGGAGGAAAATGTGGCATCAGGATTGGAGGAAGACTCATTAAACACCCTGTGATATGCAGATAATACAACCTTGCTTGTTGAAAGTGAAGCACATCAAAGACTACAACCTTCAGTATGGGTTGCATCTCAGTGTAAAGAAAACAAAAATTCTCACCACTGATCTAATAGACAACATCCATATAAATGGAGAAAAGATTGTTGTCAAAGACTTCATTTTGCTCTGATCAATCATCAATACTTATGGAAACAGCAGTCAAGAAATCCAGTGATGTATTGCATTAGGCACATGTGCTGCACAAGACTGCTTCAAAGATGTCTGTTTGTGGACTAAGATGCTCCTGACCTAAGCTGTGGTATTTTCAATAACCTCATATGCATGATGCATGTGAAAGCTGGACAATGAGTAAGGAAGACCGTAGAAGAATTGATGCATTTGAGTTATGATGTTGGGGGAGAATATTGAAAGTACCATGGACTGCCGATCTGTGTTGAAAGAAGTATAGTCAGAGTGCTCCATGGAAGCCAGGATGGCCAGACTTCGTCCCTCATACTTTGGACATCTTATCAGGTGGGATCAGTCCTTGGAGAAGGATATCATGTTTGGTAAAGTGGAGAGTCAGAGAAAAAAGGAAGACCCCAACGAGATAGATTGGCACAGAGACAGCAGTAATGGGCTCAAATGTACTAATGACTGAGGTTGGTGCAGGACTGGGCAGTGTTTTGTTCTGTTGTGCATCGCGTTGCTCTGAGTTGGTACTGACTTAATGGCACTTAGCAACAACAGTAATGCTCCTTTACTTTCATAAGTGATTTTGCGTCAAAGGTAAATACCAACGTACAAATATCCTCTTTCAAACCCTTATATATTTGCATGAATCAGTCCCATTTTTATAGCTGAGGAAAATCAGGTTCACAGAGGTTAAGCAACTTGTCCAAAGTCACATACCTAGTCAGTAGCGGTGTTGGGATTCAGCACTAGGTTCCTGAGTTCTTTCGATCTTACTGAACTTAATATAATAATTCTAAGCGTGAAAATTAATTTAAAGGATAATTTTGAAATCTTGCATACATCTGGGCAATTTTAAACTTCACTTAATCACCCACACACACAAAAATAAATGTAAAATTCTTCTTTAAAAAAGTTATTATGAAGCATTTCAAACAAAGAGGTCATTGTAATGAACCCTCTGATCAATCATCAATACTTATGGAAACAGCAGTCAAGAAATCCAGTGATGTATTGCATTAAGCACATGTGCTGCACAAGACTGCTTCAAAGATGTCTGTTTGTGGACTAGGATGCTCCTGACCTAAGCCGTGGTAACCACCACCTAGGTTAAGTAGCCAACTCTGTGCTGCTTTCCGACATTATAGCTCACCAGAAGTAAAGGTTAACTGAGGACCCTTGTTGGTTTTGCTTCCCTGGTAGTCTCCAACAGCTGAGGACATTTTAAAAACAAGTGTAATGCTTTGTTTTAGCCAACAAGCCTAACAGTAATTGTTTTAAATTAATCTAATGCCCAGTGTTTAATGTCTTTTCTCAAAAGTATCTTCTTATTAAATTGGTTTGCTTGGGTCAGTAAACAAGCTCCAGTCTGACATTTGGTTGATATACCTTTTTATTATTGTTGTTAAGTGCCATGGAGTTGCTTCCAAATCATAGCTACCTTGTATAGGGTTTCTGAAGAGCGGCTGGCGGGTTTGAACTGCTGACCTTCAGGTTAGCAGTTCACAGCACCGCACTGGGATTCCATGTATCTCATAAGTTGCTTTTATTTTCATTCTACCTTCTATCCATCCCTTTTGTTTTAGTGCCATTTTTTGTTGAAGAACTTGGGTTATTTGTTTAAAGGTACTCACTTACTCCCAATTTTTAAAAATTGTTATTGCACAGTGTTTATGTAGAAAACTGAAAAAAATCATACTGAACTAAAAGGTCAAGTTCATCAAATTGTATCAGGTCACTCTTTTTTTTTTTTTCCTCTTCTTTCTTATCCTGGTTGAGTTTTGATTATCCATTCATCAGGTCCTGGTCACGTGGGTACCATCAGCAGGTGTGGGTGTACCTGTGCGTATGCCCTCTCTTCCTATCAGCTGGTAGCTTCCCTCTTCACTCTAGTCCTCTGTGGCCACGCCGCTGACT
>NW_006408538.1:11974551-11981395 GCF_000296735.1 Chrysochloris asiatica | reverse complement strand
CCAGAGAGGGAGAGCAACTGTGTGCTGAAGACCTGGGGGGCAGGGGAGTAGGATTGCAAGGAGGGGATTGTAACCATGGCAATGAGACGATATACGATAGAATGAATGTAAAACTAATGTTCTCCCATGTAAACTATCACATAACTCACAATAAATCATTTAAGAAATAAAAAAAGAAGTATCTTCTGTTCTTCTAGCCGCTCCAGGCTGGTTTGCTCGTCCTTGTAAGTGGGAGTTTTCCCATCTCTGGAGATCTGGATGTGGAGAACAATATTTTATAAATATTAAGTATTTGAGAATATGTTAAAATGTTCTATCCTGTTTATTTTAATTTAAAAAAAAGATGTTATCTTGAAAACTCTTATAAAATAATTCACGTGATTTATAGTAGGAGAAGGTGGCGCTGTGTGTTAACGTGCTGGACTGCAAGATCAGTTTGAATATTAAGGTCGGTGGTTCAAACTCACCAGCCACTTCTTGGAAACCCTGTACAGGGTCGCTATGAGTTGGAACCGATTCAATGGAACTTACCAGCAGCAACAACAAAGTAGAAGAAAGTGAAAGTTACCCATAATCCCATTCATCAGAAATAAACACTGTTCACTATTTTGACGTTTGTCTTCATATTGCAGTTTGGTTCTGCTGGTTTAATAGACTTAATAAGTATACGAGCAACTCCTTTTGTATGATTTTAATTTTTTTTTTTTAAGAGGTCTGATCCTACCACACGCCAAATGCTTGTTGGTACCATTCTTCATGAAGTATTTCAAAAAGCAGTAAGTGATAGCTTTGCTCCAGAAAAGCTACAAGAACTTGCATTTCAAACTGTTCAAGAAATAAGGCACCTGAAGGAGATGTAAGTATTATGAGAAGAGCTATACATCTAATTTGTTTTTCTGGAATCTGTAAAGTATTTGGCAATTACCCTGTTGCCATGGAGTTGAGTCCAACTCACTGTGGAACAGAGTAGGACTGCCTCATAGGATTTGTGGTGCTATGGGTTAATGCGCCAGACTGTAAAGCCGTTTGAATTGCAAGGTCGGTGGTTCAAGCTCACCAGCTGCTTCTGGGAAACCCTATACAGGGTCGCTATGGGTCGGCACCGACTCGACAGCACTTCACAACAGCAACAACAATTGTTTACAGGAGCAGATTGCCTTATCTTTCTCCTGTGGTACAGTTGGTGGTTCGAATCTCTGGCTATTTAGGTTAGTAACCGAGCAAGTACCTGCTGCACCATCAGAGCTTTGTAATGGGCAGTTAGGATATAATACCAGAATGGAGATTCCAAGGTTGTAGTATCCTCTTGAACCTGAAGTGTTTCCAAAATTGCACGGCAGAGAAATTTTAGCTAAAAGTATCTGAACAATTGCAGGTGCAAAACTGGCTCCTTTTCTGATCTCTGAGTGAATGATAGTTAATGAAGTTGTTCTGGAAATGATGTGACATGTAGATCAAATGAACCTGGTTTCAAATTCTAGCTGTAGACTGATAAACTTACTTGGAATGTCTGTAAAAGTTAGTGATACCCATTTTGCAGATTTTTTTTGTGGTGATTGTTGGTAACATAACACATAAACCCAGAAATGGCTAATAATGGGCTCTTTACAGATGACTGTCTACAGAGATTGGCATGGCATGCCATCTCTCTTGTTTCTTCCTTGACTCACATTGCCGAACACCTTTTTCACAAAAAATGTCTTTATTAGTGATGATTTTTCTTTCTGTAGTAGTTGACAGAAGCTGAATGAATTAGTTTTTCCAGGTAACATACTCTGAATGAATTAGTTTTTATGGTAACATACTCTGATTTATTCCAGTGTTCCACACAGCTGATGTACTAATGACATACAAAGAAGTGGTTTTTGAAACCTGCCATATGCCAGACACTGTGCTAAGTGCTTTTAGAGGTTTTAGATAATCTGATAACCAACACCCCAAACCCACTGCATCTAGTCAGTTCCAACCCAAAAGGACCCTATAGGACGGAGCAGAACTACTTCAGGGTTTCCGAGATTACATTTGATGGGATCAGATAGCCTCATTGTTCTCCCTTACCCTCGGAGTGGCTGGTAGGTTTAAACTGCAGAACTTGGGTTAGCAGCCCCACTATGCCACCAGGGCCCATTACTTGGCCTGTGTTGTTGTTAAGTCCTGTTGAGTCAGTTCTGGCTCAGAACAACCCTGTATAGGGTTTCCAAGGAGTAACTGGTTGGTTTGAACCACTGACCTTTTGGTTACCAGTCCAGTGCTCATCCTACAGCACCACACCAGGACTACTTGTTGGCATATGTGGTTAAGTGCTGTCGAGTCGGTTCTGACCCATAGTGACCCTTCGTACGTTTTCCAAGTCGCTCCTGGTGAGCTTGAACCGCGGACCTTGTGGTTCAAACCAACTTTGCCAGCCAGTGCATTAACCCACAGCCAGCACTATATAAATGTTCATTATGGTCATCATACCTGATTGAATTTCCTATCACAAGCCACATATTTTATTCACATTGTTTTGTTTAATCTTTAAACGAACTCTAACCTGAAATAGTTATTATTTCCATTTTTTAATTGTGCGACCTGAGGCTCACACATCTAGTAAGGAGAGAGTTAAGATGGAAACCTAGGTGTCATCTGACCCTCTACCTGCTGTGTTCCTAACACCTTACAGTAGGTACTAAGATTGTGAAGCTTATTCTTAAAGAAGCAACGGGGAGTAAACCACCTTGAGAATAAGTGTTCAATAGCATTTCCCCACATTTTTGGTCTCAGGACCCATTTTCCCTAAAAAAAATTAAGTACCTTGAAGAGCTTTTGTGTATGTGAATTATTAGAATGTTTATTAACTCATAAAAAAATGAAATCAATTGTATGTTAACATATATAATATTTTTATGAAAAATAACAATTTGTTAAAAAATTGAGTGAAATGAAACCAACAGTGAGATGTTCTCTTACACTGGCATAAAAAAAGTTCATAAAAACAGAAAATAATAAATGCTAGCGAGGGTGTGGGGAGACAGGGACCCTCCTCCATTACTGGTGGGATTGTAAAATGGTTTAACCACTCTGGAAAATGGTGTGATACTTCCTCAGAAAGCTGGAATTAGAAATAATTTATGGCCCAGCAGTTCCTCTATTTGGCATATAGCCGTAAGAAACAAGAACCAGGACACAAGTAGATATATGTACACCCATGTTCATCATAGCGCTATTTACAATAGCAAAAAGATGGAGACAGCCTAAGTGGCCTTCAATGGGAGAATGGATAAAAAAAAACTTTGGTACATGCACACAATGGAATAATATGCGACATTGAAGGATAATCATTGATCTGCGAAACACAGATGAACCTGGAGGACATTATACTGAGTGAAATAGTTAATCACAAAAGGACAAATAACTGTATGAGACCTTGTAAAAACTTAAAAGGTTTTCATACTAAACAAACAAACAAAAACATTAGTGAGATTAGTGGCCTAGTTTTATATTTTTGCCAGCTTAAAAAAATATCTTAACAACATACGATAGCTGAAGTCTCCTATCTGCTTCAGCAGTTAATCTATTGCTTCATTATGTGTCCTTTAGCTTCAGAAAACTCCACTGCCCACTTATGAGAGTATGAGAGTGAAAGGGGCAAATAATATATCTAAGTTGTATTACTCGAAGGGTCCTGCTATAGTGCTGTTGAATAAGCACTGGACTGTTAATTGCAAGGTCAGCAAATCATATCCACCAGCCATTCCTTGGAAACCCTGTACAGAGTTGCTATGAGTTGGAGTTGACTTGATGACCTTAACAACTACAGCAACACCAGGATTTGGTTTTGTTGTAATAGTTTTGATTTTGTGGATACCCTGAAAACTAAGAGTAGATTTTGTTGCTTGCTGATTTCTGACAGAAAATAATGTTCCTGTAAATTGTTCTTTGTAAGGCAAATCTTTTCCCTACTTTTAAATTTGTATCTTTTGTTACTTGGTTTTAGAAGCAGCATTGCTAATAGTTTCTTCTTTGTCCTAAAGATGTAACTGGGACCCTTGTGTTTAGATGTGAGATGATAGAATTTGGAGCAAATAATCTGAAATTTCATGTGATATTACTGTTATACAATAAAAACAAATTAGACTTCTTTGGATTTTTTGTTCTATATTTAATATCTCTCATTTTGGCAGGTACCGCTTAAATCTGAATCAAGGTGAACTAAGGCAAGAAGTTGAGGAGTATCTTCCTTCATTTTCAAAGTGGGCTGGAGATTTCATGAATAAGGATACTTCAACTGACTTCCCTCAGATGGAGCTCTCTCTGTAAGAACCCCCTTATGTTTGTATGTAGTTGCTATGTGCTGTCTTGTTGGTTCCTACTCATAGTGACCTGGTATATGGTTTCCGAGGAGCGGCTGGTGGGTTTGAACTGCTGACTCTTGTGGTTCGCAGTCCAGTGCTTATCCTACAGCACCACACCAGTAGTCCTATGATTGGATAGTGTTCATTTTTAAGTCTGGAATTGTATTCTGTATACCAAATGAAAGCTTTTTTAAACATTGAATTATCACAAGTGCTATTTTATTTGCTTATTTTATAAATTTAGGTGCTGAGTCTCTTTCCAAGGCAAAAAAGAATCTAATGAATATTATTGGGTGCAGTGGTTGATTCTGACTTGTAGGTCCCCCTTGTGACGGAGTAGACCTGCCCCATAGGGATGGATTTCCAGGCTGTCATCTTATGGGAGCAGATGGCTGGGGCTTTTCCCTGTGAAGTTACTGGGTGGGTCCAACTGCCAACTGTTTGAAAAAGCAGCACACTGCTTAACCATTTGCACCACTAGGGCTCCGTATCTAATGAGTACAAAATTCTACTTTATTTTAATAATATCTTCTAAGTTTTGTATGAAAAAATATATTTTTTGAAGTTCTGTTGTGTCGCTGCAGGCTACGCACTGGACTGCTAACTTCAATATCGGCCATTCCAACCCACCAGCCACTCCTCGGAAACCCTATGGAGGGTCGCTATAAATCAGAACCAACTCCGTGACACTTAAAAATAACATACATATTTTATAAAATAATAAAATTATAAATATTTTGGAGTTCATGTTTTCATTTGATACTTTAATAGCTATTTCTCTGTTACTGTGATAAGTAAGGAGGCTTCAAAAAGCTTGTAGAAAATGGAATTGAAAGATAATGGAATTTTTCCATGAACTTGTTTGCTTTTGATTCTCATGATTCCACTGACAGTCTCTTCAAGGGAGTCTAAGTTTTTACTGTTAGGCACTTGGAAACTCTTCCAGCTTGTACTCATTGTCCAGTTCCAAAAGTGCTTGCACATTTTAGGTGTCTATTATATGCATAAGGAGCTCTGCTAGCATACTGGTTACGAATTGGGCCGCTAACCTCAAGGTCGGCAGTTCGAAACTACCAGCTGCTCCACGGGAGAAAGATGAGGCTTTCTGCTCCCATAAAGATTGACAGCCTTGGAAACCCTGTACAGGGTCGCTATGAGTCGGAACCGACTCCACGGCACATAACAACAACATTATATGCATGCAAAACCTGGACAGTGAATAAGAAAGACCATAGAAAAATTGATGCCTTTGAGTTATGGTGTTGGAGAAGAATATTGAAAGTGCCATGGGCTGCCAAAAGAACCAACAGATTTCTGTTGGAAGAAGTGCAGCCAGAGTGCTCCTTGGAGGCAAGGATGGCCTAACTTCATCTCATACTTCAGACATGTTATCAGGAGGAACCAGTCACTGGAGAAGGATATCATGTTTGGTAAGGTGGAGGCTCAGAGAAAAAGAGGAAGACCCCCCAACGAGATGGACTGGCCAAGTGGCAGCATTGATGAACTCAAGTGTGGCAACAGTAGTGTGGTTGGCCCAGGATCGGGCAGTGTTTCGTTCTCCTATTTCTCAGCGACCCTCTGCTTTACCAAGTATGATGTCCTTCTCCAGGTGCTCGTGCCTCTTGTCGTCCTATTAACATGAACCAAGTGTGTGAGATGATGTCTCAGTACCTTGCTTCCAAGGAGCATTCTGGCTGTACTTCTTCCAAAACGATTTGTTCATTCTTCTGGCAGTCTATGGTGTAGTTAGTATTCCCCAACCCCGTAATTTAAACCCATTGATTTTTCAGTCTTCTGAAGTTCTGTTCCACATTGTTCTCCCATTCTCTCTGGGTCCATCTGCTGAGGCCCTGGTTAGAGTGGTCGGTAGTGATAGCTATCTTTGAGTCTTTACTTTTCTTCTTTTTCCTCCAGATAGATGGTGGTGGTTGGTGGGGGACACTGTCCCATAACTTCTGATTCGAAAGCTTTCCAAGGCTTTTGATCTTTATAGAAACAGAAAGCCTCATCTCTCTCCCAGTGAGTGGCAGGTAGCTTCAAACTGCTAACCATTCTGTTAGCAACAGTCCAGCAATAGCCACTGTGCTACCCAGGCTCCTTTCTAGATGAATATGGTAGCAACTTGCAAGCTCTTAAGATCCTAATTCTACTCACTAAAATGTGGTTAAGTGCCTTCAACCCTGTATAAGGTTCCCAAGGAATGGCTGTTGAGTTTGAACCTCTGACCTTGCATTTCAAACTGACCTTGTGATCCAGTGCTTATCCTAAAGCACCACACCAGAACTCCGCTCACTGAAATTGTCTCTAGAACATTATTTACTTTTTAAAAAGATCAATGTGCCTAAAAGGGGTTCTTGAACTTGCCTAGTGAAATAGGCCTCTTGCAGAGTCTTTGCAGTGTATAGGACCTTAGGTGGAATTGTGAGCCCCATCCAGAACCTTCTGAGATGGGACATGCCCACCAGAAAGGACAAGCAGACCAGCCTGAAACAGCTAGAGTGACAGAAGAT
>NW_006408538.1:11966998-11972561 GCF_000296735.1 Chrysochloris asiatica | reverse complement strand
GCTTCTCTGGGTAGGGTCCCGCTCTCTGCTCTTCTCCCTTGATGGTCCTAGGGACCTCCGCTCCTAGACTGAAAAGTTAGTCACTCCCCTCCTTGCTATAAACCGTCTACCTTTACATTTCCAACCCTCACAATCAGTCCTGATAACAATTATTCACTATTGGAGTTCATGGAATTTGTAACAGTTAATATCTTAAACTTAGAACCTTGTTTGTAATGTAAATAACTATGTTGAGTACTTAGTGTTGAATATTTATAGTGACAGAGATAGACTTATTAATTGGTTATATAAAGAAAATGATGGGGAAAGTGTACCAAAGGCCCATCAGCTCCACTGATGGTTACCATATGGAAGCACAGGAATGAGGTATTGAATGAGCAAGTCTCACACTGCATAGGTGATGGGGAAACAGTTTATTTTTACACAACTTAGCTCTGATTTTTCCCTTCCTACATGGAGTCCTGGTGTGGCGCTGTGGGTTAATGTCCTGGACTGCAAAGTCATTTGAACCACAAGGGTTGGTGGTTCAAGCTCACCAGCTGCTCCTTGAAAACCCTATACAGGGCTGCTATGGGTTGGAACTGACTCGACAGCATTTAACAACAACTTGAACCACATGCAAGCCATTATATATTAATCTGTTATATTGTGGCAATGTTTTTATTGTTGCTGATAAGTGCAGTTGAGTCAGTTCCGACTTGTAGTGGCCCTATATTACTTTTCCAAGGTTTTTTAAATCTTTGTGGGGGCAGAATGCCTCATCTTTTTCCCACAGAGCGACTGGCAGTCTTGAACCATGGACCTTGTGCTTCGCAGTCCAGTGTTTATTGTTGTGGCAATCCAGGCCTGAGTATATAAAAACCTGTGTTAGGAAGATTAGAGTTGGGAGGAACTGAGAGGGACAGATGATAAATTTAAAGGGGAAAAAAAAAAAGATGTGACTCAGAGTCTGTGGAACAGTGGTTCTCAAACTTGAGAATATATCAGAGTCTCTGGGAAAGTTTGTTAAACAGATTTCTGGGCTGTACCTGTGGAGTTTCTAATTGAATGTATCTGGGTGAGACCTGAGAATCTGCATTTGTCACAACTTCCCAGATGGTGTTGCAAAGTCAGGGACCACACTTGGAGAATTACTGTTATAATTATTTGTAGATACAGCCACATTCTTCATGTATAATAGATACTCAATGTTAGCACATACCAAAGGAGCTAAGTTCTCTTATTAATTGCTTTTTTGTTTGGTTTTCTTTTTAGACCAAGTGATGATAGTAAGAATAATTCCACATGTAATATTGAAGTCATAAAATCACTGGATATTGAAGAAAGTATTTGGTCCCCTAGGTTTGGATTAAAGGGCAAAATAGATGTTACAGTTGGTGTGAAAATACATCGAGGGTGTAAAACGAAATATAAAATAATGCCTTTGGAACTTAAAACTGGCAAAGAATCTAATTCTATTGAACACCGTAGTCAGGTAAAAACATTTATAATATTGTCTGAATGATTAATATGTATGTAAATGTACTCTGTTAATACTTTGGTTTAATTCAGGTCATTTTTGAGTTTATGTAGTACTTTTCAATTTTTAATGTACTTAGAATATTCTATTTGTTTTATAATCTCTCTTGGGCACTTAGTGGTGAGTTTATAGATACAATTGGTATTTATCCTATAAAATTTTATACCTTCTATACATTAATCAGTACTTTTTAATGTAGCTTAGAAAATAAGGATATTATACTTTTTTACTTTGTTAGTCATGTTAATTATATTTGCTAAACTTGGCTTTTTTATATCTTTAGGATTCAAAGACTAGGCCCTCATAAACATTTTTACATTTTAAATTTGAAGGTCTTTTGAAAAACAAATCATCTGTCCATTAGGTTGCTTATAAATCCCAGTGAACGCCATTCTCTTGCTGCTAAGGTTTGTTTATGAATTGAAGGGGCTAATTTCTAGATGCTTTCTCTGAAGAGCACCACATATATCTCATGCATTTAATGATGCCTCATGCTCTGAGTCACCACTCGTGTGTCAGTTTGCCATCCTGTGGTGGCTTGTTTGTAGCTGTGATTCTGGAAGCTATGCCACAGTTATTTTAAATACCAGCAAGGTCACCCGCAGTGGACAGGTTTCAACTGTGCTTCCAAATGAAGACAGATAAGGAAAAAACAGAGATGGACTACGTCTGAATATTTTGTCACTGAAAACCTTATGAATAACAGTGGAACACTGTCAGCACCAGAATATTGAATATTAAAACATGATGAAGAGCACCAGAATATTGTCAGATATAATGCCAGATGATGAGCCCCTCAGATTGGAAGGCACTCAAAATAAAATGGGAAGAGCTGCCTCCTCAAAGTTGATCATGGTGATGTGAATGGCGTAACTCTTCGGGGCCTTCATTTGCTGATGAGGCACAACGCAAAGTGAAAAGAAACAACTATAAAGATCCATTAATAATCAAAACATGGAATGTATGAAGTATCAATATAGGAAAACCTGAAAATTGTCAAAAATGAAATGGAACGCATAAACATAAATTACATAGGCGTTAGTGAGCTGAAATGGACTGGTATTGGCCATTTTGAGTCTGAAATCACATGGTTTACTATGCCTAGAATGACAAATTGAAGACGAATGGTGTCGCATTCATCATCAAAAGAACATTTCAAGATCTGTCTTGAAGTACACACCTGTCCGTGATAGGATCGTATCCTTACACCTATAAGGAAGACCAGTTAATAACACTATTATTCAAATTTACACACTGACCACTATAGCCAATGATAAGGAAATTGAAGAATTCTATCAATTTCTTCAGTCTGAAATAGGTCAAATATGCAATCAAGCTGTATTGTTAATTATTGATGATTGGAATGCAAAGGTTGGAAGCAAAGAGGAAGGATCAGTAGTTGGAAATTATGGCGTTGGTGACAGGAATGATGCTGGAGATCCCATGGTAGAATTTTGCAAGACCAATGACTTATTCAGTGCAAATACCTTTTTTACACAACATAAAAGATGACTATGCACATGTACCTCACTAGATGGAATACACAGAAATCAGATTGACTTTATCTGTGGAAGGAGACAATGGAAAAGTTCCATATCATCAGCCAAAACAAGGCCAGGGGCAGACTGCAACAGACCATCAATTGCTCATATGCAAGTGCAGGCAGAAGCTGAAGAAAATTAAAACAAGTCCACGAGAGCCAAAATAATGACCTTGACCATGTCCCACCTGAATTTAGAGATCATCTGAAGAACAGATTTGATGATTCTTTGAGTTTTCCAGAATACAAATCTTTCCAGGAGCAGACAGCCTCATTTTTCTCCCACAGAGCACCTGATGGGCTTGAACCACTCCAATGCTTAACTCACTGTATCACCAGGACTCCTTTTACTAATTACGGTCATGGTTTTTTTCCAAATGGAAGTAGCTTACTTGACCTTTTGATTTTGAAACTACAATATATGTTGGTTGTGAGACAACATAGGAAAGTACAGAAAGTTAGAATTCTATTTTACAAAACGTACAATTGTGTTCGCAGGTTATTCTGTACACACTGCTAAGCCAAGAAAGAAGAGCTGATCCTGAGGCTGGCTTACTCCTCTACCTCAAGACTGGCCAGATGTACCCTGTACCTGCCAAACATCTAGATAAAAGAGGTTGAGCTGTTTTCTTTCAGTTTTACTTCTGTTTTAATTTTTCCTTTCTGCTTAAACTTTTGATGATACGTATTTACACATGACAGTCTTCTAATTGTACTTGCTTTGTCTAATTCAGTTTTTAACTGGTACTTGTGGTAAAATGTTGGAAAAGTTTTTGTTGTTGTTAAGTGCCATCGAGTCAGTTCTGACTCATAGAGACACTGTATAGGGTTTCTGAGGCTGTAGATCTTGAGGGAGCAGAAAGCCTCATCTTTCTTCCACGAACGGCTGGTGAGCTCGAACTGCTGACCTTGTGATTTGCAGTCCAGTACTTAATCTACTGCGACCTACTGCACTCCAATTGATAACAGCATTATTTAACTTTGAATTTTCTATTAATCTAAAAAATTATTTTAGATTTCCTATCTAATGTCCGCGATACCCTGCGTAGCTGTTTTTATTACTTCTATCCACCTAATCGAACATGAGATGTGGGTATGTCCTGGTTTTCAACAGTGTAATTTGTGGCACTGCACTTTTATGAATGAGCTACCTTCGTTCCTGTTTTTGCTAACTGAAAGAAATTCAAAGATTTTTTTTCTTTTTCAAAAAAAAAAAAGTTGGAAAAGAGAAACCAGTGTTCAGTTTGTTTTGCAGGAAGTCATTAAAGAAACAGAGAGAGTGGTTTGGCTAAGCTCCTTCCCCGGAAACTACACTGTAGGGGAGAGAGCATTCCAAGAGTTGGTTGAAAAATAAAATTTAAAGATAATTATGTGGAATTTTTCCACAAACTTTTTGAAGGCCCCTCCTACATACATGGTTACTGCTTTACATAGGCTGTGTATTTATCATATCATTCCTGCTTCTACTGTATATTTCAGTGTTATTTTAGACTTTATATGTTATTTGGTATGGTTTAGTAGGTTATGTTTTGGGTCTGGGATTGCGCAAACATTTTTCCTATGTGAGTTAATGGCTATTGCTTCTTCACTTTATGTCTGTTTTTGACTTCAAGTTTCATAGGCATGCTCTACTTTGGGATTGCAGGGGGAAAACCTGTATGTAGTTTTAAAAAATTATCAAGTGAACAAAAACTTGACGTATATACAAGTACCCTGAAATGTTAATCATGTTTATTATACTGGGAAATATAAATCTGGAAGCTATATAACGGAAAAGATACAAGAGAGCTTCAGAAATTTTGTGGGCAAAAAATGCTACTATCTTTTAATTCCACTTTCCATGATCTTTTTGAAGCCCTCTCTGATATAATAAACTTTAATTTTTAAGAAGACACCCATCTTCTTCCCCCCTTAGAATTATTAAAGCTAAGAAACCAGATGGCATTCTCTTTGTCTCATCGTATCAGCAAATCTGCTGCAGGAAAGGAGAAGACACAGCTTGCTCCTTTGCCAGAAATAATTGAGGACTATCAAACCTGTAAACATTGCTCACAAGTGGACATCTGTGCTCTGTATAGCAGGTGAACACATTACTCCGAGTATTAACTCAACTCAGAATGATTTAACGTCGTTGGCTGGTTAAGCATTGACGACTTCATAGTAGTTATTTGCCTTTAAACGTTCTTTTGTGTATGTTGGTATTGTTAAGTGTTGTTGAGTTGGTTCTGATTCATAGCCATTCTTTGTAACATTTCCAAGGAGCAGCTGGTGGATTTGAACTGCCAACCTTATGGATAGCAATCCAGTGCTTATCCTATAGCACCATACCAGGACTTGCTCTTTTTTGTGTATGGTTGTGGTGGTGGTGTACCAGGAGTCAGTCCCAACTCAGCAACCTGGGATAGGGTTTCCCAGGCTCTAAATCTTTATGGGAACAGAAAGCCTCAACTTTCTCCTGTGAAATGGCTGGTATTTTCGAACTGCTGACTTTGAGGTTAGCAGTT
>NW_006408538.1:11961520-11964834 GCF_000296735.1 Chrysochloris asiatica | reverse complement strand
CCTCCATCTTCTCTTGATGCTTTCTGCATCATACAATAATTTGCCCAGTGAATCTTTCAGTAACAAAAGTCGAGGCTTGAATTTTTCTTCAGTTCCCCCAGCTTGAGAAATGCTGAGCATGTTCTTTGCATGTTTTGTTGTAATATTTGGCTTTATCTTCTCGAGCTGATCTTTGAAATTTTCTGTTCAGTTCTTGGACCACCTCATTTACATTAGCTTTAGCATTTTAGGATCTAGGGAATTATTATTATAAGATGTAGTATAGGCATTTTGAAAACAAGGTTTCATAACTAATATTTCAAGAAGTCTTACATCATTTAATTGCTATTTTAATGTCAGGCCTTTTTCTAGTTAGATACAGAGAAGTTGGTTCTTTCAGATGGAACAGTAGGCCTGTCTTGGACTGGTTTTGTAATAAGTGGCCAGTTCACTAGCTGATCATATACCTCCATAGGCCAGTGAGTGTAAAGAACACAAAAGGTAAATGTAAATACAGACTAGGAAGCAAGATGAAATCAGAACTAGAGTTCTAAATCAATGTGAAAATTTACAAGTCCTTTTTTTCCCTTAAATCTCTTTTTAATGGTAGGTACATTTTTCTTTATTTGTATTTTGCTTTGTTGTTGTTGTTAAATGCTGTCGAGTCAGTTCCAACCCATAGCGACCTGTACAGGGTTTCTAAGGAGCAGCTGCTGACCTTGCAGTTGAAATAGACTTTGTAATCCAGCACATTAAGCCACAACATCACATCAGGAACACAAAGTTAAAGCTCTAAAACTATGCTTACCAAACTGAACTTGTAAGATCATATAAAATACTTTTTAAAATACTTTAGAAAAGAATCTCTTAGAGTCTGAAGACTGACTTCTCTTAAGCCTGGGCTTATAGAATAAGTACATTTATGTGAAATATTTTGTTCTGTTCTTTGTGTTTTGTATGCTATCCCATAACATGTTTGTTTTATATAGTCATGTTTTGCCTTATGATTAAGCAAAATTAAAACTTCAAACAATTCTCCATGTTTTCATGTTGACTGTCTTAGTATGACTATCATGATGTTGAGAAATGCAGTTGTAGAAAAAAACAAAACTTGCGTAAGAACGGAGACTAGGGTATACGAAATTTAAGTTGTTGGTTTCTTTTGTTTGTGTGGCTTAGTTATTGACAGCAAATTAATGCAGTATTCAATTCTTTGTGTATTTTCTTTTTAAATGACATACCTTCTAAGATGTTGAAGTGAATCAAAATTAGGGACAATGGTTATGAGTTATGAACATCATATATGTGCACTTATTTTAGAAATGCCTCAAAGCATTGCCAGCTAATGTATGTTTCACACAGGTCTCTAACTTGGAGTTTTATATTTAGAGCATTTGAACAACAATCGGGCTGTTCAGTCCCGATTGGCATGCTGCCCAAAATAACAGAAGAAACCCAGCATCTGACGCTTGCACACTTAGAGTATTTCAGCCTCTGGTATCTAATGTTAACCTTGGAAGCACAATCAAAGGACAACAGAAAGAATTATCAGAATATATGGCTAATGCCGGCTTTGGAAATGTAAGTGGTCCATTTAATATAGTAAAGCTTAAGTATTTTGCATGAGCTGGTGGATTGGTTTTACAAGTCATGACACATACAGGTTTTATATTGTTCGTGTTAAGTGACATCCAGCTGGTTCCAACACATGGCAACTCTATATAGTGTTTCTGAGGAGCAACTGGTTGGTTTGAACTTGCGACCTTTTGGTTAACAATCCAGTGCTTATTCTACAGAGCCACACCAGCACCCCATAGATTATATAGCATGTTAAAAAGGTCTCTGGATGGTGTAAACAGTTTGCATTTGGTTACTAATTGATAGATTGGTGGTTCGAACCCACCTCACAGCAGAGTAGAAGATAGGCCTGACAGTCTGCTTCCTAAAGATTACAGCCGAGAAAACTGTGGCGCTCGGTTCTCTTCTGTAACACGTGGTCACGTTAAAGACACACTATTACATATATTTGTGACAGCTTCAGATAGTTATTCATGAACTGTTTCTAGGTAGACACATCACTTCTACATCTACTATATGCTTGAATCGTTAGTTATTTTCAGTAGGTTAAAATACACATCATGATGTTTTATTTGAAAAATTATTAGTAAGTCTTTTTTTTTTTTTCATCAGGACAACAGTATAAATGAGTCTAGCATAAGATGAATTGTTTACACTTCGCAGAGTGAAAATTAATGAGGATTTACATAGTGTTTGGAGTCCTGGTATGGCGCTGTGGGTTAGTGCGTCGGACTGCAAAGTCAGTTTGAACTGCAATGTCGGTGGTTCAAAATCACCAGCTGCTCTTCGGAAACCCTATACAGGGTCGCTATGGGTCAGAACCAATTCAACGGCAGTCAACAATAACAACATAGTGTTTTAAATGCTAGTATTAAAAAAAGTTTAATAAGTTTTGATACAAATTCAAGTTTTCCAGAGTTGTTGTTGTTTAGTGCTATCTAGTCGGTTCCGACCCATAGCGACCCTGTATAGGGTTTCCGAAGAGCAGCTGGTGAGCTTGAACCACCAACCTTGCAGTTCAAACGGCTTTGCAGTCTGGCGCATTAACCCACAGTGCCACACCAGTAGGCCCATCTTATTTTCTTAATAATATCCATTGTTTACAAGTTACTTGTACAGTTGTAGTTTTATGTATCTTCACATAGCATTTTTTATGTAAAATTTAGTTGTTGCCGTTTCATTTATTTCTTTCTAGAATGAATATTTATGATAATATGACTTTAAGAATACTTAGATTCTTGCCTTAATATTGTTGTCATTAAGTGCTGTTAAGTTGGTTCCAACTCATAATGACCCTGTATAGGGTTTTGAGGAACGACTGGTGGGTTTGAGCTTCCAACTGCTAACTTGTGGTAAGCAGTCCAATACTTACGGCGCCACACCAGGAGTCCACTTCCTTAACATTAGACTTTAACACAGGCAGCAGTACAGTGAAGAAAGTTTAAATGATTGTAGATAGACTATAAAGCTGCAGTTTTGTTAAATATCTATGCCAGCAAGCCTCTGAAATTATATGGTATTTAATAATAGTGCCTGACTGCTTGGAAACACCTAATAATTATTTCTTTGAAGCCATATATTCATAGATGTTTATCATTTTTTCCTTTAAATTTTCTTAATTTTGTTAAAAATGTACGGTGCATACACACCAATCCTACATTTCTACATGTATGATTTAGTGACATTACTTACATTATTCAGGTTGTGCCAACCAATTTAACCTTCCTTTTATGAGTTGTTCCTCATTTGTTAACTTA
>NW_006408538.1:11958845-11961112 GCF_000296735.1 Chrysochloris asiatica | reverse complement strand
AGGTGAGGACATGAAGGACAACCTCGTGGAATGTCCAACAAGACATAGAGTAACTGTGTAGACATACGCAGAGTAAAAAAAGTTCCCGATTGCTGGCTGCAGCCACCTGGGAATAGTCCAGGTACCCTTGCTCAGTGACCAGTGGAGCATGTTCTCCCTCCCTCCACCCTCCTGGTAATAAGCAGCACAAACTCCCTGCCCCTTCCCCTCATAGCTGAATCCCCCACCAAGGTAGGAACTCTCCCATTTCCTTTGTGCAGCTCTGACTGCCTCCCTCCTCTCACAGCCTTGATCACCATTCTTTTCCTCTGTCCAGTAACCCCAGGCTGCCCAGAACAGCTCTGCCCACTTGCCCTGCCCCTTCTACCAGCTGATGCAGCTGAGTGGTGGCAGATTGCTCAGGTACAGCGTCAGTCATCTGCTCATTGCTTGCCCTTCCACTCCCACCCTCCAGCCCAGTGAGCTCCCTCCCTTCCTGCTCAGTAAGAGGCTACAGTGGTGTGACCTCACATACACACCTGCCTGCTGCTCCCTTCCTCCTCCTGCCTGCTGCTTTCCCATGCCTTCCTTACTGCTCCCCACCTTCTGTGTGAGATGATGGCAGTGGGGCTGGACCATTAGGTGGGAAATAGTGAGTGTTTCCTGACTAGCCACTCACACCCACCACACCTCTCCCCTCCCCACTCAGTGAGCACCACTGGACCAGCGACAGACAGCATGCCCAACCACCCTCAGCCACCCCAGCAAACAGCCTCAAACACACACACCCAGCCATTACCCTTCCCATCTAGAGGCAGATGGTGGGTGAGTGCTCCAGTGAGCAAGGTAGTGAACAGAGTAGCATGCCCATCCGCTGCCTGGATACACTGAAACAAAACATAACAAACATATAATTTGTGAATACATATACTAACATGTAGTACTTCAGAAACAGCAGGTAATATCAAATCAGCTACAGAAGCAGGACAAGATGGTGAGTTAGTATCCAAAATAGATAATCAGGAAACCTCTCTGAGGAAGAACTGATAATGGAACTTCCTAATAAGGAACCAGAAGAGTTATATCTAGGGTCCCCAAAGAGATCAAGGAAAGTACAGATAGAATAAATACATCACAGACAAACCTTAGGAGATTTTAGGAAAACAATACATAAAATGACAAAATAAACAGACACTTAGAATCTATACAAAAACAGCAACTAGAAATCCAAAAGATTAAAATTTCAGAAATAGGTAATGCACTGTAAGAACAAAGAGTAGAAATGAATCAGTGGAAGTCAGCATCAGCAAAGTAGAGAACCAATCCCTTGATACAAGTTATATGAGATACCATCAGGAGGAATAATTTACACATGATCAGAATTCCATAAAAGGAAGAGACAAAAATAAAAGTACAGAGAATGTTTTCAAAGCGTTGTGTCAGAAAATATCCCTAGTATCGTGAAAAAGAAATATCCATTCAGGAAGTTCAGTGAATCTAAAATAGGATAAGCCTCCAAAGAAAATCACCAATACATAGCATAATCAACATGTCTATAACCAAAGACAATCCTGAAAGCACCTTGGGAAAAATGAAATGTTACTTATCAAGGAGAACCAATAAGATTAAGCTCTTAATTCTCAGCAGAAACCATGAAGGCAAGAAGCCAATGTATAAAACCCTGAGACAGAAAACTGCCAAACAAGATTTATATATCCAGCAAAATTGACCCTCATATACACTGGTGAAAGACAGACATTTTCAGATAAGCAGAAATTAAGGAGATTTGTAAAAACCAGGATTATTTTATAAGAAATTCTAAAGGGAGTCCATTGGACAGAGAACTAACAACTTCAGACAGTAACCTGAGATTAAGACATATGACAACATCATCCAGAAACTAATCAAGATAAAGAATTTGCCAAAAATAAAGCTGCAAGACTGAAAATAGGAAACTGGAGATATCAATTTGTGAAAGATGACAGCTTCAAAACAAAGAGGAAATAAATGTTGCAATTGTAGAAGTGTTTTATGGAGAGGAAGCTAAAGTGTATTTAGATAAAATAGAACTCCCTTCCAAGACTAAGACTCAGTGGGAATACACACTCTGATTGGTGACCACATTCGTCATCAGTAAGGGGAAGTGAGGGAAAAACAGCAATGAAGCTGTGAGCTAAGCCCTACAAAGTTCAATAGACTTGTGTGAACCCGGGTGCAGACCTGGTTGGCCAGCAGTGTGGCAAGACCTGGGAACTCCTGGGCCCAGAGTCAGTGACATAGCCACAGAG
>NW_006408538.1:11922646-11958247 GCF_000296735.1 Chrysochloris asiatica | reverse complement strand
ACCCTACCCAGAGAAGCAGTGATGCCAGAGATGGAGGCAGAGATGATGTTGTAGAGAGGTGGAGTGGCTGGGGCCTTTAGACACAGAGAGGGAGAGGGACTGTGTGCTAATGACCCAGGGGCAGGCTTGTAGGGTATACCCTTTGGTTGGTTGATGATGCATGGAGGGGATTGTAACCATGGCAGTGAAATAATATAGGATTGGATGAATCTAAAGCTAATGTTCTCCCATGTAAACGATCACATAATTCACAATAAAACATTAAAAAAAACTGAAGGAAAAACCCATGATCCCAGAATTCTAGACACAAAACATCTTTCAAAAACAGGAAAATAAAAACTTCTTTTCCAGACATTCAAAACACCCAAACTTGCAGATTGTACCCATTTGACCTAGCCTCGATGGCTTGATCATCAGAACTTGACTAGAGTATGATGAAAAAGAAAAACAAAACAATTTTTGATAAAGGAAATGAGAGTAAATTGCTACAATTTGATGAGCCTGACCTATACTCGTGGAGGTAGTTACTCTAAATACCAACAGAGAGGGAAGGAGTCTTCACATCAAATATCAATGCTATCCATACTGTACACAGGGTAGTTAGGGACGGGCAACTTAGACATTGCCTACCTAAAATGAGGGGTGATAAAGGCACAAAGTGACTTGCTTACAAGGTTTCAAGAGGGAGTTTAGTTTAAGAGTGTATAGAAGAAGAAAGAGTCCCCACTGAATAGTTGTCATCTTGTCTAGATGGGTTTGATTAAAAGATGAGGATAAGATTCCTATGATTCAATAGTGAGTAATTGTTATCGTGACTAATTGTGACTGTCACTACTGTAAAGGTAGAAGTTTTGAACAAAAGTGGGGGAGCAGTTAATCTTACAGTCCAGAAACAAAGGACTTAGGCCCATCAAGGGAGAAGAGCACAAGCAGAATGTGGAACCTTCTCCAGAGAAGCAGCGACACCAGAGATAGAGGCAGAGATGGGGTATGGAGACAGGGAGCAGCTGAGGAATTTAGATTTATGGGAAGAGAGGGCCTAAGAGCTGGTGGCCAGTAGGCAGACTTGCAGAATGGGCCCTTTGATGGTGTAAATTTTTATATGTGCCTGAGTGTGTGTATGTGTGTGTTTTTTTTAAAGAGAGGAAATACTGTTAACTGATGGTACATGGAGGGAAATGTAATCATTGTGATGAAACAAGTTGTATGCTTTGTTGAATGTAAAACTGATGATCTGCCCTGTAAACTTACACTCAATCCTCAATAAAAACCTAAAGAAAAAAAAAGTAAAAGATAAAGAAAAAAGAAAAACGTTCTGTTTCTCTTTTACAGGGAGGAAAGGGGCAACTGCATTGGAGACCTGATTAGAACAGAAAATGTAATAACAGTTTGTGAAGGCCTATATTTACATCATTTTCGACGGAAAACTGGTGCTGTGCCTGTCACAAATCTAATGGCAGGTGACAGGATTATTTTAAGTGGAGAAGAGAGAGCACTCTTTGCTTTGTCTAGGGGATATGTGAAGAAGATTGATGTGGCAACAGTAACCTGCTTACTAGACAGGTAATAAAACATGCTCTGCTATTTTGGTAAAAGCTTTATTGTTGAAATGAACTCACGTACATTTGATCCATTTGAAGTGTATAACTCAGTGGTTTTTAGTATATTCACAAAGTTGTGTAACCGTCACAACTATCAATTCTCATCACCCTGACAGAAGTCCTGTGTGCTGTAGCAGCTGTGTCCTCCTACCTCCCCTTCCCCATGTCGCCTTCAGGTTCACCAAGGCTAGGCAACCACTCATCTCCTTCTGTCTCTGATGTTACTTATTCTAGATATTTCATACATATGGAATAATATAGGATGCAGCCTTTTGTGTCTGGCTGTTTTCACTCAGCGTAATGTTTTCAAGGTTCATGCAAGCGGTAGCCTGCATCAGTACTTGTTCGTTTTCACTGCTGAATACTATTCCATTCCGTGGGTGTATCCCATTTGTTTACCCACTTTGGGTATACCCCATTTGTTTATCTACTATGAGTATACCACATTTGTTCTCCACTAGGAGTCCTGGTGTGGCGCTGTGGGCTAATGCGTCAGACTGCAAAGTCATTTGAACTGCATGGTTGGTGGTTCAAGCTCACCAGTTGCTCCTTGGAAACACTGTACATGGTCGCTGTGGGTTGGAATCAACTTGACAGCACTTAACAACAACATGGGTATACCACATTTGTTTATCCGCTCATCAGCACATGGACATTTGGGTAGTTTCCACTTTTTGGGTGTTAGGAATACTGTTGCTGTGAACGTTCTTTTTTTTTTTTTTAAGTTTTTATTGTGAATTGTCTGATAGTTTACATGGGAGGACATCGGTTTTGCACTCAACCAATTGTATTTTGTTTAATTGCAATGATTACAATCCTCTCCTTGTACCATTGGTTAACAGTATTGGCCTCTATTCCCTCTTTTTTTTTTTTGATATACATAAAATCATGTAGGAATATATAATTATCTAATCATTTAAACAACCAAAGGGCACTTTTTTACAAACCTGCCTCCTGCCCACCAGCACACAGTGTTTTTCTTTTTATGAGTCTAGAGTCCTCAGCGGCTCTATCTCTCCATGACGTCACCTTTGCCTCCATCTCTGTAGTTGCTGCTTCTCTGGTTAGGATCCCATGTTCTGCTCATGCTCTTCCCTCCTGATGGTCTTAGGGTCCTCTGTTCCTGGAATATAATAGTAACTACTCCCCACTTTTTGTTACACATCTTCTACCTTTACAGTTGTGATAATCTCAATTAGTCAAAATAACAGTTACTCACTATTGAATCATAAGAATCTTATCCCCATCTTCTTTCACCAGACCCGTCTATACAAGATGAAAACTATTCAGTGGGGCTGACCGTTTCTTAAAGGCTGGAGATCAGCCATTGGAACTTTGTGACGTCTGGGTAACCATCAGTGAGATGTCCAGGCTTGTTCACATACTGGCCAGGAAATGCTAGTTGGACCATAACCAACCCTTGTCTTGGTTTCATATATTAGGAGTATGAGCCACAATCTTCCTGATATCTACTGGAATTCACTACAGCCCCCTGCAGTGTTTATTTAGTGCCTACCATGTATTGTTATTGTTAAAGTACTACAGAGTCAGTTCCAACTCTTAGGAACTCTAGGGTATGTGAGGAACGACTGGTGGATTTGAACTGCTAACACTGTGGTTCAAACTGACCCTGTGGTCCAGTGCTTATCCTACAGTGCTTTATGAGGACACCATGTATTAGGTACTATGTAAGCCTTTGAGGAAGAGTTTATAGTTTTGTGGGCAAAAACTCACACATATTTTCTCTCTACTATGGTGAGTACTTGAAGAGCTGTGGTAGCACAATGGTTACGAGTTGGGTTGCCAACCTCAAGGTCAGCAGTTCGAAACTACCAGCTGTTCCATGGGAGAATGATGAGGCTTTCTGCTCCTGTAAAGATTTATAGTCTTAGAAACCCTATGCAGGGTCGCTATGAGTCGGAAGTAACTCCATGGTACACCACCCCCACCATGATAAGTACTTGAGTTGATGAGAACACAGAAAAGTGGTGTTTAACCCAACTTTCAGTGGCTCAGGGAAACCGTTTTGAGAGTTACCCTGACTTCATTGTCTAGACTAGTAAGTTAGCCTGCTGACGCTCTGTAAGAAGGGCATAAAGGGAATATGTTGAGCAAAGGGACAATGGAGTGACATAGCATGACACAGAGTATTCACGGAAGTGAATGTCATTCAGTATTTTGTAAAATAGAAGTCAAGTAGTGATTAGAAAGGTTGGGTCATAATGTTAAAAGTTTTGATTTTGTTGAAGTATTTTGAAGGACTTTAAACAAAGAATGATAGTTATTGGATTTGTATTTTTCTCTTGCTGTATTTTTGTTAAGTGCTGTCAAGTTGGTTCTGACTTACCGTGACCCTTTATAGGGTGTCCGAGGGGCAGCTGGTGGGTTTGAACCGCTGACCTTGTGCGTTACCCTACAGCACCACACCACTGAATTAATGGAGGAAAAACTTAAATCAGAGAAGCCAGGATGTTGCTGAAAGTCCGTAGAGGGCAGGGTGGTGCCGGCAGAAAGGATGGGATGACTTTGAAAAATATTGAAAGAATAAACTTGTCCAGCATTTGGATGCAGATTGCTTATGCAGGTTGGGAAGAGGGTGAGGGAGAAGTTAGGACCAAGGGACCAACTGAGATCAGTACCACGAGTGAGGGTTAGGTTCTGTAAGGACAAAGAGAAGTGCCTGGCTTGTAATCGAGTCCTGCTACCTGGTAAACATCCAAATTGTTAGCTTGGATGAGAAGACAGGTGCTAAAGGAATGTGAGGTGAGGCCTGAAGATGTAGATACAGTATTTAAAGTCACATGAGATCATGAGACCCAAAGGAAAATAACTCGAAAGAGCAGTACAGTGGACCAGGAAAGGGACCCTAGAGACAGAAAGGAGTTGCAGAAAGCCTCAGGGAAGACCCCTGTGTACCAGGCTGTTGGAGGGAGGAGCTCTGTGGTCAGCATTTATCCAGGGGAAGTGAGTCCAGGTGAGACTGCAAGGCCAAGTTCCTGATTACTAACTGCTGTCACCTTGGTTCCTTGTGCCCTCCTCTTCCCTCCTTTCTAGCCAGTCTAGGGCCTCTTGCTGCCTTTCATTGCCAAAAATGAAGTAAAACCTGGAAGTCCTTTTAAGGGAGCATGGTGGCTCGTAGTATATGCACTGGACTGTGAACCACAAGGTTGGTGGTTCGAGCCCACCAGCCATTCTGCAGGAGAAAGATGAGGCTTTATGCTCCCACGAAGATTTATAGCCCTGGAAACCCTATACAGGATACTGTGAGTTGGAACTGTATGGTTAACAACAGCAATGGTTATCTTAGTAGTTGTTGGGGCCCATTTACCCTTTTAGAAAACTGCAACATGATTGTTCTACAGTCCAACTGACTATGTACATCTGTTTCAGGAATTTGTCAGCACTCCCAAAATCTACTCTGCTCAGACTAGACCAAGAAGAAAAGAATTGTGATATAGTTACCCCGCTAACAAATCTCTCTAAATTGATGGAAAACACTTATGCCAGGTTTGTAACAGTGAATGGATTTGAACTTCTTTCCACTTTTCTAAAGGCTATCACTAAAAGTATTTTTTATTTGTAGCAAAAAACTTCGGGATTTAATCATTGACTTTCGTGAACCTCAGTTTATATCATACCTCAGTTCTGTTCTCCCACATGATGCAAAGGATACAGTTGCCAGCATTCTCAAAGGTTTGCTCTTACTGGCTTGTTGATTTCCATAGTTTTCCTCAGTTCTATTTGTCATTTAACTTATCCTGTGATGTAGCATATTGATGGAGTCCTGGTGTGGCACTGTAGGCTAACGCTCTGGACCGCAAGGTCCGAATGAACCACAAGGTTGGCGGTTGAAAACTACCAGCTGCTCCTTGGAAACCTTATACAGGGTAGCTATGAGTTGGAACCGATTTGACGGCACTTAACAAGTACATTGATAATCTATTAGACTTGTAATTATAGTATTTAGATAAAGTCTTTGGAAGTTGTTGATACATAATATCCTTTTAGGTCACCATAACATTTTCTTATTGTGAAGAAAGAGTAAGAAAGGGTGTATTAAATAACAGACTTTTGTAAGAGTCTGCTTTTCTTATAAAATTGATAATTTGCTTATTAAAGTCCAACACTCTTTTTTTCTGTTATTTTTAATTTTCAATGTAGGTTTGAATAAACCTCAAAGGCAAGCAATGAAAAAGGTACTTCTTTCAAAAGACTACACACTCATTGTGGGTATGCCCGGGACCGGAAAGACAACTACAATATGTACTCTTGTAAGGTTATTACTTTTTTTGCATAGAAACTGAGTATTTACATTGGCTCCTGGGTTCAGAGGATGTGATGTTGACATCAAAAAGTCTGATATTCCAAATGTCTTCATTTCAAATTAACTTTTTTAAATGACTTGAGAAATAGTAAAGCTGTATCAGAAATAGTTTTAATCATGGGATTTGTTGGATTAAAAATTTTCTAAGATTGTTTTTTTCTTTGTGGGTGTGTGTGTCATGTTTTATTTTCCCTTTAAAAATGATAAACTATACAGAGTTGGTTGGATTTTTTTCCCATGTCAGTATATCCCTAAACAGTCCTAGTATAATCATAATGATGGCAGCAAGTGTTTTCTGATCATCAATGTGTGCCAGGTACTATCAAAATTTATATCTATATGTACATGTATGTGTACATGTATGTGTAAAATGGACTTCTGCTGTAACGCTGTAGGATCAGCACTGAACTGCTAACCACAAGGTTGGTGGTTCAAACCTACCAACTGCTCCTCAGAAACACTATACAGGGTTGCTGTGATTCAGAACCAACTCACCGGCACTTGAAACAACAGTAATGTGTTATATCCATATTGTTACCGTTGTTTTACATTGTCAATTTGTACTGATGACAGCCCTGTGGGTCACATAGTAGAACTGCTCCTTTGGGTTTCCTTGGCTGCACTCTGTATGGAAGCAGCTTGCTAGACCTTTTCTTCCATGGTGCTGTTGGGTGGGTGGAAACCAGCAACCTTGTGCTTATCAGCCAAGTGCAAACTATTTGTGTCACCCAGGGACCAACATGTCATTAATAGCAAGTAAAATAATGCCAGGGAATTCTAAAAAATATAAATATAAAATATAAAAATTGACTTTATGATCTAAAGATGAACACTACTTGGCTTAGCTCCTAGATATCTTCATATTATATTTTCCAGTTCGTTTTGAAAGTATAAGTGCATTAGAAATAGAATGATAAGTAATGTTGTTTTCTTTCTTTTGTCTGTTACCAGGTACGAATCCTCCATGCCTGTGGTTTTAGTGTTTTGTTAACCAGCTATACACACTCTGCTGTTGACAATATTCTTTTGAAGTTAGCGAAGTTCAAAGTAGGATTTTTGCGTTTGGGTCAGACTCAGAAGGTTCATCCAGATATCCAGAAATTTACAGAGGAGGAAATCTGCAGATCAGAGTCCATTACATCTTTATCTCATTTAGAAGCACTCTACAATAGTCAAGTAAGTACAGTGAGTGTACAATACCAACTGTAGTTCCTTCAACCAGAATTAGAGGGGAATGAGGCTGTGGGAACCTTAGTCAGAGTAGTCAGATTTCTGTGGGATTAATTTGCATCTGGCACCGGACCACTTCATTAATTTGCAGTTTATTCTTGCCTCTGAATGAAAACAAGATTTCTGGCATATTACTCAGGGCTCCCCTTTTTTCATTTGAAATATACTAGAATATTATTAATATTAAGAATGTTTTATTACGTTTAGGTCAGAAGCAATTATACTTAAGTGGTATTATGATAAGTATTTCTGGGATTTTGTATAGAACCTATTGTTTATTTTTTTAATATCTGTACAAGGGGACTTCAAGAAATTTGTGGATAATTTTCATTATCTGTTAATTCAATTTCCCCCCCAAATTTTAAAACCCCTGTGTAATTTTTTACTGCAAACTTTTAAATGATGTTTTGTGTGTGTGTGTGTGTTTTTTTTTTCTCCCTTAAAAAAAAATCTTTTAAAGTGGATTTAATTCTTGAATTCCAATATTTTACCTTTATCTAATTCTAATATACTTTGACTATCTCTTATCTATAGCAATTTTTGATAAATTTTGAAGTGGTTAAGATATATGTTGAGTTGCTTTAAAATTTTTTTAAATTTTAAAGTGAACTTTATTTTCCAATAATTGTATTTTCACATGTAGTTGTAAGAAATATTAAGTGAGATGCTGTGTACCCTTTGCCCAATGGTAACATCTTGCAGAGCTGTAGTACAACATCACACGGGCAACTGACCTCCATGCAACCACCACACGGAGCCATCATGTTGCCGTTTTATACACACACGTGCTACTCCTGCCTCAGCCCCGCCTTAACCTTAGCAACTACTAACCTGCTCTCTGTTTTCGTAAGGTTTTAATTTCAACAATGTTATATGCATGGAGTGATTAAAGTATATAAACTTTTGGGCTTGGTGTTTTTCACTGAGCAAAATTCTCTGGAGATTCATTCAATTGTTGTGTATGTCAATAGTTCATTCCTTTTTATTGCTAAGTATGAGGTTAAGTTAAAAAAAAGCATTCCAACAAAATGATAGAAGCCTTTATCAAATAACAGTATCAAAATGTGAAGCCGATGTCTCTACATACCCTCTGTCTAGGTTGATATACTTCTGAAGAGGGTGTCTCATCTCTCTAATCCTTCCCTGAAGAATTCTCTGTGCTCTGATTTACACTGTGTTGAAAAAGCAGTGTTAGCATCCTTGAGGGACTTAAACTATGTTCCTTTTAAATATTCTTTGAGTTTAAGAAACAAAAAGTGTGAAGGGCAGAGGTGTATGGGGTTAGGTTTTCCAGCGAAGTTCTCACAGGACAGCCCTTGGCGCCCTTGAATGAGTAAGTGCATTGTCAAGATGGAAAAGTTCCCTCAGTGCGGCTTTCCTGGCTTTTTTCTTGCCAATGCAGTTTTCAGTTTTCTTTCTTTTTTTTTACAGACTGAGGGGTGTCTAGGAGCCACAGTCTTGGGGGTTCCACCAGTCTGTCATGATTTTGACTTGAATTTAATTATGGTCTTCATTATTATTTTGAAACTTATCATACTGTTTTTTCTTCTCTTTTTGAGGATCTTCTGATCTGAGTGGACCATGGTTGTAGGCCAGGCCTTTTTTTCTGGACTTGAGTTCCAACTGTAAACCTTTCAGATAGCTGTTGTTGTTGTTGTTTATTGTTGTTAAGTGCTGTCAATAGAGACCACTCATAGAGACCCCAGTGTAGGATTTCTGGTGAGCTAGAACTGCCCACCATGCGGTTCAAATCGACTTTGCAGTGTAGATCATTAACTTGCAGTGTTAGGGGCAGTCAATTCAGGTCCAACTCATAGAAACCCTGTAAAGGGTTTCTGATGCTGTAAAAAAATTTTTTTAAATCTTTTCACCATATTTTTTCAATCTGTATGCTGAGCATATAATCTGAGAAGTTGGATTGTATGAAGAAAAACAGGGCATCAGGATTGAAGGACAACTCATTAACAACCTGCGATATACAGATGACCCAACTGGAGAGAACTTGAAATATGTACTGATGATGATGAAGATCAAAGACTGTAAATAGCATCACAAATGGAAGAAAGATTGAAGTTGTCAAAGATTTCATTTTGCTTGGATCCACAGTCAACACTTATAGAAGCAGCAGCCAAAGGAGTATTCCATCAGGCAAATCTGCCAAAAATTTCTTTACAGTGTTAATGAGCAAAGTTGTCAGTTTGAGGACTAAGGTGTGCCTGACTCTAGCTGTAGTATTTTCTTCTTTTTTTTAAAGGTTTTTATTGTGGATTGAGTGAAAGCTTACAGGGCAGATCATTAGTTTTACATTCAATAAATCATGTAGCTGGTTTTATTACAATGACTGTAATCCCCTACGTATACCAGTGCTGTAAATTTTTGCAGCAGCAGAAAGCCTCACCTTTCTCCTGCGGAGCGGCTGGCAGGCTTGCAGTCTAGTGCTTGTCTTACAGAGCCACTCCTTTTCTTTCTTCAGTTTTCTTAAGACTTCTCCCTTGTGACTGTCCTGTGTGTTCTTGGAGAAAAATCTACGAAGATCACCTCTTTGAAGTCCCTCAGTCCTTGTGCCTCACCTTCCCCTCCCTCTTCCTTGGTGCTGCCTATGAAGGAGCCATCTCTACCAGCATCAAGGCTGCCCTGAGACTGCTGGTGAAACCCAAGATGGTCAAAAAGAGGACCAACAAATTCATCCAGCACCAATCAGACCATTAAGTCAAAAGTAAGCATAATTGGTGCAAGCCCAGAGACATTGACAACAACGTGCAAAGAAGATTTAAGGGCCAGATCTTGATGGTCAACACTGGTTATGGGAGCAACAAGAAAACAAAACACATGCTGTCCAGTGGCTCCTGCAAGTTTCTGTTCTACCATGTCAAAGAGCTGGAAGTGCTACTGACATGGAACAAATGTTACTGTGCCAGACTGTTCACAAAATTCCTCCAAGAACCACAAGAGCCTGTGGAAAGAGCTACCCAGCTGGTCATCAGACTCACCAGTTTACCTTAATTCTTAGTAAAGAAAAAGAATTAAAAATTTTTCTCAGGCAATGTTTCAGAATTCAAATAATACTGGGTGATTCCTATGGTCCAAACATTTTTTTGTTTTAAATCTTTTAATGTCAAAAATAAGAAAAGCAAATTACATTTCTGTTTGCATATTATAACTGATCTTTTTTTTTTTTTAATTTGTTTTCAGCTCATAGTTGCAACAACATGTATGGGAATAAATCATCCTATTTTTTCCCGCAAAATTTTTGATTTTTGTATTGTGGATGAAGCATCTCAAATTAGCCAGCCTGTTTGCCTGGGACCACTTTTTTTCTCACAGAGATTTGTGTTGGTGGGAGATCATCAGCAACTTCCTCCCCTGGTGCTAAATCGTGAAGCAAGGTCAGAAGACATTTTAAGTTTTCATTTTAAATTAGATTATTTTTAAGGGACAGTGTCAGTACACTGATGAGCCTGTATTTTTTGTTGACAGAGCTCTTGGCATGAGTGAAAGCTTATTTAAGAGGCTGGAACAGAATAAGAATGCTGTTGTACAATTAACTGTGCAGTACAGAATGAACAGGTATTTATAACAGTGCCAGTTGTAAGTGAGCTTCCTGTTTGTTTTATAATCTACCAAAACTAAAATTATTGTTGTAATTCCCTTAGTAAAATTATGTCCTTAAGTAATAAGCTGACATATGAGGGAAAGCTGGAGTGTGGATCGGACAAAGTGGCCAATGCAGTGATAAATCTACCTCACTTAAAAAATGTGAAGCTGGAGCTGGAACTTTATGCTGATTATTCTGAAAATCCTTGGCTGAATGGAGTATTTGAGCCAAACAGTCCTGTTTGTTTTCTTAATACAAACAAGGTAAAGTTGTTTTAGTTAATTTTTTCCCTTTATTTTCTTATTCCTTTCGTCCAACTTAAATTTCTTAGTGTGCAGTAGTGTCTGTTCCACAAGAACTTACCAGTTAAAAGGTAGTACTAGTAGAGGAAATGGAAACAAACACTGTTGAATGATGATACACAGAGGCGATTGTAATCATTGCAATGAAACTATGGTGTAAAGCGATTGTTCTTCCATGTAAACTATCACTCAGTTCACAATACATAAAAACGTAATACTAGTGTACTTCTCTTACTTCAATACAAGAATAGTCTTTCCCCACATATTTTTTGTTGTTGTTAAATACTGTGGAGTCGGTTCCAACTCATAGCGACCCTGTACAGGGTTTCCGAGGCTGCAAATCTTTATGGGAGCAGAAAGCCTCATCTTTCTCCCGCAGAACAGCTGGTAGTTTCAAACTGCTGATCTTGAGATTAGCAGCCTGATTCGTAACCACTACATTACCAGAGCTCCTTTGGGAGGTCGTATATTCTGGGAATTGGTAGATGTCAGCAATGCCTTATTTTCTTTACATTTTATTTTGCTGTTGACAATATACACAGTAAAACATATACTAATTCAGAGTTTCTACCTGTATACTTTAGGGACCTTGATTATTTGAGTTGTGGAGCCATTATCACCCCCTTTTCTGAGTTGCTCTCACCCTGTTAACATAAACTCACTGCCATGAAAGTTCCCATCTCATCTTTCAAGTTGCTTTTGTCAGTTTGATTCCATATAGATAGTTCTTAAAAGAGCATAATACTGTAGGCAGACATTTTTTATTAGTGAAACTAAACTATTGTTTGGTTTTAAGAAGACATAAATTAATGGAGATTTTTAGTTGAAGGTTTAAAGATTATCTTAGGACAGTGTTTTCAGGGATTCATCTACCCTCCATGGCTCCTGAGTCCATGGGTCTATAATCTATAAGGATTTGAAATTGTGTTCTGTTTATCCCCCTTTTGTTCAGGATTCTGCTATAGAATCTGATAAAATATTCAATAATGATAGGTGGGCACCATCCAGTTCTCCAGCATTGAATTTTAAACATGCAAAGTCAGAACTGAATTCTAGGGTATAATAACAAAGGACAGGTTACAGTGTGGTGTCATTTCAAAGACCTGCTTACCCTTAGGTAAGATAGTTGTCTTTTCTGGCCCTTGATTCCTGTATCTTGGGTGATGATGATGTGAAGTATTTGGTGCATTGGGTCCAGTATGTGGTCAGCTTTCATAGAGGTTTAAGGTGGGTTCCCTCTGCATGGGCTGAGAGTGAGAAATAGTAGTTTTTGTTGAGTCTTATACCTTCAGCTTTTACGGTGCAGATTTTAAAGTATCTATTCCCAATCCCAGTAGTGCAGTCTCTGAATACCCGTGCAGTTGTAATACTCTTAACTTCAGAGATCTGTTACATAAACAAAATGCTTTCTTGTCATTTTCTATTTAGGTTCCAGCACCAGAGCAAGTTGAAAAAGGTGGTGTGAGCAATATAATAGAAGCCAAACTCATAGTTTTCCTCACCTCACTATTTATTAAGGTAATTTAGAATGTGCTGTGTCTTGAAGACTACTAAGTATTAGGGACTGGAGTTCCAGAAAGTTATGGTTATAAAGAGTTTGAATTCGAGCATTAACCGTTGTTTATTAGGGTAAGGAAACTGGAGCCTGATTGGCTTTACTTTGAGAAAAACGTATCTAAGATGTGTAGTGTTTCTAAAATGGTGTTTGGGTTCCCAGTCAGGGTAACGTCTTATAAATGTCAGGTAATTCCAATTGTGTCAGTTGTGCTGTTGGCAGTGTGATTAGAGATTGGAAACCTTTTTGTGTCAGGGATAACAGAAAATGAATTTTTTTATACTGTGTTTTGTCTGGCAGCATTGTATTGTTAAGTGCTGTCCAGTCGGTTCCGACTCACAGCAACACTGTATAGGGTTTCCAATAAGCGGCTAGTGGGTTTGAACCACTTACCTTGCAATTCAAGCAGACCTCGCGGTCTAGTGCCTATCCTACAGCGCTACACCAGGAGTCCTAGCATCATCTAGTGGTATGCAAACCAGTACGCACTCATGAACCTCTGAAAGTTAAGGAAGCTGTGTTGAGGGAATTATTTAATTGTAGGAAATATGGGCACAGAGAGCAAATTTCATAATTGTATTGTTCATTGAGATAGGAGTCCTGATGTGGCTCTGTAGGCTAAGCGCAGGGCTGCTAACAAGAAGGTCGGCAGTTTAAACCCACCAGCCGCTCCTTGGAAACCTTATACAGGGTTACTGTAAGTTGGAAGTAACTAGACAGCGTTTGACAACAATTCTTTCCTTGAGGTAGGAACATCTGCTATAAACATATTTATAAATATAAACATTCAGTTTAATAGATTTAGTAAAGCTTAAATGCTGTAACAATCAAGATTTTTCCTTTTAATTTGTGTCCTTTTCTGTTTAGGCTGGATGTAATCCATCTGATATTGGTGTCATTGCACCGTACAGGCAGCAGTTAAAGATAATCACTAACTTACTGGCACATTCTTCGGTTGGGATGGTCGAAGTTAATACAGTGGACAGATACCAAGGAAGAGACAAAAGTATCATCCTGGTATCTTTTGTTAGAAGTAATAAGGGTGGAAATGTGAGTTAATTATATTTGTTACTGATTCGTGTGGGATATTTTAAACATTGTTTTCTAAGTATTTCAAAAATTGTAGATACAGTTGGCTTTTTATTTGCTTGCTTTTCATTTTTGCCTCTCCTTGATTATTTTTCTTGACTGTAATACATTCATGTGTTTTAAAAAAAGATATGCAAAATAGAGTAAAATGGCTCCTTCCTACTCATTCCTACCACTTCCTTAGAGATAATCTCTTTTTTTAAAAATAACATTCTAGAGTTTCCTATATGCATAAGTAAGCAAATATGAATTGATACTAGTTTACTCCCCACCTTTCCTTTTAAATGAAAAGTTACATACATACATATTAAGGGTGTTTTCAAAAGTTAGCGGAAAAATTCCATTATATTTTAATTTCACTTTTCCACAAGTATTTTGAAGCTCTCACATATGTGCATATTGTTCTGGACCTTGTTTTTTTTCCACTTAATAGAATACATTAGAGATCATTCCATCTCAGTACACAGATTTCATTTTGTTTGTGCAGTTCTGTGGTTTTTCATTGTATGGCTGTGTCGTGGTATATTTACCCACTCACCTTAGCCTTTAGTATTACAGCTGTTTATTATGATTGCAAATAATGCTACAGTGAACTCAAGTAGTACCAATTCCTCATTCTGTGTACTTAATAATTTAAAATTATGACCAGGTTATCACATAGAACATAAAATATTTGAAGCTTGGCATGATGGGTGAGTTTTTTCAAATACCATGTTGATGAAGCTTTTCTGCAACCCAATGTTTTTTATACAGCAGGAAAATAGTTCAAAGCAAGCGTGTTCTTTGTCAGAACAAATTCAAATGAAATTTATATAATCAGAAAGCTAAATAATTGAATATTGTATTTCTTGCAGATTGGTGAACTCTTAAAAGATTGGCGGCGTCTTAATGTTGCTATAACCAGAGCCAAACATAAACTAATTCTCCTGGGATGTGTGCCTTCCCTAAACCACTACCCTCCTTTGGAGAAACTACTTTGTCATCTCAACTCAGAAAAATTAGTATCCTTTCTGGTTTCTGTATGGTATATTTGATTGTGCTATTATGTACAGTATATTTATGTACGTGTATAAATTAAAACTCAGTGCCCTGTGGCACTGAGACATATTTCAAAGATCTGATTGTACAAAACAAAGAGAGAAAAACATTCACAGGAATATTGTTAAATAATAATGAAGGTGATGAAGAAAGATCGTTAAACATGAAAGAGGGATTTGATCTGTTGCCCTAAACTATATTTGTAGCACATCTAGAAAAATTGGTTGTTACTTCTTGTCCCTCCTACCCCAAATTTAGAAAACATGTGTGTGTGTGTATATATATTTATATATATTTATATATATATATAGTTGCGTGCTGTCGAGTCGGTTCCGACCCATAGCAACCCTGTATAGGGTTTCCAAGGAGCAGCTGGTGAGCTTGAACCACCAACCTTTCAGTTCAAATGGCTTTGGAATCTAGCGCATTAACCCACAATGCCACTAAACATATATACACACACATGTATATAGGAGTCCCGGTGTGGCACTGCGGGTTAATATTCAGGACTGCAGAGTTGCTTTGAACAAGGTCTGCGCTTCAAACTCACCATCTGCTCCTCAGAAACCCTATACAGGGTCACTGTGAGTTAGAAGGAAATTGATGGCACTTAACTACATATATACAGAGTCCTGGTGTGGCGCTGTGGGTTAATGCACTGGACTGCAAAGTCAGTTTGAACTGCAAGGTCGGTGATTCAAGCTCATTAGTTGTTCCTCGAAAACCCTATACAGGGTCTCTATGGCTCGGAACTGACTCGATGGCGCTTAACAATATATATATATACACACACACACACACACACACCTGCATACTTCTTTTTTTAACTTAGGAAAAACGGTATGGAGAGTTATTCCTTATCATTTAAAAGATAATTTAAAAAATATGACATCTTTAAAAGAACTTATATTAAGATTTTAGGCTAAGCTATATAAACCTTACTGCTTCAGTATATATATTATCCATAAAATACTGTAAAGATCGGTTACATTTGCTTGGTCATCCTGTAAACCAAATTACATGTTAAAGAATAATGTCATAAAATGTTTTTGTGTGTTTCCATATTGTGCTAAATATATCTTCCTTAATTTATTTTATATCATTGATCTTCCATCGGGAGACCATGACAGTCTTTGTCATGCACTGGGTGCTTTCCAAAGATGATAAAAACACTATCTCCCTTGCCTTTTGCATATTAGTACAGTATACATCTAGTTAGTGCACATTACTGGCAGTGTGAGTATGCTGGAAAAGCAGTTTTTGATTAGACTGTGAATATAACTCTTACCCAAAGGGTATGAAACAAAGTAAATTTACTCATTCAGTGTTCCAGGATTTTTTTTTTTTTTTTTTGTAAAATTTTGTTAAACATAAAGTTTGCCATCATAAAAAATTTAACATGGTATTTTTTCAGTATAAGTTTATCCCAAACTGTGAAGAATCAATATTTATAGGCACTATAAATATATTTTTGCATGACTTAGAAAAACATAAAATTTTTATGAACTTTAGAAATGGATTAACTTTTGAATTTTAAGTTTAAACTTTCAAGTGTAAAATTTCTAAACTAACTTGATTTTGTAGTTTTTATGTTAAAAATTTTGTTACTAGGACTGAAGAGTTGATTTGTTTTCATAATTTAAGCACAATCTAGTAATGATCACATAGGTTGATTCTTACATATATTTCTAGGTCCTCCATTCCATTCAAAGGACATTTTGTTGTATTATTTCCTACCATCAGACATGTTCTCACTTTAAACCTAGCCTTTGAAATTATAATTTATGACTTCCAGTTTATTTGCTGTTCACACTCCCCCTTGTTATTTGCTGCACTCCAGAGTAGCTTTTGATGTGAAAGAAAATCATGCTTATTCTTTTTTGAAAGGAAGTTGATGACAAAAAAGTTAAGATTTTTATTTTCAGCCCTCATGCTCGTATATATACCCCTTTGTTTTGGGGTGTTCATTACTTAGTTTTCCTTTTTTTATGTCAATATTTTTTGTATACACAATTGCCTCAGATTCACTTAACTATGCATGTGGTCACAGACTTAACCTCAGTGTTTACATCTTTTGGGGGGAATCTTCCATTTCTCTCAAAGACTTGTTTTTCAATGGATGTTAAATATTTTTAAACTGTTGTTTCTACCTCAAGTGGCTTTTAAATTATTATGACTTCCATTATTACTTGAGCCTTTTGTTAAATAAACTGTGTTAGATCATACTGTGTGAATTGTTAATACTGAAAAATAAAGGCAAAGACCATCCAGCATTACTTCAGTAATATTGATCTTGCTTTCTAAAGCTGAAACCAAGAAGTGTTGACATGTTAAAAGAGATTCATGAAGGACATACAGTTTGGACTTGATCATGGAGAAATGGTATTTAGAATGACTAGATAAAAAAAAATCTAGAAAGATTATAGTGATAGGACTTAAATATATAAATTAGGTATCATCAGGGTATAAAATGGAAAGGAATCTAAGGCCATTTCAGTTCCCGGGAGTGAAGCGAATAGGTCTTCTGGTGTGTCAATGGCTGCTTCATTCCAAGTCTTGTCTGAGACGTTGTCCTGTAAGAGCCTGGGGAGGAGAGCCATGCTTTCTGTCATTTTTGGATTAGTGTCTGTTATAATGATCTGGCTGTTTAATGATTTGAAGGTGTTAGGATATGTTTTCTAGCATACAGACAGCACTAAGAGTTGGAGACTTGGGTAAGTTAAACCCAGAACAGGCCCTTAAGAAGCTGACAGTTCAATGCTACTCCATCCCAAGGACTAACACAGCAGTGGTTATAGATCATCATGAGCTCAGACAAGGCCTTCCTTATAGTATGATCTGAAGATGATGAAGCCATTGCTCTGACTCCATTCCTGACTTAGTTTAGACTTTCTGCCTCTTGGCCTCTCCTTTTAGTTGCTGTCTCTTCTTCCTTCCTTTCCCCTTAGACCCCTCACTCTAAAGTTCAGTCTTTGATAGAGCACTCTGTTTTGGAAGTGAATTGTATTCTCATCTTGTAGTAATAACAATTATAGTTTGGAGTCCTGGTGTAGCCCTGTAGGGTAAGCACTGGACTGCTTACCTTCAGGTCAGTAGTTCTAACTCACCAGCCACTCGCACCTATACAGGGTCACTGATTCCATGGCCCTTACCTCTGGTTTGAAGTATGGTGATTTAGACTGGTGCTTAAAAGCCCAAATGACCATAATTCACATTGGGAAATAGAGTTTATACCATGACTTCGTGTAGATATGTGTAGATTTGAAACAATACTTTCATAAAACAGTGCTGACTCTTTTCTCTGTGTGATTCATCTTAGTATTTTTCATTCTATTCCTAAAAACAGCTGCTGGCAACCTATTAAATTGCTTTCATGCCCCATAATAAGCTGCGATCTGTGGTTTACAATATGGATTAGTCTTGAATACTGTGTTTCTTTGCATAGCGTTTCGTGGAAAAATTCCATTATCTTTCAAGTCTATATACCCAGAAACTCTTTGAATCCTCTTGCATTTATTGTAACCATATTAAGAAGGGAAATTTTTTTTTTTTTTGCTTTTCCTTTTACTGTTTGTAACCAAATTGTGCCATCTAGATGTGTGTTTCTTTAATCACCATTTATGTAACTCTTCCCAGTTGAAAGTAATTATGTCACAATCTTGTAACAATTGTAGAGTGCGGGTGATGAGTTTAGAGTACAATGAACTCTTGAAAAGTTTAATAATTTTCAGTGCTCATCACAAAACTGAAGGTAGTAAAAGAAAAAAGAAATCAATGTGAAAAACATTGTATGTCAAAGTAATATCCATGGGAGAGCTGGAATCAGAACTGACGTCATGCCCTGGGTCCATCCTGGTTCACACTTTAAGGGTTGGATTTAACTAGGTAAGAGTTTATTTTTTTCCCCAGCTGATGTAATTTAAGCCCTCTGCCCAAGACCATGACTTTTTTTCCCCTCAGAATGAGAAAAAGCTAGTTTTATCTTTACACCTGTTCCCCTTGATCCGTAAGGAGTTGATTATTGATTTTTTATAAACAGTGTATTCATTGGTTTCCTATGGATCACAATGGCCCAATCTGCAACCGTTTGTGGAGGTGGCGCAACACTGGACGGTTCACCTTCCGTGGTGGATGGGGGAGGCCATGAGTTGGGCAACTGGAAGGCAGGGAGCAACAAAAATTTACTGGTCTAAGTTTAGTGATTTGAGGCTCACTGGTTTTGGTTAATTGCCTTTGGTAGGTTTGAATCGCCGATCTTACAGGTTAGCAGTCTAGGGCTTATCCTACAGCGCCATACCAGGACTCCAAATGGTTTTGGTGGTGGTGGCTTTAAAGTGCCGTCGAGTCGGTTCCAATTCATACCGACCCTGTATAGGGTTTCTTTTGATTCCCTACGAGCTCGTGAAGAAAAAATAGATTAAAACCAGCCAGCCTTGTGGGTGGAAACGTTTGTACATAACTCCTTGGAGTCCTAAGGAGCTCTGATAGCGTAGTGGTTACGTCTCAGGCTGCTAACCTGAAGGTCAGCAGTTTGAAACTGCCAGCCGTTCTGTGGTAGGAAGATGCTTCCTGATCCTGTAAAGATTTACAGACTCGGGTTTACAGGGTCGATGAGTCGGAACCAACTCCACGGCACACCACTACCACCACCGCCACCTTAGAGTCCTGGTGTGGCGCTGCAGGAAAATTATGACTGGTAAGGAGCTCTGGTAGCGTAGTGGTTACGAATCTGGCTGCGAACCTTAAGGCCAGCAGTTCGAAACTACCAGCTGTTCCGCGGGAGAAAGATGAGGCTTTCTGCTCCCGTAAAGATTTACAGCCTCGGAAACCCTGTACAGGGTCGCTATGGTTCAGAACCGACTCGGGACTCGAAGGCACTTAACAACAACAAGGTGCCCTGGTAGCATAGTGGTTACGAATTGGGCTGCTAATCTCAAGGTCAGCAGTTCAAAACTACCAGCTGTTTGGCGGGAGAAAGGTGAGGCTTTCATTCCGGTAAACATTTACAGCCTCAACCCTGTACAGGGTCGCTATGAGTCGGAACTGACTCCACGGCACACCGCCAACAACAATGGCGAAGTTGGTTCAAACCACCAGCCGCTCCTTGGGAATACTATAAAAGGAAGCTATGAGTCTCGACAATAAGGATCCTCTTGGAAAATCAGCCTTTGCCCCCACGACAGGAGACTGGCATTATGGGATTACTCGGTAAGCAAGCAAAGCATGGCTTTATTTATGTTTATTTACTAATCTGTAGGGAAGAATTTCACATGTTTTTCACTGTATCCAAGATTCTTCTAAATGTGTCTGGCATCAGTCTCCCAAGCCACAGCACCTTCCTGCAGGGAGGTGTCAGTTACCAATCACCTCATACCAATTTCACACCATGTGAAATGACTCACTATAGATTGGTAATTCAACACAGGGCACCTTTCTTGGATAATAGGCCCTCGGAGACCCGTGGTTCCTCACACCTGAGGCCTCTTGCACGCAGTGGTGGTGCAGAGACTTGAAGAGGGCCGACTTCTCCCCGGCGGTCTGCCCAGAGATGCAGCACCCAGCGCTGTGCGCCCCGCCTGGTGGAGCGGCCGGGGCGTCCTCCCGCCGCCGGGGGCGCTGTGGGCTGCGGCGGGCTTAGCTGCAGCGCCGTGGCGGCCGCCGGGGGCCTGGGAGCAGCAGGCTGCCGACCCGGCCTGGGGGATTCCTCGCTCAAGAACGCGCTGTCTCCGTCATGGGTAAGGGGAGCGGCCTGGGAGCAGGCGCTGGGCCCGCTGCCCTAAGCTGAAGGCCGCGGCTAGGCGAGGAGAACCTGGGGGCACTGGGTGCGCCGGGACGAAACGGGCCCTAATCCGGCTTCGGTGCCGGGCGGGGGCGGCCCAGCTTCGGGGGTCGCACGGTGTCGCCATGGCAACGCGCGGCGGCCCGGGGCTCCCAACCTTCGCACCTCTTCGGGGACCTAGTGGGCCAGGGCTTGTGGTCGGCGGTTTCCAGACAACGAGGACAGGGTCGGCCGGCGCAAGAGTCGGGCTTGAATGATGACTTTTCAGGGTTGGGGGTGGCGGAGTGAAGATGTATCTCAGGCTTTTCTTGGGTGGTGGGACCTGGGGATCAGTGTCGCGAACAACACGGGGTGAGCTTTCCGCGACGTTCCGGGCATGGCCAAAGAGAGAGAGAGAGACCCTTGGGCGTCCTTGTTGGGAAGGAGAGAAGGAAGCAGGGAAGGGGGACCCGGCATGAGCATGATGTGAGAGTTTCCCGTTGCCAGGTCATCCCGCCTACCTGCGGCCTGTTGTCCCCTGAGCCCGACCTCCCGGGTGCGGTCGCGATGTAAACGCTTCTAAGCGTGGAAACTGCTAGCAACTGGCACAGATTTGCAGAGGAGCCAGCTGCAAAGCCTCCCATTGTCTGGTTGTCGCATAGAATGTTGGGGTTTGTGATGAGCATTGTTAGGAAAAATGAGAATTTCACAGATTATGAAACACCAAGCGGCTTCACTCCCGAAATAAATGCGACAATGCAGATTTGGAAAAAGATAAGATGTCGTGTGGAGACACTGCATCACACAGCTTTGATTCTAGCAGTTGTGGCTGTTCGCCTTTGAAGTTGCTTAGGGTTCCATGTAAGGCTTCACGCCTGCTATCTGAGGTCAAAACTAGAATACTAAATCATTGGGAACCCTGGACTTTTGTTCAGTAAAGGAAAACTAGATGCATTGTTTACTTGGACTTTTAAATAAGTATAACATTCTATTAATGTCTGTCAAATTGATGTCTGCTTCATTTTTCTATTTTTCTGCAACTCAGTTTTGTCATATGCGTTTGCTAAAAATATTCCTGTCGGTGACGAGAGTATGGGAAGCGTCTGAATTCCTAAGTAAAGTTTATGGAAATGAAAAAAAAAATGTTTTTGTGAACTGAAAATATCAATTAAAAACAAAGTTATTATGCTTTGTATTTGTTTTTAAGGCATGCTGTTCGCTTGGTGTTTAGACTGAAAGAGTGAGCATCATCAGCTGTGTGGGAGTGAGCATCATCAGCTGTGTGAAATTGCCCCCCCGCTTTTGTTTCTGCTTAGAAAATCAAGGAGTCATACAGCACAGAACTGCTGTGTGCGTTGTACATATTAGTGAGAATGAACAGGATAGAAAGAGAGTTTCTAAGATTGAAAGAAAGGAATGCCTTCTCTTCGTTTGTCAATGTGTTTTACTTTTTTACATCCCTTTATTGTCAGTGTGTATTAATTTACCTGTCATGTTTGTTATGGATGCTGCTTGATTCTTAGAATTTTGACTACCTTTTATCCTCCTGCCAGTTTATTCTGAGCATCTTTGCCATGGAAATCATCCTTAGACTGAGCCTGCTATCCACCATATATATGAGACCCTTTAATAGTTTTCAGAGACCATGCATTTACTTCTATAGAAAGTCATTTTAAAAATTGTATTCTCCCTGAAGAGGTACCACAAAAATAAAACGAATATAATAGAATGGACAAACTTTGGCTGGAACAGATGAGAGTTTTTTATGGTTTGTGTGAAAAGTTAACTAGGTGAGCAGGTTAGTTGGGGAGACATTTAATATTTGTAAATCAATGAAAAGCAAACCAGTGTTGGTTTTATAGGGGAAGGAAAGCATTGATGTTGTTTCCAATGTTGTGTCTTGCCAATGATGTTACGCTCCTTTCTTGTGCTTTCAGCTACAAAAGACCCCACAGCAGTAGAGAGAGCAAACTTACTAAACATGGCTAAGCTAAGTATCAAAGGACTCATTGAATCTGCTCTCAGCTTTGGCCGTACTCTGGATTCCGATTATCCCCCTTTGCAGCAGTTCTTTGTTGTTATGGAACATTGTCTGAAACACGGTCTTAAAGGTATCACAAGATTTTTAAAAAACTTTATTAACTTTAGGAACCCCCCTCCCTTGCCATCTTAAACATCCTTGAAAATGTGTTTTTGAGGCCGTAATTCCTGTTATATTTTGCATTTACATACTGAGTGAACTGACTGTGAGAGAAAATATTCTTAACTGCATTTGTCTTTTCTAGTGATGGTCTTCAAAAAATGGTTAGTTATTAGTGTTTTGTAAAAAGTGTTTGGTGTTTAAAGATTTGCAACATGCTAACTGAACTGGTTTCCATTTTTCTAGGATAATTCCAAGAGTGTTTTTTGTTTTGTTTTTTAAAAATTTAAACCTGGTCATTTTTATGAGTTTTCTTTTTTTTTTAATAGCTCTATTGAACAAATACATTAAAATAGTTGATTGTTGAAACAGAAGCCTCCCTAGTGCATGGGAACATATGTAGATGTGTCTTCTGGGTTTGGGTTGTGGAAAGTGAGTAATCCCTGTAAGTGATGATACTAGCAGATAATTAATTATATTCTATAATATAGTTCATAATGAGTTTGTGTTATGCAGTGTTTTTTATATTTAATCACTTAAACATTACATACTTTTTAACTTAAACTAATTGTTGGCAGATTGGGTTTTTCGTTCAGATAATCACACCTGTGTAGAGGGCCATCTGAGCCTCACATACTAAGGAGACTATTAGAAAGCAAAAGAAACATGGCTGCTGGTAGTACATTAGGAACCTGGGTATGTTGGGAAGTTCTGAGTATGGCGTATGAAGCATGTTTACTTAAACATGGCTTTAAGACAGTGTGCTTCAAACTGAGAAGGAAACCTTGGCATCAAAATTTGAGAAATCCTATTTGATGTTATTAGTGTACTCATTTCTCTGTTGAAGACTTAAGATGGTTTTTAAAATTATACCAATACTAATGAAATATCGAAACTACCAGTTGTTCCTCAGGAGAAAGTTGAGGCTTTCTGCTCCCGTGAAGATTTACAGCCTTGAAAACCCTGTACAGGTTCGCTATGAGTTGGAACCGACTCCACGGCACACAACAACAATGAAATATACTTTTTGTATCTGATTCAGAAAATCTTGACACAGATACAGCACAGCATACAGAGTGTCCCTTCATTCCCTTCCATTCATCTCCCTAAAAGGGAATCAGTGGTAGTCCTCTAGCCCCGTTTTTTCTTTAAATAGAACCATCTGTCAGTATTAGTCTGTGATTTCCTATTTAAAAAAAAAATTAATGGGATGGCTTGGTGAATTTCCATTTACATAGAGGTTGTGCTCCAACATTTTTACGAGCATGTAGTATTTCATAATATGTATCTATCATAATTTAACAGTCTCTTAACGCACACTTAGTTTGTTTCCAAGTTTTTACTATTATAAACTATCCTGTGAGAACATCTTTGGATATATATCTTTGTGCACACTTGCAAGGTTTCTTTTCTGATTCCTTGGAGAGAATGACTAGATCAAAAGATACAGACCATTGTGGCATCTCTGGAGTGTTTATGATTTACGTTTCAACCAGCAGCTGTTGTTAAGTGCTTTCCAGTTAGTTCCAACTCATAGCAACCCTGTATAGGGTTTTCAAGGAATGCCTGGTGGGTTTGAACCACCAACATTGCAGTTAGTAGTCCAGGGCTTATTCTACAGTGCTACAGCAGGACGTCATCAACCAGCAGTAGTTGTTGTCATGTGCCGTGGAGTCGGTTCCGACTCATAGCGGTCTTGTACAGGGTTTCCAAGGCTGTAAATCTTTACAGGAGCAGAATGCCTCATCTTTTTCCTGCAGAATAGCTGGTAGTTTCGAACTGCTGACGTTAAGGTTCGCAGCCCGATTCATAACCACTATACAACTCTGGTAGCGTAGTGGTTACGAATCGGGCTGCGAACCTTAAGGCCAACAGTTCGAAACTACCAGCCGCTCCGCGGGAGAAAGATGAGGCGTTCTGCTCCCGTAAAGATTTACAGCCTCGGAAACCCTGTACAGGGTCGCTATGGGTCGGAACCGACTCGACGGCACTAAACAACAAACAACAACATACAACCAACAGTAGATGAGATCATTTCCTCTTTTGCGTCTTCACCCAGTCTTGTTGCTGTCGTCAGTTTTGAAGCACTCTTAAATACAGTAGGAAGTCACCAATCTAAGTTTAGGCCCAGATTGTTTTTGTTTTGTGGGAGAAGCTTTTAAAATATTATTTTAAAAAAATAGTAGTAATATAGAACATTATTTCCCCCTAGCCCACTGAAATGGAGTTTACCAGATGATGACCATAATAGTTCAGTTTTAAACTCTTTTATGAAAATATATCGCTTCACAAAATATATCAAAGAATATCCTAGTGGTGGTGGTGATGTGCCATGGAGTTGGTTCTGACTCATGGCGACCCTGCATAGGGTTTCTGAGGCTGTAAATCTTTACAGGAGCAGAAAGGATCATCTTTCTCCTGCGGAATAGCTGGTAATTTCCAACTGCTGACGTTGAGCTTAGCAGCCTGAATTTGTAACCCCTATTCTGATGAATCATTATAAAGTTACTTTGTGCTGATGGATTTTCTCCCCCAGAGAAAAGTTGCCTGTCTTGGTGGTTGCCCGTATGATGGCACACTGTGTCTGTTGTTGTTGTTGTTAAGTGCCGTCGAGTCGGTTCCGACCCATAGCGACCCTGTACAGGGTTTCCGAGGGTGTAAATCTTTACGGGAGTAGAAAGCCTCATCTTTCTCCCGCGGAGCGGCTGGTAGTTTCGAACCGCTGACCTTAAGGTTCGCAGCCCGATTCGTAGCCACTACGCTACCAGAGCTCCACTGTGTCTGTAGGAGAGCTGATTCATATTAAGAAAGAAATATATGGAGAGTTCAGGTATATAAACATAGAGACTGCCAGTTGATCTGTATATAAACTACACGAATCTTCAAATAAAATAGAAGGAAAATTAAAGCCACAGTTTTTCATCTGTAAAAATAAGATAATTTTTTATTTGCCCTTGGTTTATTTAGTAAACTTTACAATGATCAAATAGTTACGGCCACCAGCCTTTTTATTTAGGTACTGGTAAAGAATGAGCCTGGTAGGTTTTTATTTTAATTAGCTGCTTTTCATGAATTCTTGGTTCTAGAAAATTACCCAAGATGCATATTTCAGATTAAAAAACACAGGATGGACAACAGGGTCTTGATGAACAGACACCTGTTCAGTAGCTACGGAGTGAGTGAATGATTAAAGATAGTAGGGTCTCTGAATTAGGAATGTTAGGTATGTAAAATGAAATTACAGTAAGTTTACATATTGTAATAGTGTGTGATCTATCTTATTTTTCAGTAAGGAAATCATTTTTGAGTTATAACAAAACCATCTGGGGCCCTTTGGAATTAGTGGAGAAGCTATACCCAGAAGCAGAGGAAATAGGAGCCAGTGTCCGGGATTTACCTGGTCTTAAGTAAGTAATGTTGTCACTTTTTCATCCCTAACCATAGAATGCGCTTACGGTTGCATCTTATTACGTGTTCATTCCTAACCAAAGAATGGATTTGCTATGTATCTAAAGTACATAGTGCCCGAGTTTATAATATTCTTCAGCCATAAGTACCCTATACCCTTCTTCCATTCTCTCGTCAAATAAAATTCTATTCATTCAAATTCCGTTTGCTTTATGAAGCTTTTCCTGGGCCCCTTCAATAATAATTAACTACTCTTTGCTTCATACTTGTCTCATTGTATTTCTCCCTTGTGTTACTTGCTTCCTGATGCTGCCTTGTATTTCAGAAGTTTGCAAGATTGGATGTATGAATTACGCATCTCTGTTTCTTGAATGTTAAGCTAGTTAGCACTAGCTAGTTAAGCTTGCCATTTATAACTATTTGTTGAAGACTGAATTAGGCCAAGTTTGAGGTTTAAGGCTCAGGAGATTTGAGTTCTCAGGACTTGTGCAAATTACTTTTCTTCTTTGGGAAACTGGGTCTTAAAATTGCTCATGCCTGTTTTCACCAGACTGAGGTATGTGTTCTGAATGCTAAGAGCTTGAGTGTTCTGGCTAGTGTTGAAAAAATTTTGTAAGTATACAGTGTTGTTCTTCTTCTAGGTATGATTAAGGTATTAGTCTTCCTTTTACTTTATTACAATTTTTGTGACTGGGAATAACTTTTTTTATGCTTAGCATTTTCTGTGAGATTATCAGTTTGTTTTCTATTAAAACAAAATTTACAACTTAAAGTTGTATATGTTACAGGGGATATAGTAAATTTAAATGTTTATGATTTGAACTTAATTGAACTGATTAAAATAAATAGCTATTGTTAATTGAGCACTGTCTCAATTAACGGTAGCTGTTATTGTCTCGTTTAATGCTTACATCAGTCCTAAGGTGGTGGTTGTGGTTGTGTGCCATCAAGTCTGACTCATTGCGACCCTGTACAGGGTTTCGCTGAGGCTGTAAATCTTTATGGGAGCAGATAGCCTCATTTTTCTCCCACAGAGCCACTGGTCGATTCAAACTGCTGACCTTGCAGTTAGCAACCTAACACTATGCCACTAGAGCTTCTTAGTGAATCGTATAGGAAAGAGACTGTTAGTTTAATGATTATGTAGATGGCAGAGAAGTTACTGGTTTAATTTCATAGGAAGTGGTGTTTACGCTTGATGTTACACCCTAGGAAACCCTATGGGGCAATTCTGCTCTCATCAGACTTGCTATGAGTTAGGGTTGACCTGATGGCACACAACAGCAATTTCTAACAAAGGAAAAGGGGAATTTACTCTCAAAGACACTAAGATTTTGATACAAAAGTAATGCATGTTGATATCAAAGGAAAAAAAGGTAAACATTACAAATATAAAAAGTATTGTCTGGAGAACATGTCCATTAAACTCTTTTTCTTGTTGTTAAGTACTATTGAGTAAGTTCTCACTCATAATAGGGTTTACGAGGAATGGCTGTGACTTTGAACCACTGACCTTGCAGTCCAGTGCATTAACCCACACCACCACTCCTGGACTCCTTTAAGGCATAAGAATTTAGCTGTTAAAAGTGAAGAGTAGTTTCTTCCCATACTACCTGTCACTGTGCTCTCTTCATTGAGAAAAATGAAGTAAAAACAACAGCCCCCCAACAAATAAAATGTGAATACCTTTCTCTTATAAAAAATGATACATGCGTTATAAAATGAGTGTTTATTTTCACTAAATGATAGAACTTAGCTAAGAGAGGCATGCAATTTAAGTGTAGATGGACAAAAGAAACATTTGAAAAATAGTAGCATGGTGTTGTTTTTCTTTAAGTAATTAGCATCTGATAACTTGGTGTTGAGTTCTGACTCAGTGACCCTGTTTAAGTGGCTGGTGGTATGAACTGCTGACCTTGCAGTTAGCAGTCCAGTGCTTGTCCTACAGCTCCACCCCAGGACCTGATAGCTTTGTTTTGTTAAAAAATTTTAAATTTAGATATATCACTTTTTCTTTGAAGACATTATATTATCCCATTGATACATTAAGGAGCTCTGGTAGCGTAGTAATTACGTATCGGGCTGTTTACCTCAGGGTCAGCAGTTTGAAACTACCATCTGTTCCGTGGGAGAGAGATGAGGCTTTCTGCTCCTGGAAAGATTTACAGCCTCGGAAACCCCGTACAGGGTCACTATGAGTCGGAACCGACTCCATGGCATACAACAACTACATTGATACATTTGCATATGCATTTTACAGGGCTGAACCCATTCAGATAAAATGTTTCTTGTAAGAATATTCTCACTATTTAGAGTCCTGTTGTCAGGACATAGAAGCGTACCTGAGTTTCCTCCACCCACCATTGCCATCAAGTGGATCCCAGCTTACAGCGGCCCAGGAGGATAGAGTCGAACTACTCCGTAGGGTTTCTGAGGCTGTAAATCTTACAGGAGTAGAGAGCTTTGTCTTTCTCCTTGGAGCAACTGTCTAGGCTTGAACCACCAACCTTCTGGTTAGCAGCCCCACTTCACCCAGTGTACCACCAGGACTCCAAAGCATCCTATAGGTGCAGATTAGCATTCAGTAGTTAAGTAGCTCCTAAGGATCGTGTTTACATGCTAAAGGAACTGATTTGAAACCATACAAATAAAAGCAAAACTATGATAAAGTACCTTACTCTTTATTCTTTTGTAACTCAACAGAGTTAGGACATGAGTCTGTCATCTTTGGGGTTGGAATTATTTTCTAATCCATTGATTGTCCTTTTTAGGACTCCCCTGGGCCGTGCAAGGGCATGGCTTCGATTGGCCCTGATGCAAAAAAAAATGGCTGATTACCTTCGCTGCTTAATCATTCAGAGAGACCTCTTAAGGTGAGTTCCATTAAACTGGGTTCAGTTTTAGTTTTAGTTCATGTATATTCTGTTCTCCACATAGGATTGAAGATGCAGCACCAAGCACCAAAACCCAGACCTGCTGCCATCAAGTTAATGCCTACTCTTAGTGACTTTGTAGGACAGCGTAGAACTGCTCCCCACCCCCAACCCCCTGTAGGGTTTCTGAGACAGAATCTTTTCGGGTGCAGAAAGTTTCATCTTTCTCCCTTAGAGCAGCTGATGGTTTTGAACTGTTGACTCAGGGTTAGTAGTCCAGTACAGGGTCACTATGAGTCAGAATCGCCTCAACATCGCTTAACAGCAACAGCAAGCCCAGAGCTTAACCCACCATGTCACCAGGACTCCTTGGTGTATGTAAAAAAGAATATGTAAAATACACTAAGATCCAAGAAAGTAAAACAAAAAACATGGTGGGATATAACATGGATCAAGAACTTCCCTAAAAAATTAGTATCCTGTGTTTCTTAACAGCCAGTAAGGAAAAAATACATGTATTTCTATTTTTAAGTTTGTTTCATTTTTTAAAATTGCAGTATAATTCTATGATTTTAAATTTGTATTATAATTTAGGGGATTTAACTCCAGATTTTGAAAGTCTAGGCTACCATCCTATTTTAATCCATGAGTTTAAGCCAAAAGTTTGAGACAGAATTTCAAGGCAACATAGGCAGTCCTCAAGGGAATGGGCCCACACTGCCCTCCATCCATTATTGTGTGTTCTGGAGAATACGGTCCTGGTTTGGGCTGAATTTGTGACACTGGATTTTCATCTTAATATTTTCACATGTTAAAGGAGAATAATCATACATTCTGAAGATTAATTAAAGTGATTAAATATTATACATGGGACATCTTGAAGAAGACAGTTTCTCTGAATATAAGTTAGAGAAGTCTTTTAGACTGTCCTATGTCACAGTTTCTTGTTTGAACATTTTTTTAAATGTAAATATATTGTTGTTAGTGTAGTCAAATTGGTTCTGACTCATAGTGACCTTGTTAGGGTTTCCAAGGAGTGGCTGGTGGGTTCAAACTGCTGACTTTGCTGTTAGCATTCCAGTGCTTATTCTACAGCACCACACCAGGACTCCAATATCACTCATTTATGGTTAGCTATTAAGGATATTTGCAATACACATATCAAATGCTTGATCATGGGCTTTGAAATGTTTCATTTGTTTATTTTCCCACCCTAGTCTTTATCCCAAGAGTCTTATCTATGATTGAATCTTCAACTTTAATAAAAATTACAATTACATCGGTACCAGTCACTATGTTGTTCTGAGAGCCAAAAACCTTCTAATTCTCAGTACTGCCTTTTTCCTTATGGTCTCACTTTGCTTCCTTTTTCTCTCTCTCAAATTGCTTTTTCTCAAAGTCTCCTCAGTTTCTTTCTTTTTAGAACTATAAAACAAGAGTCTAAAATTCAAAAATTTAAATAGTTATTTACATGTAGAAAGGTTAATTTAAAGGGTGTGCAGCTCTTCAGGATAATGAGCTGGACCTCAAGGTCAGTTTGAACGGCAAGGTTGGTAATTCAAACCACCAGCCGCTCCGCACCTTGGAAACCCTATACAGGGTTGCTAAGAGTAGGAACCAACTCTAGGGTGCACATAATAACAACAGCAACAAAGTTGGTATCTGGGTCCTGGTATGACTCTAGGATTAAAAACCCTGGACTGCTAACCACAGTGTTGGCAGTTCAAACCCACTAGACGATCTTTAGAAACCCTATTCAGGGTTGCTGTGAATCAAAACCGACTGGACAACAACTTAAGAACAACAATAAGTTGGTGTTTGGGGACCTGGTGTAGAGCTGTAGGATAGCACTGGACTGCTTAACCCCAAGGTCAGTGGTTCAAACCTACCAGCTACTCCTTGGGACTCCTATACAGGGTCACAGTGAGTTGGAACAAATTCAACGACACTTAACAGTAACAAAAAGTTGGTATCTGCAATAAGTTACAGAAATTTAAATTTAAAATTAAAAAAAAAAAAAGATTTATTGTGAATTATGTGATAATTTACATGGGAGAACATTAGCTTTACATTCATCCTATCAAATCGTTTCCATGGCTACAATCCCCTCCATGCATCATCAGCCAACCAAAGGGTATACCCTGCAAGCCTTTCTCCTAATTGTCAGCACACAGCCCCTCTCCCTCTCTGTGTCTAAAGTCCCCAGCTGCTCCATCTCTCCACATCATCATCTCTGCCTCCATCTCTGGCTTCACTGCTTCTCTGGGTAGGGTCCCATACTCCGTTCTTCTCCCTTAAAATTTTTCTTATGTGAAAATTATACTTGATTGGAGTATAAGTATTCTTTCACTTTTCCATGGGTGAGGCTTTTAAAAGTTTGTGAGTGAAAGTTTACAGAGCAGATCATAAGTTTTGCATTCAGTAAATCATATACTTTTGTCGTTTCAATGATTACAATCCCCTCCATGTAACATCAGTTATCTCACTTCTCCCTATGGTTCTTGTTTCCATTCCACCTTCTTACCCAACTCTTCTGAACTTTGACTTTAGGTAAATACTGGCCTTTCGTTCTTGAATGGCTGACCATTCCATGTTGAGCATACCTTTTTAGTATTACTGTTCCCCCAGTGTACCTTTTGAGGCTTTTTGCTTCCATAAAGATGTGTAGCCTTGGTAACTGTACACAGGGTCGCTGTGAGTGGGAGCCTACTCCCTGGCACATCCCTACCACCTCCACCACATACCTATCCACAACTTGGTTGAAAATTGAGCTACAGGATGAGCTCAGTTTTAGACTTGAATGGTGACTGAGACCTGTAGTCTTAGGTTTATCCAGTCTCTTTCTGACCAGCTAGTCTGGTCTTTTATATAATTTGAGTCTTGGTCTACATTTTGTCCCACTCTATCTAGTACCTTCTAGTGTCTTCCCTTTCAGGACAATCGGTAGTAGTAGCCAGGTACCATCTAGTTAGTTACTCTCTTCTCTGAGTTGTGGAGACTGATGTTCATACGTTCCATGGGTGCACTGGCCCAGTCGATTCCAAGCATCTTCAGTTTTCATCACTCGTCTTTCCTCTGCACAGAGAGAAATCAATAGTTGCACCTTAGATGGCCACTCATGAGCTTTTAAAATCCTATTCTCTACTCACAAAGTAAGGAGCTCTGGTAGTGTAATAGTTACGAATCGGGCTGTGAACCACAAGGTCAGCAGTTCGAAACTACCAGCTGTTCCACGGGCGAGAGATAAGGCTTTCTTTTCTCCCTTAAAGATTTACAGCCTCGGAAACCCTATACAGGGTTAATATGAGTCGGAACGTATTCCACAGCACATAACCACCACCACTCACACAAGTAGAATGTAGAACATTGTCTTTGTGGACCATGTTATGCCAAATGGCCATGGTGTCCCCCAAGATTGATTCGTAGTCCCCAGGCCCAGAAGAAATTCATACCCTCAAGTATTTGGTAATGTCTGAGAAGTGTGGTGCTGTGGGTTAATGCGCAGACTGCAAAGCCAATTTGAACTGCAAGCTCACCAGCTGCTCCTCGGAAAGGAACTGACTCGATTCAACAGCACTTAACAACAAATGCTCTATCAAATTCATAGGTTATTTTTCAGCAAAGGTTAATACCCATGGAGAGATCTCCTCTGTATATTCATGGGCATAATCCCACTCTCCCTCCCACAACTGGTCAACCTGTGTGTCTATCCATGTGTCTCCCGTAGGTCATGATTGTTGAAGAATTGTGTATATAACAGTGTTTGCTTGCATTCCATTTAGCTCTTGCACTCCTCCTTGTCTTCTCCTGTTCTCTTCATTCTTCTGCCAACCTTCCTCATGTAGATTGCCTTCCCAGTCATCTGGGTTAGCAAGTGTCTACTCTCTAGCCAGTAAATTGTTCTCCCTTTCCTCCTACCTCTGACAACTGTCAAAGAATGTTTCATTTAGCATGAAAACTTTTTACAATAGTAGTCTCATGCAATATTTGCCCTTTTGTGATTGACTAATTCCAGTCAACATAATGTCCTCCAGGTTCATCCATGGTATGAGATGTTTTGCAGCTTTATTGCTATTCTTCAGTGTTGCATAGTATTCCCTTGTGTGTGTGCGGACCAAAGGTTTTTTTTACATTGATGGGCATTTAGGCTATCTCCATCTTTTTACTATTGTGAACAGGGATGCGATGAACCTCAGTTTGTGTATATCTACATGTGTCCTGGCTTTTATTCTTGTTGATATATGCCAAGTAGAAGGCTTGCTGGATCATACAGTATTGCTATTTCTAGCTTTCTGATCATCATATTGTTTTCCACAGTAGTTGAACCATTTTATAGTCCCACCAACATAGTAGGAGGGTCCCACTATCTCCACGTCCTCGTGAGCGTTTGTTGTTTTCTGTTGTTTTGAACTTTGCTTTTAATGCTCGGATGAGATGATACGTCATTACTGTTTGATTTGCATCTTTGTAGGGCAAATGAAAGCAAGCATTTTTTTGTAAGTGAAATTTTTTGCACTAATGTGTGATTTAAAGTTGTTTTTGTTTTAATTTTCACAGTGAATTCTATGAGTATCATGCACTAATGATGGAAGAAGAAGGAGCAGTAATTGTGGGACTGCTTGTTGGCCTGAATGTGATAGATGCTAACCTGTGTGTGAAGGGAGAGGATTTAGACTCACAAGTAAGTGATTGTGGTTAGAACCAATCACCATGTTTTCAGCTTGTGCTGTTCCTCTTTCTCTCAAATACCACTCTTAAGTTGTACAGAATGCTGTTAAACACTGAAGACAATTTCAAAATGAAGTGGAGTGCATGTTAAAGGTATTTCTGATAAAGTGCTATTTTCTCCTCTTTAAATTAAAATAATTTTACTTGCTTCAGGTTGGAGTGATTGATTTTTCCATATATTTAAAGAATGAAGAAGATATCGGAAATAAAGAAAGGTATAATTTTCTTGAATTATTTCTCACGTTGTGTTTATTTTATGTGGCTTGTTACTTATCAGTATGTGGGCCACCTATCTGGAGCTGATTTTTGTTTGCTTTATTTCGTGTTGTTTCTGTTTTGTTTCATTTTCGTTTCCATTTTTTAAGCTTTACAAAGCAAATTTGGGAAGATTATGTAGAAATTAAATAGGACTTTTAACCTTTTCTGTGTGGTTCCTGAGATCTCTCTTAACAGTCAGTTGTGTTTTGTGATTAAAAGAAGCAAAAGCACAAACTTACAGATACTGGTTTGTTTCAAGCTAATTGCTTTTAAATTTAAAATATGCTAATGATATTGTTAAAGGAGCTCTGGTAGCATAGTGGTTACGAGTCAGGCTGCCAACCTCAGGGTCAGCAGTTTGAAACTACCAGCAGTTCTTTGGGAGAACTATGAGGCATTCTGCTCCTGTAAAGATTTACAGCCTCAAAAACCCTGTGCAAAGTCACTGTGAGTCGGAACCAACTCCACGGTACTTAACAACAACAATGATGTTGTTAAGGCCACTGCTAGCGAGTTAATTAATCAGCAAAGTTTATATCATTTAATAAATAGTATACTGCTAAATGGTTATAAAAATTGTTGCGTTTTTAGGACAAATTCTATCATAATAGTTTTAGATAACTCAGACTTTTTTTTTTTTTATGTAAATGTTTTGCGTTTTGCCTAGCTAGTACAATACTGCTTTATTTTCCTTTTAGGAATGTTCAAATTGCTGCCATATTAGACCAAAAAAATTATGTTGAAGAATTAAATCGACAACTGAAGTAAGTATTATGGATACTTAGCAAATTTGGGACTATTGCTGAATTCTTTTTCTGTCTTCAGGTCAACTTAATCCTGTTCCTTTTTTCCAGAAGTCTTTGAGAATAGGTAGAGGGATACCTAGAGAACCACACCAAGCCCTACTGCCATGGAGTCGGTTCTGATTCATAGCGAGTCTGTCCAGGGCTTCTGAGACTTTAAGTCTTTATGGGAGCAGGCAGCCTCATCTGTCTCATAAGGAGCAGCTGCTGGGTTTGAGCAGTCAACCTTGTGGTTAGCATTATAATGCTTATCCTGCAGTGCCCCCAATACTTATTGGGAGAACTGAGACTAAGAATTGAGAACATTTTTAGGGATAACTTCGCAAGAGAGAGTCAGAATTTTAAGTAGAAAATTTGCAGAATTTTAAACTTTTCCTTTACCTTTGAGGGGGAAAAAATGGCTAGCTAGGGTGGAAATTTATAGCATTTGGATAGTTTAAAAGGTCTTTTTTCCTGTTTCACAAAGGACTTGATGTGTAAATAATGACTGTTAATCTTTCCGCGGGAGAAAGATGAAGCTTTCTGCTTCCGTAAAGATTTACAGCCTCGGAAACCCTGTACGGGGTCGCTATGAGTCAGAACGGACTCCACGGCACATAACAACAACAACAACAAATCTTTCATGGTAGAAGTTTTCTCTAGTTTATAGTGTCTTCTGGTCATTAAAACCCTTGGAGTGAGTATTCTTTTATCTGAGTAGAATTTCTGAGCTCTCTGTGTAAAATAGTATAGTGCTCTTCCATACAGTAGAACTAGAATACAAGCCATATAAGTAAGTTAAATCTTTCTGGCAGCCATATTTTTAATACAAAACTTTTTAGGTAAAGAAAAAACAAGTGAAATTAATTTTGATAATACATTTTATTTAACTCAGTATATAAAACTGAAACTGAAGAAAA
>NW_006408538.1:11918985-11920331 GCF_000296735.1 Chrysochloris asiatica | reverse complement strand
TAAGATTTTAGAGGTAGGAGAGACCTTGCATCAGGGTCTCCTTTTATGTATGTTTGATTGTTTACTTAAACTATGTAGCCTTATGGATAAATATGAGAGAAATTATGAGGGTGAATCAAGAAGTATTGCTACTAGAGTCCCAGTTCATATGTGCACAGGTTTATTTTAGCAGAACATGTTAAAACAACATGTCTTTATGTTCTGTGTATGGCTGCTGACAAGTTTTCTCAATAATGGTTAAATTCAAGGAAGAGCGGTCAATTCAAAAGGTTATGGCAACGGTTTTTTAGATTTCAAAGGGGTAATCTTCATAGATTTTCTCATAGGACATGATCACTGAGGCTTATTATTAAGTTTTAAGCAAATGGAAGTCTGTATTGGTGAAAAAAGGTCAAGAAACCTACTCAGGAACTTTTTCCTATCATGACCCTACGCCTGCTCATTGTAGCTGTCTCAGAATTTCAGTGGTAAACCTTATCCCATCGACCCTATAGGCCTGATCTTGCCCCTCCAGACTTATTTTTGTTCCAAAATGCAAAGAACATTTCAAAAGAACACAATCCGTGTCCCTCCAGGATACCTGAATTGCTGTTTTGACTTGGTGTAAATCTAAGAATGCAGAATTCTTCGGAGAAGGGCTAGAGGACTAGAAACAATGCCTTTGGAAGTGTATAGCCCTAAGTGGAAAATGTGTCCAGAGACACTAGCTTCACGCTTTGATATTTTTGTTTTATAAAGGTTTCTATGGCTTTATAGCTGTACTTTTTTGTTTAGGGGATGGGTGCATAGGTGGGTAGGAATAAGGAGAGAGGTTTAGGCTATGGCTAGGTCTAGGCTAGGCCTAGGACTTCATTTAGTGTTAGGACTAAGGTTAGTATTGGAGTAAAGGTTGGTGTTAGGGGTAAGACTTGGTCTCGATTTTAGAGTTACAGTTAGGTTTATTTTTATTTTTTTCTTGAAATCTTTTTTTTTTCCATTTGGAAGCTCTAACTTTTGACTTCATGTTTTCTTTAGTTGTTTGTTGTAACTGTATCTCTGATTATCTATTTTTAGTCTTATAGGTCTGGTTTACTTTGAACAATTCTATAACTGGGTTCAGTGTCGGTGCTATTGTCAGGTATGCTAATCTCAGGTTGTTGTCTGCTATTGTTGGTTCGCTATCCAAAGAACTCCCTTTAGTATTTTTTGTAAGCTTAGCCTTGTTTTTACAAGTTGTTTTAATTTCTGTTTATCTGAAAATGACCTAAGTTCATATCATATTTTTTTAAAGTTTTTATTGTGAATTGAGTGATAGTTTACATGGGAGAACATCAGCTTTACACCATCATTTCATTGCAATGTAATCT
>NW_006408538.1:11909912-11916669 GCF_000296735.1 Chrysochloris asiatica | reverse complement strand
TTCACATTGTAATTGTTTTGATCATAGACTGATCTCCCAGATCCTCTGTTCTTATCATTTTATTCTGTTCTTGACTCTTCCATTTGTCGACTGAGTTCAGGTTGATGCTGCCATGGACGTCATGCTGTAGTTGTGCTTTGTATTCTTTTTTCTGATTGTTGTTCCAGTATATGGATCTTGAGAGTTTTGTCTTCAGGTTTAGTAGTGTGGCCTTCCAGTGTCTTTATTTTCCTTGATTTCATAGGCAGTTTTCTTGATCATTCTAACAATCCATGAAGTTGCCTAAAATTCTTTTAAATACCTATCAGTAAGTTCTGATACCATTTCTAATCTTTTCTAACTCTGTATTGTGGTTACTTGTTTGAGGCACTCTATTTTGTTTCTTTGTGTGAGCTGAAATTGTTTTTTCTCTCCAAGACATTATGGTATCATATTTATATTTAGTTGATGTTTGTATGTTGGTGTATTCTCAGGCATTCACCACCTATCTCCTGGTGGATGTGGTAGAGACCAGAAGTGTGAACACTGTTGTTCTTTGTTCGCTGTGTGTGTAGTGTAGTTCAGGGTAGGTTCACATGCCTCCAGGAGCTGGGGCATTATTGCTGCCACTCGAGCCCAGGAAGAGCAGAGGCTGCACGGAAGGAGGTGCCATTGGTTGCTGGGCTGGCGAGGGCGAGACTGGCCACATCCATCTCTGACCACCAGGAGGACTTGGGAACAAGGAAGACTGTACCCTCGTACTGCCAACCTCTAGCAGTGTGCTGTGCCTGCAGGCAACTGTATAAACAACTGCACCTCTTCATGCCAACCCAGAGTCCACTTTTTTTTCTTCTCTCTCAGTGGTCCTGTTCAACTTCCTCTTCCAGACTGCACTCAGTTTACCTCTCTGTTCTATCCTCTTCTGCTCAGGGTTACAGAATCAACTTCTGTATCTGTTTCACACGTCCTGCCATGTCTTAGGTGCGTCTGTCTACTCTGCCATCTTGCCCTGGAAAAAAATACATTGCAATGATTTTGTAACCACACTTTTTAACTTACTCCTGTTTGTGTGTGTTTTATCATTTGAGTTCCTAAAGTTGTATTTCTAAATGCAATGCTTCCTTGATTATTTTTAAACTTCATGTTTTAGAACAGGTAATATAATCACATGGTGCAAAATTGCAAAAGGTACAAAAGAACATAAAATAAAAAGTTTTTCTCTGAACCCCAGCTATCTGGTTTCCCTTTTCATGAGAATTTAATATAATGTTGTTATGTGCTATGGAGTCAGTTCTGACTCATAGAGACCCTGTACAGGGTTTCCAAGGCTGTAAATCTTTACGGGAGCAGAAAGCCTCATCTTTCTCCCATGGAACTGTTGACACTGAGATTAGAAGCCCACCCGATTTGTAACCACTACCTGCAAGAGCATTCTATTATATGCCTCCAGAGGTGTTTTATGCTGATAAGCAAGATTATGCAAATAAGTATTTTACATAGACGGTAGCGTACACTTTTCACACTGTTCTGTGCTTTATTTTTTCACTCAGCACTTTATCTTGGAGTCTGTTCATTAGGTTTAGAGTTTTCTCATTCTCAGTCTTTCAAATTATGTGTATTAAATCGGCAGCAATGCTAATGCTTTTCTTTTGTATACTTTATGTGTCATTGTTTCTCTAATTAGAAAGTATTTACGCATTTAGAATAGTCTCAGAGAAGTGTAGAAAATAGGTTCAGGAGACAATTGTTGTTGTTGTTAAGTGCCATCGAGTCGGGTCCGACCCATAGCGACCCTGTACAGGGTTTCCGAGGCAGGAGACAATAGAACTGAGTTATTTTCCCATGTCAAAGAAAACCCCCACTGTGAGTTTTACTTATTTTATTGATCCTCTCTGTTATAAAGACAAAGTAAACATTATTGTCCAGTTTTACAGACAAGGAAACTGACGCTTAGAAAGGTTTTATAACTTCTTCATCATGTAGTTAGAAAAGCAGGAGCAGTAACCTTAGTCCACCATCTGCCAGGCCGATCTTTGTTCTGTCTCCATCTCAATACCCATTATTATTTGTGGGAAAACTTTAGTTGTAACTTCTTTCCTAAAATGATTTAATATGACTGTTAATGGATGGTACAAGGAAAGGATTATATTCATTGTAATGAAACAAAGTATATGATTTATTGAACGTGAAACTGATGATCTGCCCTGTAAACTTTCACTCAATTCACAATTAAAAAAAGATTTACTATGAATGGAAAACACATTTTCCTTACTTCACCACTTAAACTGAAATGCTATTGCTCATTTCTGAGGTTGGTATAAAATTTGTGTATGCTGTCAGTTTTAATATATATATATATATACACACACGTTATATTTTATATATCAAAAAGTATCAAGCAGGCTTTGAAAAACAGACTCCATAAATATGTTAATACTCAACCTTGACCTGTTCCAAAAAACCAAATATGTTCAAAGGCAGCGTGATTCAAATTTTCCATTTATTTAAGGAGCCCTAGTGGTGCTGCAGGGTCAGCACTGGGCTGTTAACCATAAGGTTGGCTGTTCAAACCCACTAGCTCCTTCTTGGAAAATAGACGAGGCTTTGGGCTCCCATAAAGGTTTACAGCCTTAGAATCCCTTTACTGAGTCATAATGAGTCAAAATCTACTTGATAGCAGTGGGTTTGGTGTTTGGGTTTTAGTTGACTTTGGAAGTCTCCAGGTTATTAGGAAAGTAGAACAGGTTAAAGACCATTCTGTATGTGCTTCAATTAGCCACTTAATTATAAAGGGGTCATTTAAGGTTTGTTATTTTAAAAATCATTTAAATTGAATTTTTAGCAAAGTAGCGTCATGTTTGGGTAGAATTTTCATTCCTAAATATAAGTTACATGTAAGAACAATCCTAAGAAGACAGTAAGAAAAAATGAGTAGCACCAAATGGGATTTTAGTAGAAATATTTATCTTATATGGTAGTTTATTGCTGTCTTAGCCAAATGAAGTTTTTAAAAAGTTCATGGTAAGGACAGGGCATTTGATGCATGAGAGTCCGCTTAATAAGTCCAGGCAGGATAGCGTCTTCTTTTTTCTTATACCTTTGTGATTTTCTGTGATTTTGAACGAGTTTTTCTTTATTAATTTCAGCAGCACAGTCAGCAGCCTCCATTCAAGAGTTGATTCATTAGAAACGTCAAACACTAAGCTGATTGAAGAGGTATTGTCAATAGTAATGAGTGTCTTTCAGCGACCCAGTGTTGGTGATTCTTTTCCATGTTAAGTGTTGTATATGTATATGTTATATACACCTACATGTGTCTCAGCCTCATCATGGGATACTTGTAAAGTCATTGTAATTGATGATTGTACATTCTAAAGAAACCACATTTTCTCAACAAATCTTCACTGTGTTACAAACTGGTGAGACACGATGCTTGAGATCCTCATCTTCTAGAATGAGTCCGAGGGCTACAGCTCACACAGGCTGTTTTGCAGATAAGCTGTGATTCTGATTTTCAGATCCAGATGGCCTGTTCTTAGATCATTGAGTCACGTACAGTTATAAATTCCTTGTTCAAATGATGCCACCCTCTTGTTTTACTAGTTGGATTACTTTTCTTTCTAAGCATCACCATGGGACCTGTCAGCTTTTTTCTACCCTCCCATGTGTAAAACTCATCTGCTCTGGTTTTTTTTTTTTGCTTTGTAAAAGTGGTTATCTCATGGACTTGATTTATTTGAAAAAGATCCAGAAATTTATCTCCACTCTTTTTTAATACTGCTTGTAAAGTTGTTTTTAAAATAAGTTCAAAATGGTTTTTTTTCTCGCCAACCCAAACAAATTCTTCTAATTTACTCAGGCGGCTATAGGAAGAAGTCTGCTTCCATTGCTATGAGCCGAGTTTTCCATGTAAATTAAAATTCTCCTTTATTTTAGAACTGGCCTAATTTTTCCATAACAGGAAGTGTGACTACAGTTAAGAACACATCTTCATTTTAGGGGTTGAATCCCTGATTGGAACCATTCCAGAGATGTAGGTACACTGTGAGGTTCAAGCTACATCCCCAACAAGCTCTTCCAAAATGTGTTCCGACCCAGCCAGAATTGTGAAATGGCTCCTGCTTTTTACTTTCTTAGGATTTCTCTTGTCATTTGCGCCTCAGAGCCAAGTCAGTTACTCATTAAATGTTTGACTCCCCTGGTAAGAGCCATCCGGTATTTGTCATGGTCATGAAGTTCCTGTTACAGGCCTAGATGTCACAGGGTGTGCTGATTGGTTCCCATCAAGTTCTGTATTACATTTTCAATGTGGCACAGCCTTCTTTCCTTATAGATATTTCTGTCTTTGAAAATTGCTTTAAAGTCTTACTGTTTAGCACACCATTCTCTATATCCTTACGTTAGGTACTGCCATGTTATAAATCAGATAGCATAAAGTATTTATTAGACTACCAAAGGAAATGGAGTCCTGGAGACTCGATGACACTTAGCAACAACAAGAAACCAAAGAAAATAGTGGAAATAGGTATATACTTTAATTTGTAACTTGGGATAAAAGGAACACATTTTTCTTACAAAAGTGTCCATAGTTTTAGGATTTTATTTTTTGCTATTTATAGCCATGAATATAACCTGCAAAGTAAGTGATAAAAATGTTTAAAGTCTTTTTTTTTTTCTTGCCCCTGTTTTGTAATTTGTAGTTAGCAATAGCAAAGAATAATATCATTAAGCTTCAAGAAGAAAATCATCAGTTGCGAAGTGAAAATAAGTTGATTTTAATGAAAACACAGCAGCATTTAGAGGTATGTATAGACTGCTTTCAGACTGTCTTGTGTCAGAAATGGCTACTTATAGAGACTTGTGTAGACTAGATATTTCTGTGCTGCCTGTATATATAGAGTGGTTATAGAATAAAGAGTTTGTCATTTTCCTCTTAGGTTACCAAAGTAGATGTGGAAACTGAGCTTCAAACATATAAGCATTCCCGGCAGGGACTAGACGAAATGTACACTGACGCTAGAAGTCAACTTCGAGATGAATCTCAGTTACGACAGGTGGGTGACAGTAGCAAAATTCTGGGACTAATATATTTCAAACAAGCACTATTTAAAATCTATTGTCTCTCTTCTCTTCTGCCTCCTGCCTTCTCTCTCCGGCAGAGGTCACCTTCCTCTTCCTCACCCTGAATAAAGTCTCTAGACGGGCCAGTTGGTGTGAGGTGTGGTTGATGAACGGTGCCGTGTTGTTTTTTCGCTTTCATTGGTGTCAGAAGTGGGATGGTTGAGGCCCCGATTTAAACATTGGAAGGCTCAGGACCCCAATTCTCCTGGCGCCCTAACCCGCTCATTTTAACATGCCCTCCCAGCACCCGTGATCATCTTCCCTAATGCCTTTTTAGCACTCATCAACGGCAGGAGTTAATCCTTTAGCTCTCTGGCTCGGGTTCTGAAGACCTAAAACTGCGGGCCTAAGCCCAGTCCAGCTGCTGACCTGGTTCCATCACTTCTTGGTATCCTATTAAAGAGCTCAATGGCTATTGACAACACCGCCAACAACGACAAAGCCATCGGCGACCGTAGTCCAAGCCCAAAGACCAAACACAGCCTCGTCACCCCAATGCCAGTAGGAAGTAGCTACGGAAAATGACCTTCGTCCCTTCTCCTGTGGGCATGGATCATAGAGACGGCCATTCATTTTTCTTGTTTAATCAAAGAGGGGGAAATGTTACAATATCAGGTCCACCTTTTTAGGCTGTATGTTCCGGGTTCATCCCTCTCCCCTCAACTCCATTTTGTCTGTTTGCCTGCCCTAAGCTACAAGGCGTGTAGTTTAAAGGGCAACATGGCTTTTGATAGGCCAGAGCTAAATCACACCAGCAGTGACCACTCCCTTCCTGTTCAACCTATATAAGACCACTCCCTTCTGTTGGCTCTCTCTCTTCCGTTCTGCCTCCTGCTTTCTCTCTCTGGCAGAGGTCACCTTCCTCTTCCTCACCCTGAATAGAAGTGTCTAGATGGGGGGAAAAAAAAAAATCTTCATCAGTCCTATCTTCTCTGGTATGAAATAGCAAATCTAGTGCTTAATCTCCTTGAATTCCTTAAATTTCCATTGTGTATCTTTTTCTGCTATGAGTTATATGTAACTTGTGGTCATGAAATGATCAGTTGTGCCCAATATTAAAAATAGGGAGTAACATTTTAGTATTAATAAAATTAAGGTTTTTATTGTGAATTGAAAGAAAGTTTAGAGGGCAGATCATCAGTTTTACACTCAATAAATTATATACCTTGTTTATATTACAATGATTATAATCCCCTCCATGTACCATTAGTTAACAGTATTTCTTTCTATTCATTTTAGCTCCCTTTTTTTTTTTTTTTTCAAAAAAACACTCACACTCAAGCATATATAATAATTTACACTACCAAAGGGTGCATTTTCCAAGTCTGTATCCTGGCTGCCAGCTCTTAGTCCCTCTCTTCCCATGAATCTAGAGTCCTCAACTGTGCCCTCTCTCCATGTCTCCATCTCTACCTCCATCTCTGGTGTCCCTGCTTTTCTGGATAAGGTCTCACATTCCACTTGTGCTCTTCTCTCTTAATGGTCTTGTTTCTGGACTGTAAGATTAACCACTCCCCTGTTTTTGTTACAAAACTTCTACCTTTACAATTGTGACAGTCGCAATTAGTCATGATAACAATTACTCACTATTGAATCATAATCTTATCCCCGTCTTTCTTTACCAGACCTATCTAAACAAGATGAAAACTATTCTGCA
>NW_006408538.1:11867596-11907714 GCF_000296735.1 Chrysochloris asiatica | reverse complement strand
GCTGCTTTCAGGATTCTCTCCTTATCTTTGATTTTGGAGAGCTTAATTATTATATGTCTTGGTGATTGTCTTTTAGGGTCTGTCCTTCCTGTGGTTTGTTGAGCTTCTTGAATGCTTATCTTTTCGTTTTTCAAGATAGAGAAATTTTCTGCCAGCAGCTCTTCAGCTATCTCCTTTGTGGATTTTGGTGATTTTTCCTGTTCAGGAATGCTGATAATTCTTAAGTTATTCCTCTTCATGTTGTCCAACAGGAATCTTAGACCTTCTTCAGATTTTTTTAATCCTTTTTTAGGCTTCTTCTTCTTTCTTAGTAATAGTAAAAGATTTATCTTCCAACTCATTAGTTCTGGCTTCTACTCTTCAATTCTATTCCTTTGCCTTTTCAGTGTATTGTCCATTTCTGATATTCTATCATTAATCATTTGGACTTCTTTCTGTAGTTTTTGAATTGTTTCCAATGCATCTATCTTATTTGATTGTTCCTGTAGTGCTTTCCTGACTTCGTCCTTATTTCTCTCAACTCTACTATATAGTGTTTTGATACATTTTATAATCATTTTTTCTGAATTCTTTCTCAGGCATTTCCAAAGCCTGCCCTCCTTTCAGTATGGAGTATAGGTCTAACTCCAGGTCATATGTCTCAATCACTTTATCTTGTTTCTGGACATGTGCTGATATGCCCATCTGTTTCTGTTTTTTGGGCATATTCAGTAGTTAGCTGTGGCCTTAATACTTACATGGTTGTGTGTTTTGGTATTTTTTATGGTTTCTGATTGCCTCCAGGTAGATGTGATCAGGATATGGGCTTCCCTTTTTACTCTTCTTCCTGAGAAATTGCAAGATGCCACTGTTGGTTGTTATGACATAACTCAAGATTTAATTTTTGGACTGTTTCCTTTTTAGTCTACCTGTACTGCTCCACAACCCCTGTTCAGGACTTTTTCCTAGTGATGAACTGTTGTTCAGGGCCAGCTGTGGTCTTTTTGTGCTGCTGTTTTTTTTGTTTTTTGTTTTTTTTTTTAATGTTTTATTGTCAATTATGTGATAGTTTACATGGGAGAACATTAGTTTTACATTGCTGTTTGGTTTTAAGTGGAAACTTTCCCTTTAAATTTTGAGATCTGTGTGCATGTGTAATAGAACCCTCCAGGGGTGGAGGTAGGGTGTCCAATCGCTCAGGCACTCCCTTTAGTCACCAGAATGGAGGTACACAGACAGTGAGAGACCAACAAAACAGACACACACAAAAAAGAATGTCCACACCTTTATCTCCGTGGTTCTGTTAGGTGTCTGTGCTGCTCTGATCTTTCCCCCATTTGTTCTCACCCAAGATGGCCAATCAGGGAGCAGCTGAGCACCTTGGATTAGAAAGCACTGGATTTCTTGCTTCTGTTACAAATTCTGCTAGCTGTAGGCCTTCTAACTTTGTAAAGATTCCTTTACATGTGGTTCAGAGTTCTGGGACCATCCCCTGAGCCTGCTTGGTCCGGTATTCTGTGTTGTTGCTGACGGAGCTCCTTACTTCACGTCTTCCCTCTCTGACATCTTGTTTGTTCTCCAGTATTAAAATCTTATGAAAATTAACTGGTCTTTAACCTTCCTAGTTGTGAAGTATAATACTTAAAAGGTATGACCAGCATGATGAATTATAATGCAAGCACCTGCATTTCTGTAAGTGAATATTATTGGCTCTTCTATCCTCTTGCTGTTTTTATTTATGTTATAAAATTTATTAATCTTTCTGATACAGTGCTCTTTAAGAGAAGAAATGAAAACTGTAAAACATGATGTTGAGTTATTTTTGGACTTTACTTAAACACACTGCTTCTTTGATTTTGTTTCAGAACAATTAATACTGATTTATGAGTTATAAAAATATTTACATTATTGAACCAGTAGAATAATGATTAAAATTATATAGAATAATTTTTTATTTAAATCATGAGAGGTGTGCATGAGGATTCTGTCCTTTTACCACCCTTAGTCAATCTGTGTGCTGTATGCTGAGCAAATAATCTAAGAAACATCAGGATTAGAGGAAGACTCATTAACAACCTGAGCTATGCAGATGGCACAACCGTGCTTGCTAAAAGTGAAGAGGACTTGAAGCACTTACTAATGAAGATGCAGGTGTATAATCTTCAGTATGGATAGCACCTCAACATTTGGAAACAAAAACTTCACAAATAAACAAATAAGCAACATTATGACAAATAAAGTTAAGATAAAAATTGAAATTGGCAAGAATTTTTTTATTTTACTTGGATCTGCAGTCAGTGTCTATGGAACCAACCCTCAAGAAATCAAATGACTTTGAGCACAGTTGCTGCAAAAGACCTCTTAAACAAAGATGTCACTTTGAGTACTAAGATACACTTGACCCAAGCCATGGTATTTTCAATCTCCTCATGTGCATGTGCGAGCTGGACAGTGGCAAAGGAAGACTGATGAAGAAACAATGACTTTGAATTATGGTGTTGACAAAAAATACTAACTGTGGCATAGACTGCCAGAAAAACAAATCGGTTATGGAAGAAGTACATCCCGAATGCTTCTTTGAAGCAAGGATGTTGTTGTTGTTGTTAAGTGCCGTCCAGTCGGTTCCGACCCATAGCGACCCTGTACAGGGTTTCCGCAAGGATGGTGAGAGTTTATCTCATGTACTTTGGAACATGTTATCAGCAGGGACCAGTTCTTGGAGAAGGGCATCCTGCTGGTCAGTGAAAAGAAGACCCTCAGTGAGATGAATTACTACTGTGGCTGTGACGGTGGTCCAAGCATAGCAGTGGTTGTGAGGATGGTACAGGTTTTGTTCTGTTGTACACAGAGTTTCTATGCGTCAAGTCAGAATTTACTCAATGGCACTTTATGACAACATACTAATATTAACAGAATATAAAAAATGTTTTCATGTTAGCAAAAACATTTGAAAATATTTAGCATATTGTGTTATTGTTGCTGTCAAGTGATGTTGAGTTGGATCTGACCCATAGCGACCCTGTATATGGTTTCTGAGGAGTGGCTGGTGATTTTGAATCAACATAGTGGTTCAAACTGACCTTGAGGTCCAGCGCGTTATCCTGTACCGCCATACACAGAGCCTGGGTAATTCACCTGACTGGTGTTGTGAGGTAAGCACTGGACCACAAGGTCGATTTGAACTTCAAGATTGGCAGTTCAAACTCACCAACTGGCTCCTTGTAAACCCTCTTTATAGGGTTGCTGTGAGTCAGAATTGACCTGAGGACACTTAACATCAACGGCAACATATTAAAAGGAGTGATCTGTGTATTAAATGGAAAAATCTTTCTTGATCTCATTATCTATCTTTCGTATGCATTTTGATATACTAAAATGGCATGTAAATTGGGAGCATTTTCAAATTGCAGGATGTGGAGAATGAGCTCGCAGTACAAGTTAGTATGAAAAAAGAGATCGAACTTGCCATGAAGTTGTTGGAGAAAGACATCCATGAGAAACAGGATACTCTGATAGGCCTAAGACAGCAGCTAGAGGAAGTGAAAGCAATTAACATAGAGATGTATCAAAAGTTACAGGTGAGGAACCATCTAAAATTCTTGGGATTTCTTGTTATATAAACTTAAAATTTATCGAAAGAGTATAGTTTTTAAGAGCTAAGCCCATTTTAATTGTGTCAGGTTGGTTATAAAAGTTAGTGTCTTTTTTTTCTAAATGGAAGCTTAAGAAATGTACTGATGAAAAAATCACCAAACTCTAGAGTTCACCTATCTGAATTTATTTCTTAGTGCTCAAAAGGTAACAGTATGAGAATAAAATCTTTTGGAAAAATCCAATCTAACCATGTAAGACATTTTTATGAACTACTTTATGTAGTAGTTTCCTGAGAAGCATGTAATTTTTATTGACATATTAACATAGTAATTATTATTCTCTAATAAAGTGAAATTGCTATAAAGTAGACATTGCCAAAAGCTCTGTACAATTTAATTTCTCAAGTGGCACACTTCATAAGAGTTTATTATTCTGTTGCCTTTCAGAAAACTTCCTTTATTATATTTAAAATACTATTACTTCATATCCTAAGAGTAATTTAATCTACAAGTTAACCCTGCTGATTTAACTAACAGACAACCCATAGCAAAATGTTTTAAGAAATTTACAAGTATTCAGGTTTAAAAATCAAGACCTAAATAGCTTTTATGTTTTTATAAATAGGGCTCTGAAGATGGCTTAAAAGAAAAAAATGAAATAATTGCACAACTAGAAGAAAAAACCAATAAAATTACTGCAGCCATGAGGCAGCTGGAGCAAAGGTATAATAGCATTTCTAATCATAGTTTCTTTTCTTTTTTCATTTCTTCCCCCTCCCCATTACCTTTTTTTAAATTTTTTTTTAACCTCCGACACCTGCCATGAAAACCATACTTGGGAAAATTTAGAGTAGAGCACATTCTTTAATAGGATTTTGCCCTTTTTGTTTTGATTGTTGCATGGAATCAAGTTGCTTTCTAGTAGGATTTATTTGAAGTTCCCATTTTGTAGATTTAGAAAAACGGCCACATACTGGTGAGTTCATGTGGCATAGTCTATTACATAAAAGAAACACACAAACAAAAGCTTTGAAAAAATTAAAACCAAACAGTCAGTGGTGGGATTGGCCCCGACTGATTTTCATGCGTATTGATTGTCATACCTGCCTTTCACCATCTCGTTATCGGAAGCCAAGCATTCTGAGTTAGTTTTGTTTCTTTCGTATAGGACCTTCAGCCCAGCCCAAGAAATACTTTTGTTTAAACTAAATTGTTTAATATTGGCATTTTTCACTTTTAATTGTTGGAAAATGTAATGTATTTCCATTGCCCTGTCATGTTGGTGTCAACATATGTCTTATCATTGCTTTCTTTGAATCTATTTATAAAAAACATAATTATTAATGCTTTATTGACATGAATATTCTTTTATTGACATCCTCTTTCTTCTTTTTTCTTTTTTTGTTTTCTTTATCCCCATTTTTACATTTTGGACATCTTTATTACCTTTTTCTGTCTTTGATTTCTGTCCATTCCATTACGAAGTGACAATGATTTGTTAACTCAAACTAGGACAATTGCAATGTCATTGGTGAAATGTGCCAGCAGTGACACTCAAGACCAGTACAAGCTGGTCAAAGATATCTCTTTCTGAAAACCACTTGTATTTCAATAGACTAAGAGAGAATCAACAGTTTATATTAGGTAGAAGAGAGTTGACGCTGCTCAGTGTTCTAAAAGGGCATTAGGAACCCCGGAGGCTTCTTGTCAGCTGCTGTAGTAAAACACTGCCATAAAGCAAAGTGGATGCACTTGGACCCCCAAAGCTACATTCCTCAAACCTGTGCACAAGGACTGATTTGGAGGTCAAGATTTGCAAATGCAGTTTTATCTTTCTAGGAACTTTTTGATGAAAAATACAGAGTATTTAAAAAAAAATAAGTTAATCTTTAGTTTCACAACATGTTAACATAGGAGAATCCTCCCTCTCAATTGACCTCTTCTTTGCCTAATGGCTTCCTTACTAATTTTTACAATAGCTAATAATCTGGATTAGCTGTCTTCCTGTGTTTTAGCATTCTCAATGATCTAGTTCCCCTTAACTCTAGTCTTTGACAGCACAACTTCAAGGCCTACCTCACCCTGACTTTTATTTTCTGTAACTTTAGAGAAAAACACTTGGGCCCCCCTTCTTAATAAATTTTTTTCTATTTTGTTGTTGTTAAGGGCTGCTGAGTTGGTTCCAACTCATTGTGACCCCATATAAGGTTTCCAGGGAGTGGCTGGTGAGTTTGAACCACCAACCTTGCAGTTCAAACCAGCCTTGTGGTCCATTGTATTATCCTGCCGCTCCGGACTCCATTTTATATTTAGAGAGAACTTTAATGTTACTTACCTTTCCTTGAGAGTGGCATTTCTACTTCTGAACTATGTGAGGGATGCCCCATTATCAATAAACAAACCCACTGCTAGTGAGTCAATTCGGACTCATGGTTTTAAGGAAGGAGAGGCAGTTTTTTGGTTAGTTTAACAGAAATTTTGTTTATGATTCCCTCTAAAGGACATACTCCTCCTTGAATGCTTGGAGATATTTTCTTGTAACAGTAATGAAGTTAAATCTAAGAAATCCTAGGTGGCCAAAGGAGACAGAGAAAGTTAGTGACTTACAAATTAAAACAAAAAAATTGGAAAACATGTTTTAAGGTAATTTTCAAAATTCATTGATGAGGAAAAAACGATCTAGGAATGATGTCAACTAGCATTGGAAAAAAAAAAATCTATATACAATCTCTATATACAGATTGGAGTAACTTAGTAAATGCATTATGAACCTGTAGGAAGAACTCAGCTATTATTTGAAGTAATTGCAGGTCTTTGTTCTTTGCCTTGAAGCACACTTGATTCCTGGCAGACACATCTTAGCCTCTGATACGAAACAGTGTGACTTCTTCACCTAGTGCAGACATAGGACTATGCTTTTCATGGTTTTTGTAAAATAGGCAGTAACACACCTATTATACTTTGAAATTTGCTTCGTTATGCTCTGCATAAGTGGTAAAAGCTGTATTGCTTTGCATTGTTAATTATGAACAAGAAATAAAACAAATTTGAAGATAACTATTCTGGGCATATTATGTATATATTGGAAATCACAAAATTTCTAGACATTGTGTGGCTCTTTCACGTTTGAGTTTGTGAGTTTCCCCCAAACTTTGTTTTCATTTAGAAATGTTTCTATTTCCCCATTTTTCTTTTATTTGTCTTCTTCACCCTTTTACACCCTAGTTCTAGCCTCAGTTTTACCCAAAGTTGATTTGAATTACACCAGATTGCAGCAAGCAGAGAAGGCGCAAATGGAAGCCGAAGATGAGGATGAGAAATATCTACAAGAATGTCTCAGTAAATCTGACAGTCTGCAGAAACATATCTCCCAAAAGGAGAAACAACTGTGAGTATTTTGCTCTTGGAAACAAATACTTGTGTAAACATAACTTGTCCTCACCATCCTTTCCCTTTTTTTAATGCATAATGCTGGTGGTCTTGTTAGGTGCCATCAAGTCGGCACCGACTCATAGCAACTGTATGCACAGCAGAACAAAAACACTGCGAGACCCTGGTCAATCTCACAATCATTGCTACACTTGGGCCAATTGATGCCGCCACTGTGCCCATCCATCTCATTGGGGGTCTTCCTTTTCTTCTCCAACCTCCACTTTACCAAACATGATATCCTTCTCCATTGACTGGTCTCTCCTGACAACATGTCCGAAGGAGTGCATTGACTTGTACTTCTTCCTACACAGATCTGTTTGTTCTTTTAGCAGTCCATGGTACTTTCAGTATTCTCCTCCGACACCGTAACTCAAACACATCAATTCTATAGTCTTCCTTATTCACTGTCCAACTTTTGCATGCATATGAGGTTATTGAAGATACTATGGCTTGGGTCAGGCGCGCCTTAGTCCTCAAACTGACATAATGATGCCAAGTGGATTGTGGGGTTTTCCTTAACAAACAAAAAAATGGCAACATCATGCTAATATCTATATATTTTTAATTCCCTTTATAATGTACAGCCTACTTTCACTCACATTGCATTGTGCCTCATAGCAGACAGAACAGAACAGGTGTCATATATCCCCGTTTGAGAAGAAAGTGAATTCAGAGATTGCTCAACAAGTCGGAAGTATTAGAGCCTGGATTCACTCTAACCAGTTAACCCAGGTCTCCCACTGACAGTTCAATTCTTTTTGTTTTCCCAATTTTTTATTGTGAACTGAGTGATAGTTTACATGGGAGAACATCAGCTTTACACCATCGTTTCATTACAGTCTCCTCCATGTATCATCATTCAACAGTATTTGCTTCCATTCCCTCTGGGGTTTTTTTTTGGGGGGGGGGATAGGGAGGGACGTACATAAAAACACCCAAGAATATATAATAATTTAAACAAGCAAAGTGCACATTTTGCAAGCTTGCCTCCTGGCCACCAGTCCCCAGTCCCTCTCTTTCCAAAAGTCCAGAGTCCTCAGCTGCTCCCTCTCTCCTTGTCCCCCCTCTGCCTCCATCTCTGGTGTTACTGCTTCTCTGGGTAGGGTCCCACATTCCGCTTGTGTTCTTCTCCCCTGATGGTCCTAGGGTCCTCTGACAGTTCAATTCTTAAACCACTGCGTTTCACTGCCTTCTTGTGAGACTTTTATTCTTTCAGCTGTTGCTTAGCATTAATCCAAAGGTTATTGTGTCTCCAGGTACGGAGTAAAATAGGGCTTTGTAACTTCAAGGAGCTTATGTTACTAAAGTACATGATGTTTCTAAGAACATTCATGTATGTTTTTTATCCGTTCTGCCAATCTATGTCTTTTAATATATTTAGATCACTTGCATTTAATTATTTATATATGACGAGAGCTTACATCATTTCATTGGTTTCTATTTTCCCGCCTGTGTTTTTTGTTCCTGTTTCATTTTCCCTACCCTCCTATAGGTTACTTGAACATTATTTTAGAATTCCATTTTGATATGTTCTAAACATTACATTACACCAGTAAAACTTTTCAGTCTACTGTTATCAACATTTTACCACTTTAAGTGAAGTTCAGAAACTATACTTCCATTTAGGCTCCTTTATTATATAATTGTGGAGTCCTGGTGTGGCGCTGTGGGCTAATGCGTCAGACTGCAAAGTCATTTGAACTGCAAGGTTGGTGGTTCAAGCTCACCAGCTGCTCCTTGAAAACCCTATACAGGGTGCCTATGGGTTGGCATCGACTAGAGGGCACTTAACAACAAAAAGTAATATAATTGTGACAGTTGTGAGGATGATGCAGGACCGGGTAGTGTTTTGTTCTATTGTGCGTAGGGTTGTTATGAGTCAGAAGTGACTCAATGGCATCTAATAACAGCATAATATCATTTCCTTAAATATTTTTTTTTTTGCATATATTGAAAACCACATCAGACAGTGTTTAGAGTGTTTACTGGGATCAGTAAACATAATTCAGAAAAGCGTTGTTCTGTCGCCGTTCCTTCTGTATCAAGTTTCCTTCTTTAATCACTTTATGTTTGAAGAATTTCCTTTAGCCATTTTTTTTACAACAGGTCTTTTGACAACAAATTCTCTTAGTTTTCTTTCACCTGAGAAGGTCTTCATCACCTTTGTTGGAGAAGTATATTTCTACTGGGTGCTTTCCTTTTAGAATTTGAAAGTTGAGATTCCGCTTTCTTTTGGGTCTCCATGAATAAAGTACCGTCATTCAAATCACTGTTCCTCTGTGAGTATTGTGTCATTTCGAACTGCTTTCTTTGTCTTTAGTTTCCAAAGTTTGATTATATTTCTGAGTGTGAATTTCTTTAGCTTTACCTATTTGGGTTTCAGTGAGCTTCCTGAATCTATATTTTTTGTTGTAATTGCACAGGTTTCTGAGCCCTTGTTCTTCTTTTTATCCAGTGTATTTTTTTTCTGTTGTCCAGATTAGGTCATTTCTATTTTTCTATTTTCAAATTAATTGATTCTTCCTCTAACATCTTCATTCTTCTGTTCAGCCTACCTAGTGCTTTTTTCAAAAATTGCAATTATTGTATTTGTTAGTTTTAAAAATTTCCTTTGCACTTCCTGATTTTTTTCTTTCTAGCGAGCATGCCTATTTTTCCATTTGTTTTCAGTTGCTCATGGAAACACATTTATGATGCTTGCTTTAAAGTTCTTGTCAGATAATTCGAAGTTTCTCTTACCCAAGTTGTTATGTCCAGGTGTTCTAGTATCATCATTTTTTTTCAAGCCAATCTTACATAGTTTGGGTATTATAAGACTCTGGATGTTGCTTAAATCCACTTTAGCAGGCCCCCTGAAACTACACTGGCAGAGGACTGTGGGCTTCTAAGTCCACAACCACCCTGGAGGGCCTACCCGGGAGAAGGGCATCTCGGAGCTGCTGGTCAGGGATTAAAGTCTAGGCTTCCCATCAGTCTCCACGGCCACTGTGGGGAGGAGAGCTGGTACTTTGTCAGCGGTGGTTGTGAATGGAAGTCGAGGCTCTTCACTTGATCTCCTCTGCATTACCACCAGGTGGGCACAGAAACTTAGGCGCCTGGCTCCACCTTTGCTGGGGAGGAGGAGGAAGGCCTTAGTACTGGCTCATGGGAGTAAAAGTCCAGGCCTCCCACAAGGACTCCACGGACACTGTGGGAAGGGAGGCCAGTGAGGGTGGAAGTCTCGGATCCCTGCTTGGCCTCTGCTGACCTGGGTCAGGTGCTTTGCTGTATCAGGCTGTTTTACTGTCAAACAGGCTTCTGGCTCGGCTGCCATGTCTTTGTTTTTTGGCAAGAGACAACGGGCTTCGGCTTGTCTTAGGGCTTCTTTTGTTTCTGCCTGTGGGTTGTGGGCTTCTGTAGGACCCCGTCTGAGTTACACAGGAAGCAAAAAGAAAAATGAGCCACTTTTCAAAGTAGTATTTTGTTTAAAATGTCCATAGTTTTTAACTGTACTTTGTAGAAGGTATAGGGGAAAATGTTTCTATTCCATGTTGTCTCTAGAACTCTAAAGTTCTTCTAGATCTTCTATAGAATAAACTTTTAAGAAGTTGGTGTACACAGTAAGTTGTTAGGCTAGAGAATATTATCTTGGCTGAAAATTTGTATCATTTGTACATTGTGAAACTAAAATCCATTCCAGCAAACAAAAACTACAAACTGCTTTTGATTAAGAACATACACTTTTCTCTTAATCAAAAGCACTCTCACTAAAGGCCAGTCTGTACATGCTTTTCAGGACTTCCTGTGGTCATAAAATTTACAAGGTGCCTTTAAGTCATTAAGTTTATTAATGACGCTCCGGGCTTTGTTGTGCAAGTTCCTTTGCCCTGCCAACTGGAAAGCAAGACTAGACGACTTTGTTGTTTAGTAGAATTCAATCTGGAAACTCTGGTATCCTGTGTTACTTTCTAGAGTTTGACAAAAATGGAGGTGAACTGATGTTTATTCTGCAGTGGGTGTAGTTCATTGATCCCTGACTGACCAAAGGCCCAAGCAATGGGAACTTGGACTGGTTTTGGCCTGCTGGTTAGTGTGTTTTCAGCTGAGAACGGTTTTCCTCCGCACAAGTCTTACATCTGCCCTATAATTGATTAGCTTCCAAGAGTAATATGCAAACTAGCACTTTATGCCAGGACTTTTTTTTCCGTTGCTGATGCAGCAAACACTCATTTGCTGATTTAGTGGTTGCCGTCATTCTTGTATCAGAATAAAACTTTTGTTTGTGATGAAAAATTTCAGATGGCACCGAAAGAGTTAAAACTGCACACTCCTCCACCTATCTCCATTCCTAAGATGAAAGCAATTTTAATTGTGTGATGTGTGCCCTCCCAGACAATTTCTATCCTTATATAACATGGGAATACAAAGTGATAAAAAATCGTGTTATTGCTTAAGAAAACATTGATACTTTGTGATCAGAAAACCCTGTGTGTGCTCCCACACTTACCAGAAATTTTTCTGAAAGAACCTGACTGAAGAGATAAATTAAAAAGTCAAAATAGACAAAGAAGATGCCCTTATTAAAGAATGCATACAATTGTCATATGAGAAATAGAACAGAAGTTTTGTCTTTTTTTCTTTCAAGGGTACAACTGGAAACGGATTTGAAGATTGAAAAGGAATGGAGGCAGACTTTGCAGGAAGATCTTCAAAAGGAGAAAGATGCCTTATCTCATCTTAGGAATGAGACCCAACAAATCATTAGCCTTAAAAAAGTAAACAGTGGTAAAACTTTGAAAATTGCATCTTGAAGAATGCTAAGTTATGTAAAAATATAATCTTCATTTAGATTTGTACCAAGAAAATAGGATATACTAGTTATCTTAAAGGTTATCATTAGGGAGATGAGCCAAATGAATGGAAAATAGTATGAGGGAGCTTTAAAAAGTTTCTCGGAAAATTTCATTATCTTTTCATTCCATTTTTCCATAAACTTTTGAAGCTTCCTTGTACATGAAGCAGCTGTGGACTATAGTTGTTTTTCTTAAAAATGTATAGTATAGTATGGAATTTATTACTTTTTGTTTTGTTAATTACATTTTGTCTTTTATTGTTTTGAAGGAGTTCCTTAACCTTCAAGATGAAAATCAACATTTAAAAAAAATCTATCTTGATCAAGAGCAAGCTCTTCAAGAACTTGGCAACAAGCTTAGCGAGTAATATTTCTTTTTCTTTCAACTAAGTAGTCATTGACTTTTGTAAAAGGTGCATGTATACCAGACCCCATTAAGAAGTAAATTGTAAACACAGGAAAGAAAGATTTGAACCTATAAAGAGAAGCAAAGTAAAAATCTTAAGTACTCCCTCCTTCCGAAGTATCAGTCTCCTCAAATAATTGATGTGTAAACATCCCATCCTATCTGTATGATTGCATATAAACTTATATGTGTGTGTTTATGTGTTTTTTAAAACAAATTCAAGAGGAATGGAAACCTAATTGCTAAAGATAGTTGCAGATTTATCGGTTATCTTTATTGCTTCTGAGATCATAGTCCCTAAAGTGGGTTCTAGTAGAACCATTTGGGGTCAGAAAATTTTTATCCTTTCTCAATTCTAGATCTCTTTTGCAATGACAAGAATTTAATGAGGACTGGAGAAGTTTTCTCAGACCTTATCAATTTATCTTCTGAAACAGTTCCCTTTTTCTTCCTCCTATTGTTTTAATGTAATAAGGAGCTCTGGTAATGTAGTGGTTACGAATCGGGCTGTGAACCTTAAGGTCAGCAGTTCGAAACTACCAGCTGCTCCATGGGAGAAAGATGAGGCTTTCTGCTCCTGTAAAGATTTATAGCCTCGGAAACCCTGTTCAGGGTCACTATGGGTCGGAACCGACTCGACGGCACTTAACAACAATTGCTGTAATATTTATTACATATCAGCAGATTGAAAGTTAAGTAAAAACTGTAAATCTCCCCACCCTTTAATATTCAGAATGCTAAATACAAGGGGATTTCAAAAAGTTCATGGAATAGTTCCATTTTTTCACAGTATTTTGAAGCCCCTTTGTATCTTTTGAAAAAAACAAAAACTTGTTGATGGTAAGGGACTGAGATTGGATCAGTGTTTTTAAACCTTTGCTTCGAACTGAACCTGAATTGGCTGTAGACTTTCTATAGACTGCTTGGATGGGGCAGTGGGACAGTCATGCAGAATGACACTGTAACTTAGGGAGGGATTTCTTTGAGGTTCTTTTGATTTTTGTGACAAGGCATATCAATCTTTCAGAAACAATTCTGTATTTTCCAGTTATTTAATACTATACTTGAACATGAGTATTGTTACTCACAGAATGATTACAGTGATATTATTGTGGAAAGAGAATGGGATCATCGGACAGACCTGAGTCAGCATCCCTATGTAGTATTTGTCACTTGCTCTTCAGCTCTTAAAACACATTTCCTATTTGTGAAACGGAGAGTTCCAAAGTCGCCAAAGGACTTGGTTTTCTTTTTGAGGCTAACTTTGTGACAGCACTTAGCGTAGTGCCTTCCCCTCTCTACAGCAGAATACCCTTTGCGTTGTCTTTAAAATGAGCAAGTCGGGTTTGGAAGTTTACTTTCCAACGATGAGTGTCTTAATGCTAACTAGAAAATTACTTGTAATAACGAAATAATTGTCTTATTATCGAGGGAGTCTTATAAAGAGAACGTGTGATGGATTTTTAAAGGCTTCAAACATTAACTAGTCTTCTAATCAAAGCATAATTACCATAGTTGTTGTTGTTAAGTGCTGTGGAGTTGGTTCCGACTCATAGCGACCCTGCACAGGGTTTCTGAGGCTGCAAATCTTTACAGGAGCACAAAGCCTCATCTTTCTCCCACAGAACAATAGCAGGTAGTTTCAAACTGCTGACCTTGCGGTTCTCAGCCCGGTTTGTAACCACTACGCTACCAGAGCTGTTAGGCCCATATTTATGACTAAAGTATTGTAACTAGAAGTATGTCAGCACCAGTATGTTTTCATAAGGGAAGCATTTGGTGTAGTCAGTGCCATTAAACCCATTGCCATCAAGTCCTTTCTGACTAACGGCAACCACAGCATATTGTAGACTATCACTGCTCCATAGGTGTTCTTGGCTTCCGTTCCGTTAGGTTTTCCAGGTAGTGCAGTCAGGCCACTCTTCTTGTGCTTATCATTTCCTGCATAGTCAGGTTTCCTGGGGCACGTGTGGATGTAAAGCCAGCCAAGAATGTTTAGTCTTCTGATAATGTTTTAACAGATGAAAGAAGCTTGGCCTTTTATTTTTATGTCTTGGAGCAAAGAACATCTGACGGGCAAAGCAGCTTCTAACATTCCCCTTCAATAATACAAACTTTGATATTTTACATGACTTCTGATTCAGTGATCTCATTTCTAAATATTAACATAAGAAAGATCAAGATGTTTTAATGAACAAATTGAAAGTTGAACAGTGGGCAGTAATTACAAGTAGTCGCCAACTTAAGACTCATTTGAATTACCAGGAAAACACTTAACTATTTTAGTATTTGTGTTACTTATCGTTAGTAATACACGTATGTACTACATATAATGTTTGCAGCACGGAATTCGCTGATGCAGCATTCGCAGATGTTCATTCATAGTGGCTGGATCGGAACTCAGGGTCAGAATCAAGGACTACCTTGTAGGCTAGGCACTGGACCTCAAGGTTGGTTTGAACCACAAAGTCAGCAGTTCAAACTTACTAGCTGCTCCTCGATAACCTTATACAGGGTTGCTGAGTCAAAACTGACTCGACCGCACTTAACACTTGTCCAAGAGGATTTTTAAAAGTTCATGGAAAACTTCCATTATTTTCTAACTGAAAATTTCCACAAACTTTCTGATGTCCCCTCATATATAAAACTGTATTCTTTTCATAGTATACATTAGTAATAATGATGTGATAAATTAATAACAAGTCAGTTTGAATTACAAGGTTGGCATATCAAGCTCACCAGCTGCTCCTTGGAAATCCCATGCAGGGTTGCTATGAGTCAGAACTGACTCCGTGGCATTTAATAACAAGTGAATAGCTCTCCTGATAAGGGTTTTAACAGCTAATGTGTTTGCTGAATTCTTTACAGGAAGCCCCAGGTTATGAATATTCAACTAAGTACAACCCATAGTTACTAACCAACCCTGTAAATCTGATTATAAATTTATTCATAATAAACAGGCACTATTTAGCAACATGCCATCAAAAACATTATTGTTACTATATTTTTATGTTAGCGATGTTTTGGTGACTATGGAAATGTTTTATTGTCTGAAAAACCAGTACCTTTCTAATAAATTACTATGTATTATGTACTTAAATATGTGTACTTAAATTCTGACTTAATCTTTTTAGATCAAAACTTAAAATAGAAGATATAAAAGAAGCCAACAAAGCACTGCAGGTAAGTAAACAATGTAGGGAAATGTGTACGTCTGTGTAATTGCTCCATCAGAAGGTAAGCCATGCATAACCTTGAACTGTCATTACTGAGTGACTAACTGGGGACTGAGGGCCATTGCCATTGAGTGGATCCTGACTCAGCGACCTCCTAGGACAGAGTGAGACTGTTCCATATAGGGTTTCTAAGACTAAATCTTAAATAGGAGCAGTTAACTCTGTCTTTCCTGGGAAGCCACTGACCTTGCAGTTAGCAGCCCAGTGCTTACCCCCCTGCATCACCATGGCTTTTATATCAAGGTTGTTAGTGCCTAGAGTCAGTTCCACCGCAGCGATCTTGTATGTCTCTGAGGATGTAAATCTTTGCAGGAGAGAAAGATCTTTCTCGTACATATTGGGGAGAGGAGTGGTGGTTGGTGGTGGCTGTATGCCACTGAGTTGGTGCCAAGGCACAGTGACCCTGTACAGGGTTTCCAAGGCTGTAAATCTTTACAGGGGCATAAAGCCTCAGATTTCTTATGTGGAAGAGCTTCTGGTTGTTACAAACTGTTGATTGACCTTGAGCAGGTTAGCAGCCCGACTGTTCCCGTGGAACAGCTGGTAGTTTCCAACTGCTGATCTTGCAGTTCACAACTACGTTACCATGGTTGTGTGCCATGAAGTCAGTTTTACTACATGGACCCTGTGTAGGGTTCCCAATGCTATAAATCTTTACGGGGGCATAAAGCCTCAGATTTCTTATGTGGAAGAGCTTCTGGTTGTTACAAACTATTGACTGACCTTGAGCAGGTTAGCAGCCCGACTGTTTTAGGGGGATATACAATGAAATTACTCAGGAGTAACAAGGACTCCACCTGGATATTTTCTTTGTAATAAGAAATGTTTCTTCTGTCCAGCCAGGATCTTGGTTATGGATAAATCATAAATTTTAGCCATCAAGTTTAAATGCTACTTAACCTCCATTTTCTACAAATGCTTATTACATAACAGCTATTTGTGAGTAACAGAACTTGAGGGAAATTGTCATGTAAAACTGAACTTAAGCTGAGGTTCTACCTGAAATTCCTCAAACATCTGATTTTTAACTTTTAATAATATAAACTAAAATTACAGTGCATTTTGCATATATCTAACTCCAAACTTTTGTGTGTTTTACATAGTGAAAATTTATCCCTAAAATGAGGGAGCTTCAGAAAGTCCATGGAAAATGGAATGAAAACATATTGGAAATTTTGAAGCCTCCAGTCCCATATTGTTGGATCAGATGATCTTTATGGTTATTTTCTTAAAAGCATTCTCATCAATAAAAGGTTATTAGTATCTTTTTTTTAAAAAAAAGCACTAGATTATGGAAGTGTTCGTGGCTAGCTATATAGAGAATGGTAAAATGAACCTGATCTACACATTACTGTTTTACTTAAATTCAACACATCCATATACTTCCTCCCCCAGCCCTGGTGGTGTAGTGGGTTATATGTGCCTTGGACAATATTATGATAAACATAAATTGCAAAGTCACCAGTTTGCATCCACCAGCTTGATCCTTGGGAGAAAGATAAGGCCATCTGTACCTATACAAGGTCACTGTGAATTGGAACTGACAACTGAGACTTGATGGCACACAACTTCTTCCCCCAACAAATTCCATACACCTCATCTGCAAATATTTCACTTTGTAGTTCTCAAAGATTCTCAGTTTAGATCCTCAGATTTATATTCTATAAAATGTTCATGAGCAAAAAGTGTCCACATGCACTTTTTAATTACCAATCTGAGCATCAACATTCTCACTTTTCTTCCTTCTAGGGACTGGTTTGGTTAAAAGACAAAGAAGCAACACACTGCAAACTTTGTGAAAAGGAATTCTCACTCTCCAAGAGAAAGGTAAGAAAGATATGAAGACCCCAATAATTTTAATACAAAATGGCTTTTTATTCATAAAATTTTTACTGATTTTTCTTATTTTATTAAGCACCACTGTAGAAACTGTGGGGAAATTTTCTGTAATGCCTGCTCTGACAACGAACTGCCTTTGCCTTCTTCACCAAAGCCAGTACGGGTTTGTGATTCCTGTCATGCATTGCTGATTCAGAGATGCTCATCTAATTTGCCATAGACTACAGAACTAAACCCTTATGGAAGAAAGTATGCATGATTAATGTTATGTATGGACATGTTTACAAAGTTCCAAACAACCCTTAAACTTCCCATAAGCATTGATACCAGTTTATCTTCACATGAGAATTAAGAGTTATTAATTCGCTGTTTTCTTCCCCATTATTTATAAAAATTTTAATTAGGCATAACTTAAAATAACTTTAACCTAATTCCCAATTGTTAACAGTAATCATGTAGTCAGTCCTTAAATTCACTGAAAAGTCCTCTAACATTTGCCTTATCTTGTTAGGAGTCTCTTAAAATTAAGACTTCAAATTGTTTTATTCTTCTTATCAATGTTGGTAATTTGGTGTCTATAATCTTCTGGAAATGAACTTTCAAGCTTCAGGGTTCTTAGAGAAAAAGTTGTAAATATTTCAAGTCAAAAGAATTTTCAACTTAAATTTAAGAGTCCAACTTTTTTTTTTTTTCCCCTCACTCTTTACCTCTTCCTTTGGCAATGGAAAAATATCCTTTTGGTGTTCTGAAACTACTGTTGTACTTGAAAACTTTCAGATACACTGGGCATTGATATTTGGCCTCAATTTTTCTTACTGAAACTTAACTAAGGAGCCCTGGTAGCGTAGTGGTTAAGAATCGGGCTGTGAACCTTAAGGTCAGCAGTTTGAAAATACCAGCTGCTCCACAGAAGAAAGACGAGGCTTTCTGCTCCTGTATAAAGATTTACAGCCTCGGAAAGCCTGTACAGGGGTCACTATGAGTCGGTTCCGACTCCATGACACATAACCACCACCCCCACCCTTTTTACCTTGTTACTTGCAGGTCACTAAATCTTGTTAAGAGAGTCTCAAGAAACCATTTAAGTATGAAAGCAAAAACCTTTCCCCAGGAAAATGTGTAATAGGATTAAGTACTGTTGAATCAGTTCTGACTCACAGCGACAATGTATAGAGGGTTCCTAAGGCCGCTGGTAACCTTGAACCACCAACTTTACAGTTTAGTTCAGTGCCACACCAGGAATCCAGAACAGAATTAGACTTTAGTTCAAAAATTATTAATAAACTTCCCTTCTTTAAGCTATAGAGTCATCACTGAGTTGGAATCAACTCAAGGATGAGGTTTGGTCTTAGGCTATCTTATCACTGCAGTCAGTCCACAATAAATACGGAACCACTTCTATACACCAAGGACTTGATGTGACCTTTGCCCTGTCAGGAAGTATATATACACTTAAACTATTTTAAGCATGAAAGATTGAATAAACACTAATTTTGACTGTACTGCTTACAGCATACCAAAAGAACCTAATGTATAAAAAATTATTACCTACAGCTCACCAGCTGCTCCTCAGAAACCCCATACAGGGTTCGACTCAATGGCACTTAACAACCCCCTCCCCCCCAAATAAAATCACTTAGGAATCTTTGTGTTATTTTCAGCTGTGCACTTTAAGTCTGTGAGCCTTTCAATAATGTCCTCTAGGACTAGTCATTTAGTGGTCAGTCATGTATCCCCCCTTCAGATCGAATCTTGATTTTGCAGGTCATTTCTTCAGGGTCTATAACTTCCATTAAGGTTTAAAACAGCTTAATAATAAAGTTTTCTAAATTGCCGAAGTTTAAAACCAGTATTTTACTTGAAGGATCTATTTTCTCTGTAATCCATAAATTTTCAGTCAGCTTTTAAAATCAACTTCAGTTAGAACTGAAATAGATTTTTAGGTGGACTTTCCTTAAACACTGATAGAAATGTCAAGATATGAATTATATTCTTAAACTGCTTTTTTATTGCTAAAGATTTTATGGTGGTTAAGGTAATAAGCATAAATGAAAATTTTCAAATACTAACATGTTTTTTACCGTTCCTGGCAAATGTAAACCATGATTTCTAGTTAATTTAAATTCTTTGCTATTCAAAATTGTTTCGTCATTGACTTGGGCTTTATAGGGTTGGACAGTGTCTATAACAGCAACATAACTTGCTGCATTTAGTTTTGGCTCATAATTTAAGAATTATTTATACTAAATCTGGATTTTTGTTTTAACATTCACAATTTATAATATTTTGTGATTATGAACTTAACACTACTTTTTCTTTTAAATTATGATTTGTTCTCACAGAAAGTTATTTAACTTAATAGATTTCACACATCATTCCCTCAGCTAGCCAATATTAAAATGCTATCATGGTGCCAAGGAATTGCAATTGTAATTCTTCTACCTTGCAATGTTTTTAAACTAAATGTGTAATTTTTTAAAAACCAAATAAAGATTTGAATTTTTTCCCTGCTTTAGGATTACAGGGCAACGTTCATTTAACATTTTATATATACTGTTAACTGCTTAAAAATTTTGAGAGGAAAAAGCACATGACCTTGGCTTTCAGTTACCTTAGGTCACTAAATTAAATCTTCAACTAAATATATACATAGTACCCTCTACCAATTTGATTTATAATCAGCAACCAACACAGTATTCTAGGACAACATACTTATTAATATTTATTACATTAATAACATTTCTAGCAAAAACAAGTAACAAGTTCAATAACTGATTTTACATCAATACGTTTCCATTTTTATCCATTAGCCAAATTGGAAAATACCATATTGATCAAAGGGATGAAGTAAAAAGCACCTTTCCCTTGCTACATATTAAACACAATGACTCTAAAACTCTAAGCAGATGTTAATTAAGACGCAAAAATCCAACGGCATGACTCATTTTAATTAAGACTATGACATGGACTTATGGTCTTACATTTTTTTAAGTACTCACTTACACAATTATTTTAAAATCATACGCTTTCACTATTGGGCAGGAAACTGAAGATACATTTGTGACTTACACTCACTCCACAGTAAATACCTATGTATTTATGCTGACTTTCCATGTTACAGGGAACCTTATTAACCTACTCTAAGACATCTTGCGATAACTTACAAATGTGTCATCACTCTTTAGAAAACATTTTTTGGTACTTCAGTCAAGTGCTGAGGGGAATATAGTCTACAATCTATGGATAGAATTTAAATTCCCAATACTCCCATACTCCACAATTATGAATATGTAGAAGTCCAGATACCTGTTAGACCATCATCAATATTTCAGTGCTGATAAATGACACCTGAAAAAGAATATAGAATTAGCTGGATTCATACTCCTGAAGTCACCTAAACTCATCTTTAGGTTTTATATTTACAGTATTATCCAGTAGAAATTAAAGGAAAAAGTTACACTATTCTTCAAACTATCTATTCCAGATTTCTGCAAAGCTGAACTGTTAGCTCTAAAATGACACTATGCTACTACTTGTAGAGAGCTAATAGTAAAATACATCAACCCAAATCTTATCAAGGCAGCACATATATAAAAAGTATCAACATCAGTGGTTTGAATATAAAAATTTATTTTTAAGTCAAAGTATGCAACAAATAAAACCTACAGAAACAGATCTTCCCTTCACAATCTGTTGCTTTACCAAATAATATTTTGAAAACACATTCCTTCAGTCATTATAAAGTTCTTAAAATACAAAAGAAATGAAATCTGTAAGAAAGTCTAGTAGACCAGATGCTGTTGTCAGGACTTATATGTTGTTATGATTCAGTACATTCCACGCCATCCACCTCCACTCATACCGCCTTGTCCATAGTATCCCCCACTGCCACCGCCACCTCCACCGCCACCACGACCTTAAAAAAGACATTGAGAATTGTTTCATAAGATATCAGTGGTATAAGACACTGAAAATAATGTGTGAATTCTTATCTGTATTACGTATGAGGATTAACAAATTGAACATCCAGAGTAATTAGATACTTACCATAACCACCCAAGCCATCAGGAGCACCATATCCACCACTGTAATTGTTCCCCATTCCCATTCTTCCAACAGATCCGTAACCTCCCTGATTATCTAGAAGAAAAAGAAAAGCTTTGAGATTGACTGCTGAGTGTATAATTTTACTTATTTAAAAAACTTTACATACCCATTCCATCTCTGCCGTAGCCTCCCATTCCAGAACCTCCCATTCCAGAGCCACCTCCAGGAGTAGAATTCAAGAAGAGTTCAATGTATCGATGTTCTTTATAAAGCAGAGGAGAAAGGAATAATCTATCAGATTTACCATGTAAATATTGACTAGCTATTAAACTGAAAATACACTTGCCAATTTCTTAGTGGGGTGGTAACAGAATTAAAATCTAGGTCTCACTGAGACTGCACCCTGGAACTCCAAACCAATGTTGGGGTCTGCGCCCTGGAAATCAAGTAAAAATTGCCTAAACAGATTTGATGACATAGTAGCGTAGTGGTTACGAGTTGGGCTGCCAACCTCAAGGTCAGTGGTTCGAAACTACCAGCAGTTCCGCCGGAGAAAGATGAGGCGTTCTGCTCCCGTTAAGATTTACATCCTCGGAAACCCTGTACAGGGTTCACTATGAGTCGGAAACACTTCTCGGTACTTAACAACAAAGTGTAATTTACCCAAGTTGATCAGTGAAGCTTAGGTGGTATTAATATACTTAAAGATATGGAAACTTACACACATCTATTAAATATCAGAGCCTGCCTCATTCTTCTAAAAAAATCTCATCTTTATAACTGTTCGTTATATTTAAGTGTTTAATTCAAAGTCCCTACTTTTAAGTACCATCAGTTGATTCTGGCTCAAAGACCCTGTATAGGGTTTCCAAAGAATGACTGGTGGGTTTGAACTGCCAACTTGTGGTCAGCAGTTCAGTATTTAGTCTACAGTGCCACTCCATGACCCCATAGGAAAAATTCCCAGGAAGGCATTAAAATCTAAAATTTTTAGAGACTGTATATGGTTTAGAGTTCCCAATTACTATACCAAGAGTTACCTACAAACAAATGAGACGTTTATTTTATAAGTGAGTTCCCATTTAGGAAGATACCATGCCAAGGATACAACTTACGCATGTTATTCTTATCCTTAGACATGGCAGCTACTGCATCTTCATGTGTCACAAACTCTACATCTGCTTCTCCTGTTGCTCTGCCATCAGCTCCAATATCAATGTGAACTCGTATTGGGTTTAGTGGTGAGAAGAACTAAATAAAATAAAAACATTATTTAAACTGAGATTCTTAAAATTTCTTTTAAAAAGATGTTAACTTAAAGTTCAACCTAAACAAATGAGCTTCATTTAGCTAGCTTTAATCTCAAGTAAACTAGATTTGTTAAGTGCTGTCAAGTTGATTCTGAGGAGTGGCTAGCCAACTTCGCAGTTCAAACCAACCTTGAGGTCGAGTGCTTTATCCTAGGGTGCCACACCAGGACTCCACAGCTTTAATCTCAAATAGCTAGGTTTACGCTATCCTAAAACACGCGGAAATTAGGACAATTGGTTCCCAACATCAAGAACAAAATTTCTTCTGCAAAATCCAAGATGAAGTTAAACTGGCTCATTCAAGTTACAGACACTCCTCTAACAAATTTAAAAGTAACTATTTCCAAATCATATAGTATCTACTCCCATAATTTTCAGCTCCAATTTGAATCAATGTCTAGCCTATACAGGGTTGCTATGGGTCGGAACCGACTCGATGGCATGCAGCAACATCTAGCTTAAAAAAAGTGCAGTGGCTCCATAAGATAAGCAAGCACTGGACTGCAAACCACAGGTTCATGATTCAAGCCTGCCAGCCGTTCCATGGATGAGAGACGAGGCTTTCTGCTCCAGCAGAGATTTAAAGCATTAGAAACCCATACAGGGTCACTGTGAGTACAAGTGACTCAATGGCACATAACAATCTAACCTAAAAAGCCAAAACCAAACCAATAAAACTGACTTATACATTACACTTTCAAAGACTGATACAACAAAGGAAATAACTGATTAGTTACCACCAATTCTGCTGCTCATTCTTTCACTATATTCTGAAGTGTATTTTATGAATTTAGCTTTCACTTTCCATGACTGGCACACGAATGGACACAAAAATGAGTCTTGGTGTGGCACTGTGGGTTAAAGCACTGTACTGCAAAGTCAGTTTGAACTGCTAGGTCAGCAGTTCAAACTCACCAGTCACTCCTCATACAACCCTGTTAGGGATCGGAACTGACTTGATGGCAGTTAACAAATGATACAGTGGAGTCCTAGTATAACACTATAGATTAGCACTAGACTGCTAACCAGAAGGTTGGTGGTATAAACCCACCACCAGCAACAACACTGATACAATCATGATGGCAAACAGTGTGGCAGTTCCTCAAAAACACTACCTACCAAATGACCCAGCAACCAACTACTAGGTACACACCACAGAAGCTTGAAAGTAGACCCTCAAAAAGAACACCAACGGTGACTACAGTACTTTCACTTTTAGCTGGAAAAAAATCTAAATGCCCATCAAAGATGAATAGATAAAATGTGGTACATACATAAAATGGAATACTACTCAGCAAATACGAGACATGAAGTACTGATACATACTAGAGTCTAGATAGACCTTAAAGACATGTTGAGTGAAGTTAAGTCAGTCAATCACCAACAGACAAGTATTGTCTAAGCTCACTCAGTAAAAAGACAAACTTGTAAAAAGGAGCTCTGGTGGCATAGTGGTTCCATGTCAGACTGTTAACCTCAAGGTCAGCAGTTTGAAACTACCAGCTGTTCTGTGGGAGAAAGATGAGGCTTTCTGCTTCTATAAAGATTTACAGCCTCAGAAACCATAAGCAGGGTAGCTGTGAGTTGGAACCGACTCCACAGCATACCACCAACCACCAACATAAAAAGTTTAAGTAGCAAAAAAGCAGCCGCTTTATGTACAACCAACACCTCATGATATTTGGTTCTTTTATTTAGAGGTTTAGGGTCATGAATTCATGAGATAACCCAGTTAACTCGTCTAGTAACGTGTTTAGTGCTTCTGTTCTGTTTCTTGGTTTGCTGAGTAGTGTCTGGGGTCTTACAAAGATTATAAGAAGCCATCCAATCAATGGTTTCTAATTACCCAGAGCAACAGAGGTAGTAGTCAGCAATAGGAGAATGTGGAATGTGTGGGTAATGAATTGCCTCCATAAACAACTGCCTTCTTTGCCACGAGATCAGAACTAGATGGTGCCCAGCTACCACTGCTAAAGTTTCTGATCAAAAATCCTTCAGAAAAATCCTGATCTAATTGGGGAAAATACAGAACATTTTCATGGACTTTATCTAGACTGGAGCCATGGAGGATAGATGAACCCTTGCAATTATTACCGATAGTCTTTAAATCAAATATATATATATATATTCCCTTAAGTAATCGTAAACTAAATAATAGTTTAACTTAATAAAGTCTGCCTAGAGCTGTATTAACTCTTTCTATGGGATCAAACTCACAATAGCAACTTGAAAGACTAGATAGGAACTGTTTTTGCAAAGTGTTGAGTCAGTTCTGACTCACAGCAAGCCTGTATAGGGTTTCCGAGGAGTGGCTGATAGGCTTGAACAGCCAGCCTTGTGGTTAGCAATCCAGTGCTTATCCTACAGCGCTACACCAGAACTCCAAAAATGAACCGTCGAGTCAGTTCCAACTCATAACAACCTTGTATTGGATTTTCAAGGGGTGGCTTGAACCACCTACCTTAGGGAGCAGTTAAGTTTATGTTAATGAAGAATGAATGATCAACTCAGGAGGATAAGAATAGTTGTACACTTTGAAGAATATAAATTAATGCCATTAAATTGAACATGTAGAAACTAAATTGGTGTTTATTTCTTGCTGTGTACATTCTCAACAATAAAATTTATAAAAAGAAGAGGAATACAAAACATCAAGAAGCTCCAAAATTCAGACCCTGAGGTTAAGTATAAAACCAGTAATGATTACTAAAATTACTTACATTAGCAATGTCGTTTTCAGTTGCACGAAAAGGCAACCCCCTCATATGTACAAAATGACCACCATGAAAACCTGAACTTGCATCACCAGCTCCACCATAACCATGTCCTCCCATACCTGGAGAATAAAATTTCCAAAGACCATAAACTATTGAAATACTTGAAAGAAAGCATTTCAACAAAATACATTTCTCCCTATACACTTACTCATTTTTCTTGGATAATTCCAAGAACTCTTAATAATTACTCTAATTATCAAATGGAGAATTTGTTAAGTATACATTAAATACTATAAAAGGAATGAATCAAAACATGTCTATATTGACTTTCCCCTTTAAAATAGTCACCTATATTACTATGTGAGAGTCTTGTTGTGATGCTATAAGATAAGCACTGGACTGCTAATCAGAAGGTTGATGATGCAGACCTAGCAGCCGCTCCTTGGGAACCCTATACAAGGTCACTATTGAGTTTGCACCGACTCGACGGTACTTTGCAACAACACAGTCCCACTTCTTGGTTGCACAGTAGACATTTTACCTCTTCCATCTCTCATCCTGTCATCAAAGCCATCGTTTCCATAGCCATAATTATTATAGCCACCATAGTCGTCAAAACCTCCATAACCTGTGCAATGGAAGGAGAAATGACATGAATATACCTTTGAGGGGAGAGTTCCATCATCTAGTTCAAAAAATACTTAGTATGCTTTTTAACATACATGTAAAGTCAAATTTACTTTCAACTCAGTGCACATGAAGAAAAAAAGTGGTTAACGTTTGGTGAAAATTAAAAACCTCAGAGGGATAAACTCAGACATGCAAAATTTCATCCCAAAGCCAAACAGAAAAATAAAAATATTTTCAATATTTCAATTTTTTTATCTGAATACATTATTCTAGGTGTCAATATGTACATCAATTGTCCCACAGCTGCCCATAGGAATCCATATTTTCATGAACAGGTTTTAAAACCCAGTAGGTACTGAAATTACTGCCATTTCTGTATTTCTTGACAAAGTGTCAGGAACATTAAGAAAATGACAACAGAACCTTTGTTCATTAACTACACATACCACCATCATATCCATCACCTCCTCGTCGCATTCTGTCATACATACTTCCACGCCCCGCTCCATAATAACCCCCTCCTCTGCCTCCTAGGGGTCTATCATATGGTCCCGGTCGCTGTCCCAGCAATCTTCTTGGTGGGTCATAAAATCCTTTGATTTCACTCCTGCTACTTCTGAAGATCTCAATATACCTATTTAAAAAAATGTTTTAAGGTACAGGTTTCAGCATAAACGAATTAGAGTAAATAAGATATTGGGCAAAATGCATTAAGTTGGTCTACATCTAGTTATATAACCCATTTAAAATTGCCTAAGTACACCATAAGTTAACATTTTTACACCTATAAATATTTAAGTTTTACATAGAGAAACTAGTAATTTACAAACAATACATAAAATATAATTTTAGTTTGTTTCCTTTAGTACATGATAGGTGTTTAAAAAAAAAAAGATGATTACACAAAAGCATTTATCAACATCCTATAGAAAATGGAAACAATCTAATTTTAATTTAAGTAAACTATTAGCTTTAACTCCCCACCCCAATCTGTAGTTTCCAAGTTAAATTTAGATAATTATCAATTCTTAAACACTACCCCAGAAAAATGTTATGGTTAACCCCCCCATTTAATAAATAGTGACCCACAACCCCCAAAAATAAAAATTTAACACCATCCCAAACTCTCCATCCCCACCTGTGCCCTATTCTTTCCTTGTGTTTCCCCAGAGCATTTTCTGCTATCTCCTTTGAAGCAAACTGCACGAAGGCCTCCCCTGTGCTTCTCCCCTGGTAGTCCATCGTCAATGTTATCCCATTTGGCACGATTTCCAACCCTTTAACCCAAGGACAAATAACCCCATCAAGGGGAACAGTGTTAAAGGCTGAAACATTCCCATCTGAATCAAATATTTAAAACAAATCTAAACAAAACAAAACAAAAAAGCTTAAGTTTCCCATCACCCCATAATACAAATGGAAGCTTTTCTGTCAAATATTGGATTAAATACTTTTTTTTAGCTACCAGCGTCTTTTAAAATTACATACATACACTAAGCCCACCTACATTACATTAAAAAAGAAAAAAAAAAGCTACAAGTAAGATTTAACTACGCTCCATATGCCAATTCATGGTTCATGTCATCACACATTATTCTCAATTAAGTTTACTGGTTATCAGTTAGTTCTTACACATTCTATATAGTCTGTATTGAAATATTATTTGGAGCACATTTCATAGTTTAGAGCATTAACCGTAATAGATAAAATTAAAAGGTTCCCAAAATATATGGGTTTAAAAACTAAAAACTGAGTAACAATATAGTACAAACAAAATTAAAATACTACTAAACTTTGACTAATACTAGAGGTACCTTGAAAGAACTGAACTATTTCCTCTTTGCTGCAACCAAATGGCAGTCCACGAAGTCGTACTGTCCCATCACTAGCGTCATTTGGACCATTATGTTTCATAACCCAATCCATCTCAATACCGTTTAAGTGCTATAAAAAATAAACAAGCACATAAAAGTAGTCAATCAAAATATATTCTTTCCAAAGATACTGAAGAAACACCTCAATGGTGTTACAACAGGAAACATGATGCTCAGTGAGTGAATCCCAATGCCACAACACAATGTACAACAACCTTCTACTTTTAGGTAGACAGACTCAAAGAATCAGGCAGTGAAATTCCAACCACCCCAAAAAGTACTGAATTTCTAAGGACCAAATATATATTGTGCCTAATTTCCAGAAGTCATAAAATTTCACTATCAGTATTCAAAACCCTAGTTTGTGACCAGTCACCTTATTCTAGCCTTTTCCTCCTGCCAAAATAATTCAAGTCTTCAGATTTCCTTGTTTACTGAAGTTATGCAAATTCTTTAATACCAGAATTCATGAAAAAAATTATCTGTAGTGCTGCTGGCCATTCACATCAGGAGTTTAAAAAACAGAAAGAATGTGCACTTCTTTGATGTTGGGGGGAAAAAGTAGTAGAAAAGATTTAAACATTCTCATGAGAAAAACTGAGTTAATGAAAGTTGACTGTTTTGAAATAAAACTGAGGTAAAATACCCCTCAAAAGTGAATGCTTTCCAAGAGTATTTATTAGTGTTCTAGCAATCATTGATGCTAGTAGACAGAAGATTATTAATGCTCTACTTGTTAGCCGTGGACATGCTTTAAACAATTAAAAATACCGTAAGACCCCCCCACCCATATGAATCCATCCACCTAGTTCCTTGATGAAACCATCCTTTCCTTTGAAATTCCTGAACTTTTTCAAGAGGCTAATTCAGAAGTCCTTCACCTGCAGAAGCTTACCAGGGTCATACAAAGTTTACTATGCAGCTGTAAAATCCTGCTCACCTGAGTAAATCAAAACTTTCCCTCACCACCCACCTTTCCCCCATCCCTTTTCTTGTAAACAATGTTTAAGGAGTATGTATTTCTTAACAATACTAACGTTAACTTAACATGATCTAATTATCTGTGCCACAGTTAGGGGTGGTATCTGCAGAATAAAATTTCCATTTCCGAGAATGTATGCACCTAAAATATGCTAATGGAGAAATTCTCCATTGTGAATTTCTTCCCTTTAAAAAACATTTCTTAAAGTAAGAGCTCCAAGAAGAGTATCAAAATAGAAGGAATCCAAACTTGTAGCTGGCATTATCACAAATTCTTGTTCATAACATCTGGTATGAATTTTTAAGAGTGTGAAACTCTGGGTTTGAAGCCCTAGATCTTCTCACTGGGTTTATTTAGAGCAAACTAATGTTCTCAAAGGTAAACATCAGACTACGTATTTCACCTGTTAAAAAACAATTATTTAAAGCACGTGACCTGCCACATGATAAGCACCCAAAGGTGACCAGTGTTAATGGATTTAATGTAGCCTTACAAAACTAATGGATACACAAAATACCTGAAAACCTTTAAAGAGAGAAAACGGTTCTGAGCCTTGAAAGAAAAGACTCTTAAAACAATTATCTTTGTCTTTTCAAACAAAGGTTTTGCCAAGTAAAAAGTTTAAAGTCTTTTAAAGCATTCATCTGAAACAGAGAAGAGCTGTTTTTCTTTAAATACTGTTCTGCAGAGAGCCACAAATCAATTAGAAAAAGTTCAATCGGAAACATTAGAAATCTCTACCAATTCTTAAATGTTTATTTTCTATAAATTGTGAAGGAGCTCTGGTAGCATAGTGGTTACGAGTCGGGCTGCCAACCACAAGGTCAGCAGTTCGAAACTACCAGTGGTTCCATAGGAGAAAGATTAGGCGTTCTGCTCCCGTAAAGATTAACAGCCTCAGAAACCCTGTGCAGGGTTGCTATGAGTCAGAACCAACTCTACAGTACTTAACAACAACAACAACAACAACAACAACAAGGGACTATTATTGGTGTGGCACTGTAGGATAAGCACTAGACCTAAAGGTCGGTTTGAACTGCTCCTTGGAAACCCTATACAGGGGTCCCTATGAGTCGGAATCAACTAGACTGCACTGAACAACTGAACTTGGTTCACTTTTTCCCAGTGGAGGATCATCCAAAGTCAAGTATTACTTTATAATAAAAAAAACGTGTGCAGTCAATCTAATCCATTCTATATATCATTTTCTCACCCCTCCCCCTTTTTTTCAATGTAAAGATTCTACTTCAGGAACCAGCACCAAAAAAGGAGGGGCAGGTACAAGTACCAAACAAAACAAAAAAAAAAGGGGTGGGGGTTTTAGTTTATTTTTACTACACATCTTAGCACCTGTAGCATAGTGGTTACGAATCAGGCTGCGAACCGCAAGGCCAGCAGTTCAAAACTACCAGCTGTTCTGTGGGACAAAGATGAGGCTTTCTGCTCCCGTAAAGATTTACAGCCTCAGAAACCCTGTACAGGGTTTACTATGAGTCGGAATTGACTCCACGGCACATAACAACAACGAGAAAATCTCTCATATAAAGATTAGGCAAAGAAAAACACACTGTGTTACAATGACTAGGGTGGAGAGACTCATTCTTTTTCTTCTTTTACAAAGGGGTACATAGTAGAGTCACCATACCTAAAGTGTAGCAACACTATTTTACATTTGGGAAACCTCAATCAGCCTTAAGGTTTGAATTATTTTATACAGCGATTCTCTATGCTTATGAAAAGTACACATTAAAGGGTAGGGGAAAAAAGCTTCATGTGTTTATTAATCCTTCAAAGTACTAAAAATTTAAGAGTCTAGAATTCTTAGAAAAACAAACTCTAAAGCAATACAAGAAAGTGCTCTGTGGATAATATCTTAAAGTGGTCTCAGAAACCACCTACTTTACCAATATACAGGATAATCCATCTCAAACTTTAAGGCACCAGTGCCCTGTCTAATCACTTCTAAACTTTAAAAAGAATTCAATTGTTACCACCAATTAAAAACACCGGTAGTTAAAAGCTGAAAGAAAAATGTTCAGAATTTTTTTGAGGCTTTAAATATGAGAGGGGCTTCAAAAATTTTTTTGGAAAATGAAATTAAAAGATAATGGAAACGCCCTTGGATAGTTTTTCCAAATATGCTAAGTGAAAAGAAGTCAGTCACAAAAGACCATATCGTGATTCTACTTTATATGAAATGTCCAGAATACACAAATCTAGAGATAAGAGAATCATGATTGCCTGGGGAGAAAAGAGGGGAGTCAAAAGGGAGGATGTGGACATGAAGTATTAAGGATGAGTGCTAATGGGGGTACAGGGTTTCTTGTTAGGGTAATATGTTGTTGTTAAGTACCAAGGAGTCTGTTCCAACTCAGAGATCCTACCCAGGGTTTCCAAGGCTGTAAATCTTTACGGGAGCAGACCACCTCATCTTTCTCCTGCAGAACCACTGGTAGTTTCGAACTGCCGACATTAAGGTTAGCAGCCCGATTTGTAACCACTACGCTACCAGAGCTCCTTATATAAATTGTTCAAAATTAGATTTTAGAGATGGTTTCATAACTCTGTATAGTTTCATATTAATAACCACTCGTGTATATTATGGTATGTGAATTACATCTCAAAAAAGCTGTTATATGTATATATATATTAAAAAAAAATTGAACTATGTTGTTAGTGTGTCGAGCTGGTTCTGATTCATCTCAACCCTGTATAGGGCTTCTGAGGCTATAAATCTTTGCTGGAGCAGAAGGCCTCATCTTTCTTCTGCAGTGTCTGGTGGGCTTGAATGGCTGACACTGTGGGGTTCAGTCCTGTGCTTATCTACAGAACCAATACACAGCCCAACTAAAATATGTTGTTGTTAAGTGCCATCGAGTGGTTTCTGACACATGACGACCCTATATAAGGGTTTCCAGAGAGTGCACTTTAACCACCCACCGTAAGGTTCAAACGACTTTGCAGTCCAGAGCATTAACCCACAGCGACACACCAGGACTCCTAGCATGTTTCTCAGTGAGTTGATTCAACTTACAGTGATCCTGTTCAGGGTTTACAAGGAGCAACTGGTGGGTTTGAACCACTGACTTTGTGGTTCAAACAGACCATGCTATCCAGTGCTTTATTCCACAATGCCACACCAGGGCATATTATATCCTCTGAAATAAAGACTGAGTGCCTCAATAAATAACTTTCTATAGAGGAGCCCAGTGATGCATAAAATGAAAATCTGGGGGGAAAAAACGGTTCTAAAGTTTAACTAAAATGGGAATTTTATGTCATCCCTCCATTCCAATGTGTAGTGGTTATGAATCGGGCTGCTAATCTCATGGGCAACAGTTCGAAACTACCAGCTGTTCTGCGGGAGAAAGATGAGGCTTTCTGCTCCCATAAAGATTTACAGCCCAGACACTCTGTACACTATGAATGAGTCGGAACCCACTCCAAGGCACATAACAAGAGAAACGAACTAGTACCTAAGGAACTCTGGCAGCATAGTGGTTACGAACCAGTTTGTTAACTTCAAGGTCAACAGTTGGGACTATCAGTCCTTCCAGGGGAGAAAGATGAGGCTTTCTACTCCGGGAGAGATTTACAGCTTTGGAAACCCTATAAAGGGTCTATAAAGGTTGGGAAAAAAACAAATACCATCACCACCACCACCCATACCTAAAAAAATGTGAGCTGTAGAAATTGATTCTTAGTTATTAAATCATATCTGTGACCTGCTCATAAGCTTTTAGTCATGTCATATACTACTTTATAGGAAGCGTGGTGGCTCCATATGATACTCACTGGACTGTGAACTACAAGGTCTGCAGTTTGAGTCAGCCAACAGCTCTGTGAGGGAAAACATGACACTTTCGGCTCTTGCTAAGCCCCAGAAACCCTATATACAACCACTATGGTGAAACCACTTAGAAATATATTACATATTACTGTGGCGTTAGCAGCCCAATTCATAACCGCTACGCTACCAGAGCTCCTTACTCTATAGGAAACCCTGGCCCATCTTTTCAAAATCCTCTAAAATCGGTGTGGAGGTAGAATTTTAGTGGAAATTTCCAAGGCAATCTTGACTAAGCATCACAGACAATCTTCAACAACAGTCAGGTAGTTACTTTTTTTAAAAAAAGCTACTAAAAAAGTAGCTAACGGTGTTCTTACACAGAAAACTAGTCTCAGACCTCCCCCTCCTCCCCTAAACTGTGTTAGGTGAAAATAACCTATCCAGTTCTCTGTTCTCAGGCAAAACCCACCACCTCCACATGACTAGGCTCAGTTAGGGTTTCTAGTCAGTAGGGTTTGTCCCGCGGCCAAAGTATCACTAAGCTTCTACAAGAAAGAAAAAACATGCCTTGCTGCCCAAAGAAAGTAATTTCTTTAAGAGTATTTTTAAGTATTTCCTTTCTGGCCTTATTGCCAAAAGGAATAAAAAAAATCTGTGCACAAAGTTTAGAACCCTTGGAAATCTTTTGTAAAGACCAACTCAGTTCGTATGCATACTATACTGTCATTATTTGTGTTGTTTTCGAAAATGCTACTTAAACTGTGCTCTACTCCACAAAGTTTTCATTTGGTAAACCACCCACCCCTAAAAGTTCAGACAGCCGTAACCAGTTTACCGCGCCCACCCCACCCGCCTGCTGGAGCTACAGCCCCCAATCTTTATTCCCGAACGGCTCCGCCGTGTTCAACGAACCTTTAAGGTTAAGTATGGGAGTCCTGGCGTGGCGCGGCAGGACAAGCACTGGACCGCTAACCGCAAAGTCGGCGGTTCAAACCCTGCAGCTACGTCCTGGGAACCCTATCCAGGGTGGCTGAGTCGGAACCGACTGGCTAGCCGTCCCCCCGCCCGGCGGCCGTATAAAGGCGGCCCTCCTTTGTCCTGGGCGGGGAGGGGAGCGCGTCGTCGCCATCGCCTCTCCCGAGCTCAGCCCTCCCAACTGGGGAACCTGCGCCAGAAGTCGTTCCCAGTCCTGCCATCCCAGGTAGTCCGCCGGGATTGCGGAGGGACGGAGGGAGGACGGGCGGGCGGCAAACCGGGGTGGGAAGCCAGACCCACCCGGCGCCATTTCCACTGGGAATGCGTCCGATAAGCTAATCCAACCTGCCCAAATGCCCTGCCTTCCCCAGCGCCCTCCGCTCCCTTGTCTCATCCTCTCCAGGACAACTGGACCGTCAGCCTTCTACACCCGTTTTCAGAAGTTGGGTCAAAACGCAGTAACAACGGATTAGGGCGGGAAGTCCAGGGAACCGCGCCACCGTACTCAAAATGGCGGAGGCTAAACCAGCCGGGGAATAAGGGGGGAATGCTGGATACCCCCCACCTAGGTTTCGTCCACTCTCTTTCACCTGAGCGAGTCCTCCCTCTGGAGACTGCCTTCCTTGAAGTGGGACATCACCCGGGAGGCACAGCCGGTTGGCCTCCGAGCGGCGACCTCCACATTTCCCTCCATCCCACCCAACCCCCTCTGGGTCTCTTTCGTCCTACTCCCAATTCCGCTCTCAACACCACCAGGCCAACCTACCCCCTTTTACTTCAGATACCCTGTCAGGAGACGGTAACGCTGGCTCCGGTACACTCGGGGTGCGGTCGTGGGGCTAGAGACGCTGCTCGCTTCGCTTAGCGTTCCTCACAACGGTCCTCCCAACTGTCTCCGGCGGTAGCAACCGCTAAGGGAGCTACGCAACAGAGCGACTGGTTTGGGGGAGGGGAGAGAGCCTGCGAGAAGGAGGGGGCGGAGCGTGAGTAACGCAGACGGCCGGCCGCGATATCGCGAGAGACGAGACTGTCTTCTTGCTGTGGGGCGGCAAGGAATGACCTCGCGCGTTCGCGGGAGGACCAGCGGTGTTGGAACTGGGAGAAAAAGGACTGGTCCAGTGGCGCTGTGGATCAGCACTGGATTGCAAACCACAAGTTCCGGCAGTTCAAATCCACTAGTTACTCCTGGGGAAATTTATGAGGCTGGATTGGACCCGACAGCACTTAATTGTTAAAAGTTAGAGAAAGAACCTCAGCGGGCTCCGCCTTCCTTGTTTATCGTAAAACCATCAGTCACATAGACAACATATCACCCTCCCTCGGAAACGATGTGAAGCCCTACCAGTGCGATTTGAAGGAACGGTACAGTGGCCCATCATGAACAAACTCCCTAAAGGCTCCTCATCCCAACGTCACCTGCTGGAAAGGGTGCCAGGTGGTTTGGCTGCCAAAAAAACGCAGCGAAGCCTTTGCCTGGTCACCATATTTGCATTAGGCAGTAAAAACGGAAATACTCCCTGGCTGCAAATATAAAAAACGTCCATTAAGGCCAGATTTCGGCTCTCTGGCGTGGGGTCTCCTTACCCGGGCTCCAGCGCTGCCGCGCTCTAGCACTCGCAACCGCACTTGGTCCTGCTGGTCCAAGTGGAAGTGCATCGCAATTAATTTTCTCTCTACTTCGTTTCCCATTTTTCTGTATGCAAATCTTTCCTCACTTTACCCTCTTTGTTTTGTGTTTTTCTGTTCATCTCTCCTACCTTTCTATCCTGCTCCCGTAAAGATTTACAGCCTCGGAAACCCTGTACAGGGTCCCTCTGAGTCGAAACCGACTCCATGGCACATAACAACAACAACAACTACCCAAACGGAGTCCTGGTGTGGCGCTGTGGGTTCATGTGCCAGGCTGCAAAGCCGTTGAACTGCAAGGTAACGGTTCAAGCTCACCAGCTGCTCCTTGGAAACTCTATACAGGGTCGCAATGGGTCGGAACCGACCCGACAGCGCTTCACAGCAACAACCAAATAGTCAACCTATATGCTGAGCAAATAATCGGAGAAGCTGGGTTATATGAAAAACGTGGCATCGGGATCCGCAGAAAACTCATTAACAACCTGCGATATGCAGATGATACAACGTTGCTTGCTGAAAGTGAAGAGGACTTAAAATATTTACTGATAAAGATCAAAGCCCACAGCCTTCAGTATGGATTGCATCTTTATGTAAAGAAAACAAAATCCTCACCACTGGACCAATAAACAACATTCTTATCAACAGAGAAAAGATTGAAGTTGTGAAGGACTTCATTCTTCTTGGATCAACTACCAACACTCATGGAAGCAGCAGTTAAGAAATCAAACTACGAATTGCATTAGGCAAATCTGCTGCACAAGACCTTTTTAAGGTGTTGAAGAGCAAAGATGTCAGCTTGAGGACTAAGGTGTACCTGACCCAAGCCATAGTATTTTTAATAACCTCATAAACTAACCTCATAAGCATGCGAAAGCTGGACAGTGAATAAGGAAGACCATAGAAGAATTGATGCTTTTGAGTTATGGTGTTGGAGAATATTAAAAGTACCACGGGCTGCCAAAAGAACCAACAGATCTGTGTTGGAAGAAGTGCAGCCAGAGTGCTCCTTGGAGGCCTGGATTACTAAACTTCGTCTCTCATACTTCAGACATATTGTCAGGAGGGACCAGTTGCTGGAGAAGGGCATGTTTGGTAAGGTGGAGGGCCAGAGAAAAAGAGGAAGACCCCAGTGAGCTGGATTGGCAAAGTGGCAGCATCAGTGGGCTCAAGTATGACAACAATTATGAAGTTGGCCCAGGATGAGGCAGTGCACAGGGTTGCTATGAATCGGTACCGACTCGATGGCACCTAACAAAAACAACTAAACCATAAGGGCAGTTTGAGCCTATCCAAGGGTATTTCAGAAGACAGACCCAGGGATCTAATTCCTTTGGTCACAGCTCTGAAAACCTGATGGTGTAGTTCTACTCTGCCCACGTGGGTTTGCTATGTTAGAATCCACTCATTGACAACAATAATAAGACTCACCAGCAAGGTTCCTAATCACACCTATGACCTTTTTATAAATTACAAAAAAGGTGCAAGCCAAGTTTCTAATCTAAGAGTAGAGGGCAATCCCAATAAAGAGATTAATAATGCAGATTAAAGTGCAAAGGTAGGAACTTGGTGTGTGAGAAAGAAGGAAGTCAATTTGACCACAGTTGAGTGTTCCCGTAGGTTGAGTTTAGGATGGAAATGTGGAAAGAGCTAGGTTGTAGACAACCTTCAAAGTCCAGCCAAAAGATTTTGGAAATTAACAGAGTTACATGTGGTGGTAAAACTTGAAGCTCTACCATGGGTATAAAATGAGCCATCTCAGAAGCAGGAGTGGGGGTCTCACTACCATCAGAGAAAAAGAGCCAGGAGTACAGCATGACCTTTGTACTCCAAGATCCCTGGGTACTGAACCTTCTCCACCCAGGGGCAGAAAGCTGTGGCACTGGTGGAATAGCAGAAGAGCAGCAACAACAGAAGCCAAGAGCCAGCACACCAGACAAAGCAGTGGACTTTCCCACAGAGCAAGTAAAGTTGAATGACTTCAGGCAGGAGGCTTGCTTGCAGAGTCCGGTATCTCCAGGCAATTAAGTGGGAGAGCTAAGTTTGCTGACCCATGGAGCTAGAGCTGAGTGCCTTCAGGCTGATGCTTATGGTGGTGTGTCCTGTGGACATTTTACCAACAGCCTGAAAAGAGCTTTGTTAATAGTGGCCTGGCAGAGAGATGCCCACCTGTGGGCATGGCAGAGGAGAGGCTCTCCTGATTAGAACATTTCTGACCCTGGATTTCTGATCCTGATTTGTAACCTATTAAGTTCTCTAATAAACCCACAACTGTAAGTACTGTGTTCTGAGTTCTGTGTGGCCATTGCAATGAATTATTGAACCCAGCTGAGCAGAACGCTGTGCGAGGGATTGGCCTTGAGATATAGAACACAGCTGAGTAGAACGCTGTGAGAGGGATTGGCCATGAGCTATAGAACACAGCTGAGCAGAACGCTGTGGGAGGAATGATTGGTGTAATTTATTTTTTGCAGTTTCTCTCTGTGCAGAGCAAAGAACAGTGAAGAAAATCAAACATGCATGAAAACCATTAACCCAAAAGCTTATGGACCCTGCAAACCTCAGTCTCCACAGTCTTAAACCAGAACTAGATGGTGCCCTGCTACTGCTACTGACTGCTCTGGAAGGGATCACAATAGAGGGTCTTGGAGAGAGTGGGAGAAAAATGTGGAACAAAACTCAAAATTGTAAAGACTATGCTTACTAGTCTAAAGGAGACTGGTGGGACCCCCAAGATTATAGCCCTTAGTCACCCTTCAGGTCTGGAGATGAACTCATGCTCATGGCTCAACTTTTAGCCAAACAATAGACAGGTTTCTAAGGGGAACAAAAACACTAGGGAGGTGTGCTCTATTAAAATAACCCTTTGAAAACAAAAGGACAGCATTTACCCAAAGTCAAAGTTCAGAGGATTAGGAAACGAGGAGAAATGGAAACAGGAAACACAGGGAGAAAGTGGGATAAAACAAACTGTGTATGAATTGTGGTATGTAAAGCTAATCTGCTCTTTAAACCTTTACCCAACTCACAAAAGTTTAAAACATAGAGCTTGTTGTTGTTGTTAAGTGCCGTCGAGTCGGTTACGACCCATAGCGACCCTGTACAGGGTTTCTAAGGGTGTAAATCTTTAAGGGAGTAGAAAGCCTCATCTTTCTCCCAAAGAGTAGCTGGTGGTTTTGAACCGCTGACCTTAAGGTCTGCAGCCCGAGTCGTAACCACTATGCTACCAGAGCTCCTTAAAGACAGCTTACTGATCTGATAAAGCCTGGTGGAATCCCTGAGACTGTCGTTCTTAGTCAGTCTTTAGGTCTGAAATGGAATTCAATCCCATCGCTCAACTTTTAACCGAACAATAGGACTATTTTTAAGTGCCATGGAATCGGTTTTTAAAATCATAGTGACCCTTGATAAGGTTTCCAAGGAGCAGCAGATGGGTTTGAACCACCAACCTTGTGATTAGCAGTCCAGTGCTGATTCTACAGTGCCACACCAGGACCCCAGGCAGGCCTATAGCACTAGAGAGGCAATAGCAATAGAAAGGCATGCATTCCTTAGGACAACCAGCCACAGGAAATCAAAATGGCAAACTGAAGTTCCCTTATAATTTTCAACTTTAAAAAAGTTACAAAACCAACTAATCTATTATGCATATTAAGGAGCTCTGGTAGCGTAGTGGTTACGAATCATGCTGCTAATCTCAGGGTCAGCAGTTCTAAACTACCAGTGGTTCCATGGGAGAAAGATGAGTCTGTCTGCTCCTGTAAAGATTTATAGTCTTGGAAATCCTATGCAGGGTCGCTATGCATCGGAACAGACTCCATGGCACACAACCACCACCATTACGCATATTAACTAATTTGTCAAATTCTCTGATAGGTTAAATTATCTTAAACATGCAAAATACTTTACCAAATGTATTGATAATGTCTAAATTTAACCCAGAGAGTAGTAAAACAAACCTTGATTTCCTTCATTAGCTCTATATTTAATTTAAAATCTCTTCAGACTTATATACAGACTTATTTTAGGCAAGTTGAACTTACTTCCCCTAATAAACAGTGGGACTACCATGTCAGGAGATCCATTTGTTGTAGTTGTGTGCCTTCAAATAAATTTTGGCTCATAATAAATGAACTGTTGTTAGGTGCCCTTGAGTGGGTTCTGACTCATAGCACAATAGACCCTATGCATAGACCCTATGCATAATAGACCCTATGCACAATAGACCTATACACAACAGACCCTATGCACAATAGACCCTATACACAACAGACCCTATGCACAATAGACCCTATGCATAGACCCTATGCACAATAGACCCAATGCACAATAGACCTATACACAACAAACCCTATGCACAATAGACCCTATGCACAAGAGAACAAAACACGGTCCTGTCCTGTGCCATCCTCACAATTATTATGCTTGCTTGAGTCCATTGCTGCTGCTACCATGCCAATCCATCTCTTTGGGGTCTTGCTCTTTTTTGCTGACTCTCCACTTTACCAAGTCCTTCTCCAGTGACTGATTCCTCCTGACCTGTCCAAAGTATGAGAAATGAAGTCTTGCCATCCTGGCTTCTAAGAAGCATTCTACCTGCACTTCTTCCAACACAGATTTATTTATTGTTCTGGCAGTTCATGGTCCTTTCAATATTCTTTTCCAACACCATAACTCCAATGCACCAATTCTTCAATGGTCTTCCTTATTCATTGTCCAACTTTTACATGCATAACACTACTGAAAATACCCTGGCTTGGGTCGCTTTAGTCCTCAAACTGACATCTTTGCTCTTTAATACTTTAAAGAGGTCTTGTGCAGCAGATTTGCCTAATGCAATATGTTGTTTGG
>NW_006408538.1:11826406-11867336 GCF_000296735.1 Chrysochloris asiatica | reverse complement strand
ATAGCAATCCTGTATAGGGTTTCTGAGGAGCCGCTGGTGACTTTGAACCACCTACCTTGTGGTTCAAAATGACCCACAGTGCCACACCAGGAAGCCCCACAGATTGATTAGGGATGGTGAAAGAATATAGCCCTGGTACACACCTTTCCTGATTTTAAACCATTCAGTATCCCTTTGTTCTGTTCTAACAACTGCCTCTTGGCCTATGAACAAACTAGCCAATAAATAAGGCAGAAGAGAACTGTCCCATAGGGTTTCCTAGATGGAAATATTTACAGAGCAGATCACCAGAATTGCCCCCAGAGGAGCCTTTGGTGGGTTTCAACCACTGATATTTTGGTTAGCCGCAGAACAGTTCATCACTGAGCCACCGGGGCTCCTTGGTTACTGTTGTGTGCTGCAGAGTCAGTGCTGACTATTATAGAGACGTGTATGGAGGTTCTGAGTCTGTGAGTCCATGGGAGCAGAAAGCCTAGGCATTTGAACTGCCGACCTTGAAGTTAACACCACCACACAACACCAGGGCTCCAGGGCTCCTTCAGTTATCAGCTTACTGACTAGAACTTTTGATCAGGCTTAAAACTCAATAATCCTAGTGTCACAGACACTTGCACACATACATTGTTTTTTCTTTTTTAAATAATTGCTGTAGTAATAAGACTTCAAACCCTCACACTTCTAAAAGGAGCTTTCTCCCTGGCTTCAAGTTACATCTTTCAGCTTGATTTGGTAGATGGAATTCTGTAATCCCTTTCACTCCTTGACTGAATTCAAATATTCTATTTACTGCCTGATTGAATTTGGAATTCTTCCCACATACTTTCTTTGTCTGGTTATAGGGCACAATACTAAAATCATTCTAGTGGCATGAATGACTTTTTACCACCAAATTGCATGTTTTCTGTGCGTTTTTGCCCCAAATATCTATGTACTGGGCATGCTGTTTGGCAATATGAATGCTTAGGAATGACTTGAAATTAGTACATGCTTTGTATCATAATTACAGCAAGTAGGAAGTTTTGGTTTTAAAAAAGTTCACTATGTTCATTTGACTTCTCATTTTAATACCTATCTAGAAAGCAACCAAAAACCAAACCCACCTTTCTATCAACTAATGACATTTGAAACAGTGCCATTTGCAAGCTGAGCCTATAACTGTGGCTGGTAAGGTTGGCTCACCATTGCTCCCGTTCTCCCTATAGAATAGTTCCCTGATGGATCTCTGTGGAATTGTTTCCATAGAGATGCTGAGGACTAAGGACGCCCAGCTGCTTCAGCATTTTTTTTTTTTTTTAACCTCTCTCTTTGTCTTCCTTTTGGTTATTTCATTGCTTTTCTAGTAGCATAGAGATGAGAAACCCCTGGAGAGGATCTTGTTAAAAGCCATATTAAGAGAAAAGATGAAATATGAGCAGGAAATAGAAGTACCCACACCACCAAGAAGAAAACAAGACAACGAACACATGATCATGTATTAATTACACTATCAGGAAAAAGAAGAGAGGAATATTCCCTACAGAATCTATGAAATGGAGAGAAATTGAAAGAGAATGTGTTCCTACTAGGGAGGGAAGGCACTTAAGATGGGGGCTTGTTCACATACCCCCAATGACATTGTAAAAATGGATTATCAGTGAGTACAAAACAACATAAAATCATTAATTGATTATAAACACAATGACACCACAATATCTCAGAGTAAATAAATTCAGCTTACATGAAGAAACAAGATAGAGTGCCTCACACAAGGGACCAAAATACAGAGTCAGAAATAGAATCAAAACTACTTGATAAGGAATTTCAAAGAATGCTACATAAGTACCTTTGATGAATTGAGAGAAAGATCGACGGAAGCAAGGAAAACTTCAGGAAATAATACAAGAACAAACTGACAAAGTAAATGAAGAATTGGAAACCACACACAAACAGAAATTAGAAAGCCAGAAGATGAACAGTAAGACTTCAGAACTAGATAATACATTGAAATGGCAAAGTAGAACTGAATCAATGGAAGGTTTAATCAATGAGTTTGAAGACCGATCTCTCAACACTCATCTTTGAGAGGAACACTCTGAAAAAAAGGATAAAAAAATCCAATGAAAGCCTAAGATTAATGTGAAACACCATCAAAAGGAGTAACTTATGTGTGATTGGAATTCCAAAACAGGAAGAGACAAATAAAACATAGAGAAAATTGCCAAAGAGTTGCCTGAAGAAAACTTCCCTAATACCATGAAAGATGAGAAAATAGCCATTCAAGAAGTTAAATGAACTCCAAACAGAGTAAACCCCCAAAAGAAAATCACCAAGACATATTATAGTAGAACTTTTCGAAATCAAAGGCAAGGAAAAACTCCTGAAAGCAACTCAGAAAAAATGAAAAGTTGCCTACAAAGGAGAACTAATGAAACTAAGCTCTAATTTCTCAGCAGAAACCATGCAGGTAAGAAGACAACGGGATATCGATAAAACTGCAAGACAGAAAACTGGCCAACCAAGAATCATGTGCTCAACAAAACTGTCCTTCAAACATGGCAGCAAAATTAGGACAGTTCTTTGTTGTTAGGTGCCATCGAGTCGGTACTGACTCATCGCAACCCTATGTACAACAGTAGAGACAGAAATTACAAAGGATTTGCAAAAACCAGACCAACCTTACAAAAAACAGTACAGGCAGTTCTTTGGACAGAGAACCAACAACCAGACACTAACATACATGACAGCATCACCCAGAACTCAACCCAGATTTAGAAGTAATCAAAAAAATAGGGAATCAGAGATAACCACTTTGGAACAACAACAACAACAAAAAAGGTTGAGAAAATAATGTAGCTACAAATTTTCCAAATAAAGGGAAAACCAAGTCGATTTCAAAAATATATATATAACTGTAACCTTAAAACTAGGCCAAGCTAACAGTAGCTCTAGTCCAACCTCTACCCCTAACATTACCCCTAGTCCTAACCATAACCATAACACTAAATGAGGAGTCCTGGTGTGGTGCTGTGGGTTAATGCACTGGACTGCAAGGTCGGTTTCAACTGCAAAGTCGGTGGCTCAAGCTCACCAGCCGCTTCTTGGAAACCCTATACAGGATTGCTGTGGGTTGGAACTAACTCCACCGCACTTAAAAACAACACTAAATAAAGTCCTAGGCCTTAGCGTAGTGGTTACAAATCAGGCTTCGAGCAGTTCGAAACTATCAGCTGTTCCACAGGAGAAAGATGAGGCTTTCTGCTCCCGTAAAGATTTACAGCCTCGGAAATCCTGTTCAGGGTCGCTGTGAATGGGAACCGACTCCACGGCACATAACAACAACAACAACAGCAGCAGGCCTTATCTTAGACCCAGCCATTGTCCTTACTCTTACCTGTCTACCAATCCCTCAGCCACCTACCTTCCCTACCCACCCCCTCAAAAAGCCAAAACAAAAAACAACCTCCGCCAAAACCTGGATTATCATAATCTTTTTGCCTGTATGAAAAGCATATAAACTAGAAACAGAACAAAACTCAAAAAATTTCTAGGTGTGTGTTTAATTTAGGTAGTTAAAGTTTTGTCAACATTAAATCTTTCTTACTAAGGTTTAGGGAAATGTTTCTTCTTTGATATATATGCGTGTATATTAGATATAATTCAAAATGGTTCTTTCAAGTTGAGACTTAGTTACATAAATCACATTCTTGATGCTTTTCTATTTCCTTAGTTCACCTAAATTCAGTCTAGACTATGGAAACCAAAAGGCATCATTCAATTTTAATGATTAGCATACTAAGTAAACAAATGGCAACTCTAAAGGAAGAAAGCATGCTTTCTCTAAATTTTCAAATATAATTAAAAGTATTGGAATTCTTTCTGATCAGGGAAAACAGCTATAAATGATAGTTACTAAAAGGATTTAAATCAAATTATTGTACTGCTTTTAGTGTATCATAAACCCATTGCCACTGTGTTAATGCTGATTCATGGAGACCCTATACAAAGTTTCAGACACTGGAAATCTTTATGGGTGCAGACAGCCTCATCTTTCTTCCAAGGAGTGGCTGGTGGGGGGTTTGACCTACTGACCTTATAGTTAGCAGCCTTGCAGTTAGGAGTTCAATGTCTAACCTACAGTTCCACCAAGGACTTCTGTTAGTATGTCTCATAGACACGATATAATTTAGAAAAACAGCATAGGTGAATAATAGAGTAATGGAATTTTTTAAGTTTGTGAGTTAGAGATAAATATATGTATGTGTTGTTGTTGTTGTTGTTGTTAGGTCCCATTGAGTCGGTACCGACCCATAGCAACCTTATGCACAGCGGAACGAAACACTGTCCGATCCTGGGCCAACCTCACTACTGTTGCCATGCTTGAGTCCATCGATGCTGCCACTTGGCCAATCCATCTCATTGGGGTCTTCCTCTTTTTCTCTGACCCCTCCACCTTACTAAACATGATATCCTTCTCCAGCAACTGGTCCCTCCTAACAATATATCTGAAGTATGAGAGTCGAAGTTTGGCCATCTTGACCTCCAGGGAGCACTCTGGCTGCACTTCTTCCAACACAGATCTATTGGTTCTTTTGGCAGCCCAGGGCACTTTCAATATTCCCCTCCAACACCACAACTCAAAAGTATCAATTCTTCACTGTCCAGCTTTCACATGCATATGAGGTTATTGAAAATACCATGGCTTAGGTCAGGTGCACCTTAGTTCTCAAGCTAACATCTTTATTCTCCAACACTTTAAAAAAAGGTTTTGTGCAGCAGATTTTCCTAATGCAATACATCGTTTGATTTCTTGACTGCTGCTTCCATGAGTGTTGATAGTTGATCCAAGAAGAATGAAGCCCTTGACAACTTCAATCTTTTCTTCGTTGATAAGAATGTTGTTTATTGGTCCAGTAGTGAGGATTTTTGTTTTCTTTACATTGAGATGCAATCCATACTGAAGGCTGTGCTCTTTGATTTTCATCAGTAAATGTTTTAAGTCCTCTTCACTTATGAGGCTATTGAAAATACCAGGCGCACCTAGTCCTCAAAGTGATATCTTTGCTGAAGAGGTATAAATTAAGTTATTTGGGTCATTAGGATACCAGGATGCCAGAAGTTTTGCCTGCACCCTTAATGGATACAGAAAAATGTTATCCATTTAGTCATCCCTGAAGAATTTAGTCATCCCTGAAGAAATGAAATCAAAATTAATTTTAAGGAGAGTAAGAAAGATCCTCAGAAATGAATTTCACAGTAGATCCTCAGGGTGGAGGGGTATGACTCACTTATTTCTGAACCTCCCAACTCTTCCTGGGGCCTAGGAGGTGATGATGTTGTTGTGAAGTGCTGTTGAGTCGGTTCTGACCCACAGCAAACCTGTATAAGGTTTCTGAGGAGTGGCTGGTGAGCTTGAACCGCCAACCTTGCAGTTCAAGCAGCTTTGTAGTTTTGCGCATTAACCTCACAGCGCCACACCAGGAAGAGTCTGACTTCATGCTTCTTACAGTCTGGTTAGAATAATCCAACAAAAATGAAAACTAACAATTTTCATCTAGTAGATTAGCAATGATGGGACCGTCTCATGTGTAAATTTGTTCACTCTTTCGGAAAATAAATTTAATCAAGTACAGGGTAAAATGGGAGTGCTTTAGATCTGTAGGATAAGTACTGGACTGAGAACCACAAGGTCGGTGGTTCAAATCCACCAGTTGCTCCATGAGAGAAAGTTGGGACTTTCTGCTTCTGCAAAGATTTACCACCTCAGAAATCTTATACAAGGTTGCAATGGACTCAACGACTGACATTTAACAACAACAAGAAGTAAGGTAAAATACAGGAGCCCTGGTGACACAGTGGTGAAAGCGCTTGGCTGCTAACTGAAAGGTTGATGGTTCAAAAGCACCAGCTGCTCTGTGGGAGAAAGATGTGACAATCTGATTTACAGTCTCAGTAGCCCTGGGACTGTGGAACGGTTCTACTTTGTCCTATTGTGTTGTTGTTTTTGTTGTTAAGTGCCATCAAGTCAGTTCCAACCCGTAGTAACCCTGTATAGGGTTTCTGAGCAGCGACTGGTGAGGTTGAACCGCCTATAGGGTCTCTATAAGATGGAATTGAGTTGATGACCGTGGGTTTTCTTTAGTTTTTTTAATAAGGTAAAATATCTATACATTTTGATCCAGGGGGTTTACTTTTAGGAATTATCATTTTAAAAAATGTTTTTTCTTGTTGAGCATATACACAGCAGGACACACAGCTATTGAGCCGATTCTGCATGTCCCATTTCGTGGCATGGAATATGTTTTTCGAATTGTGCAGCCATTCTCACCAACAGAAACTCACTGTCCCGTAGGCTCCTACCTAATCTTCCCAGTGGCTGCTGTCAGTTCCATCCCAAAGAGCACATCGCTCAAGGCAGTCATTCTTTACAAGCTAAGTTCAACTGATGTTTAGTTCTGAGAAGACTTCAGGGGGTAATTTTGATTTAAGGTTTAAAGATGATCTCAGAGTAATCGTTTCAGGGCTCACCCAGTCTCCATGGCTCCAGATAATCTGGATTCCATGAGAATTTTAAATTCTGTTCTGTTTATTTTCCCTCTTTTGGTCAGGAATCTTTGAAACTTTAATCAAAATGTTCAGTTATGGTAGATGGGCACCATCCAGTGCTCCTGGTCTCATGACCAAGAAGGTAGTTGTTCATGAAGGCAATGAGCCTTCCATATCCTCCTCTTCCTCCTGAGTCTCCTTCTTCCTATGTTGCTCCAGAAGAGAACCCAAGGTACCTCAACTAAGACAAGTCAGAGGCCAATTGGGCTCTTGCTGCTCTGCTCTGACTCTGCACTTGGACACAACTTACTCCCTTCCTCACAAAGGATGCAGTTTCCATAGTCCCTTTTGATGCAGATCAGGAGACTGAGGTCTCATGGTACAGGGTTTAGTTGGTGCCTGTGATGGTTACTTTTATGTATCAACTTGGCAAGAATGTAGGGCCCAGTCATTTAAGCAGACACTAATCAAGGCATGATAGAAAAAGTCTCTTGTAGAGGGGTTTACTATCTACTATCAGTTGACTTGAAGTAAAGGGAATTGTCCTCAATCATATGGATGGGCTTCATCTACTAAGCTGAAGGCTCTAAGAGCAAAATTGAAATTTGCCAGAGACAAAGAGTTGTTTTTGTTTTCTTAAATGAACTAAATTTCATTGCAAAATTGTAACATTTAACACAAGAGAAAACAATTATTTCAAATGATGTTATAACATAGTCCTTTGACAATGGAACAATTGTTGTTGTTGTTAAGTCCTGTCAAATCGGTTCCAACTCATAGTGAGCCTGTATAGGGTTTCTGAAGAGTAGCTGGTGGGTTTGAACTGCCGACCTTGAGGCTCAAACTGACCTTGTGGTCCAGTGAACTATCCCGCAGCACCACATCAGGACTTCAAAGAGAGATAGTGGAATACATTTTTGGACTCCTTTGAAATTTTCTGTTCAGCTCTTTTATTTCATCATTTCTTTCTTTTTTTTTTTTAAAAAAAATTAATTTTTAAAACTGTATTATGCAAGGCAGTCTTCAAAAACATATCTGAATATCATAATTCACTATTACAGAGGTCATGTTATTAGAGAAAATGAAATTAAGATGAAATAAGAGGTCAGACTGTCTTGTATTGAATATATCATAGCAACACAGAAGATACAGCCATAACAACTTGACCTTCAAGTTTAAAACAAAAATAATGCATAAGCTATTTTTTTTATGAGAAAATAAATATACATTATTTCCCTTCCAGTACATGGGAAAAAAAGACCAAAAAAAGAAAGCAATTTGCATTTTTATCCCCTGCCTTCTTCTCTTTTCCTTCCTTTCTTTTAACTGTCTTTCCCGTCACCCAAGTTAGCATGTGTTTATCCTCCCACCCCCAGTAACCATCATAGAAAGAAAACCTTTTATTGACTTTTTACAGCAGTGGTTTCATATAATATTCGTTCATTTGTGATAGACTGCTTTCACCTAGCATAATTAATGTCCTCCAATTTCCTCCATGTTTTGCAGATTTATCATTATTCTTCAATGCTGTATAATATTCCAATATGTGTCTGTACCAAAGTTTGTTCAATGATTCCTTTTCTGATGGGTGTCTAAGCCATCTCCATCTTATTGTTATTGCTGCAATGACCATGGATGTGCATGTATCTATTTGTGTTATGGCTCTTCTTTCTTGAGGATATATTCCAAGTAGAGTGATTGCTGGATCATATGTTATTTCTATTTCCAACCTTCTGAGAAAGTGCCATACTGTTTTCCACAGTGGTTCCACCATTTTACAGTTCCACCAGCAGTGTAGGCGGGTCCTAGACTCTCCACACCTTTGCCAGCATTTGTTGTTTTCTGTTTTTTTTTGAACTTTGCTATTAAAGTTGGGGTAAGATGAAATCTCATTGTTATGTTGATTTCATCTCTCTAATGACTAGTGATTGTGAGCATTTCTTCATGTTTGTTGGCTGCCTGAATGTTTCCTTTTCATGCGAAGTTGATTAGTTTTTCCATGTCCTTAAAGAATATTGTTGGAACTTGGATTGGGATTGCATTATATCTATAGATTTCTTTGGGTAGTGTTAACATTTTCACATTTATATGTCATCCTATTCATGAGCATGATACAGTCTTCCATTTTTGTAGGTGTCTTTTAGTTTCTTGAAGCAATGTTTTGTAGTTTTCTTTGTATAGGTCTTTTGCTTCTCTGGTTAAATTTATTCCTATGAATTTCATTTCGTGGCTGGCTATTGCAAATGGTTATGAATCAGGCTGCAAACCTCAAGGTCCGCAGTTCAAAACTACCTGCTGTTCCACAGGAGAAAGATGAGGCTTTCTGCTCTGTAAAGATTTGCAGCCTCGGAAATGCTGTACAGGGTCGCTATGAGTCAGAACTGATCCCACGGCACATAACAACAACAACAAACTGCAAATGGAATTGTTTTCCAATTTCCTTTCCATAACTCTTCTTATCAGCATAAAGGAATTCAACTGATTTTTGAATGTTGAACTTCAATTCAGTCTCAAGGAGACTATCAAAAATTGCCAATGCTGACTATATTTCAAATTGTCACAGCAGGGTATTGGGGAAAGTTTTCAATGAGCAATAATGGTACCTCGGATAAACCTTCCTGACTGCGATGTTGCCACTTCACAAAGTTGTATGGTGATCTTGTACCATGCCACTTTGCTGAATCTTTCAATGAGTTCCAATAATTTTCTTGCTGAGTCTTTGGGATTTTCTAAGTATAGGATTATGTCATCTGCAAATAGAGAGTTTTACTTCTTTGTCAATTTGGATGCCTTTAATTTCCTTTTCCTTGTCTTATAGCTGTGGCTAAGACTTCCAGCACAATATTGAATAGGAGTGATGATACAGAACATCCTTGTCTGGTTGCTTTTCACAAAGGAAATGGTTTCAGTTTCTCTCTATTGAGAGTGATGTTGGCTGTTGGTTTTGTATTTTGCTGTTGTTGTTGTCGTGAAGTGCCGTCGAGTCGGTTCCAACCCATAGCGTCTCTATACAGGGTTTCCGAGGAGCAGCTGGTGAGCTTGAACCACTGACTTTGCAGTTCAGATGACTTTGCAGTCTGACGCATTAACCCACAGTGCTACAAAATATGCCCTTAATTATGTTGAGGAATTTCCCTTATATTCCTATTTTGTTTAGTGCTTTTATCAGGAGAATGGGTATTGGATTTTGTCAAATGCCTTTTCTGCATAGATATGATCATTTGATTTTTTTCATTCGTTTTATTTATGTGGTGGATTATTGATTCTTTTTCTTATATTAAACCATCCCTGCATACCTGTATGAATCCCACTTGATCATGGTGTATTATTTTTTTGATATGTTGTTGGATTCTGTTGGCTAAGATTTTGTTGAGAACTTTTGCATTTGTATTCTTGAGGGATACTGATCTATAATTTTCTTTTTTAGTGATGTTTTTACCTGATTAAAAGTATCATTTAAAAATAATCAGAGAGGCAGATCAAGATTTATATTCAAAGGGCTTGACCATTACACTACTTTGATGAGTGAAAAATTAGAAATATATTATCTAAAGTGGAAATAAAAAATTATAGCATATATATGAGTCTATTGTAAATCTTTTAACAACAGATTTTGAAGCATTTTTTTGTACCCTTGGGAAATACTCATGCTGTACACTTAAGGTGGAAATTTCTGATAAAAAATTATATATCTAAAATATTAATGATGTTATTACTGTTTTGTGTGATTATGTTTCTCTTTTATTTTCCAAACTTTTTATATTAAGCATTTCTATAATTAGAAAAGTTATAGTATGTATTATACTTATAAATTATAATAATTTTAAATTATACATTATTGGGAAAGTATCAGCTTACCTATAGCTTTCCTAGGACTTTTCATGCACTTCATTAATACCATTGCCTAAGCTAGTTTTGGCTACTCTAAGAAAGGATATGATCATGTTAAGTTACAGGTACACTATGGAAACGCAATACAAAATTGAAAAAGTATTCTGTTTTTCAGTATTTTGAAATAAATTCAATTTAGAAGCTGAAAAGTATTAGAGGATCACCTATCTTTAAATGTGGGTGTGTTAGAGATAATTGCTTGACTTTGTAGCTGGGAACTGCTAATTGCTTCGGTACACCAAGTAAAACATTAACTTTCTTTCTTTTTTTTTTTTTAACAAGTAGAAGGAAAGCAGACTACCAGCAATTTTGAGAGCCTGCAGAAACAGCTTGCAAGTAAAATGAAGCTCCCTATTTTCATAGCAGATGCTTTCACAGCAAAAGCATTTCGTGGGAATCCTGCTGCTGTTTGCCTCCTAGAAGGTGTAAGTACTTGTTTTCGAAGTTCAGTACCTAAAACTCTTGATTCCTATAGAATCAATTATTTCATTAAAAGAAGAAGAAAAAAGATCCACCTGTAAGTTTACCTCTTTGGTGTGTGTTGTCTGCAAGCTGATTTTGACTTCAGCACTTGAGGAATGCTTATACCTGGGTTGTTTTGTGGTTGGTTATCATTGAGCCAATTCTCACTCATGGCCACGGTATCTGTGCAGAGTAGAACTGCTGTATGGTGTTTTTAAGGCCGCGACCTTTCAGAAGCACATCACCAAAGCTGTCTTCTAAGAGTCTCTGGGTGGGTTCAAACCGACAACTTCTTGTATAGTAGCCTAGCACTTAATCCTGTGTGTCACCCAGGGCCTCCATACCTAGGGTTAGTCTAGTGAAGAATCATATAGTGAAGACCTAGAGCTCCCTTTTAGCCATTGGTTAACGAGAATGAAATTAGACGGGTTTTGTTCAAGGCTTCAACCTAGTTTCTGGTTCAGTTGTGGTTGAACCAGCATCACTAGGGTTAGTATCACTCAGTGAGGTAACTCATAGTGTCACCCCCTGACCACGAACCTTCTCCTGCACCAGATCACACAGAATCCTTAGTCACGGTTATTATCAATTTTAATCATAGAAAGTATGTGATATTATATGTGATAATATATAGTTGTAAATGGCTTAAATGCATTATTTCTTAGATGATATGAATGCTGACAAGAAAATTGTTCTGTAAAATCTTTCCACACAGAGTTACAGCATTATTAGTAACTGAGCAGAAGCCTTTTTTGATTTTCCTCTTTCCTTTCTTTTAATTACTACTTCTCAAAAAAGCTATTGATATAGGTTCACAAATACCAGTTTTCACAATGATGTAGCTAGCACACCAGAAAATTTGACAAAAGCAGTGACTGGCAACAAAGAAAACAACAACTCATGCTCATAGTGCATTGCAGCTGGGTAACAAAGACCGCTCTGACGGGAGCACATTAGAAGGTTCAAAGGTAAATTAGCATAGACTTTTAGCCTTGTAGGTATACTGATGCATGTAAACTGGGCTTATGAAAAATGTTTTTCTTGTTATAACTAACTATGAAGATATTTTTATAAAAAATAATAAATTCCTGCTGAAACCTTGCACAAAAAATTTGGTGTCACTTGCTCTGACAGTGTCAGCTAGTGAGATACTTGTACTCCCTCCCTGCCCCCTCTTCCCCACTACATTTTCCTAGTGAGCCACTGAGCTGATGAAGCAAAACCAAGACAGACCATGACTTGCAAAATGTAGGTGCCTGGAACTATAACCAGAATGGGGAATATTATGGGCTAATGTCCTGCTAGAAATGTAATCTTCCTCTTAGAAAACAAGGGCTGTGTGCATGTTGCATAGCAACAAAATCTCTTGAGTGGCAGTCAGAAACAATGGTGCCCTGCTCAAAGATGGCAGCTGACTGGGCCACTTTGAATGGATGTCACTTTCCACAACCCTGGTAATAATCGCATCTCCTGCATCTGGCTCCTGAAAGAGGTCATTACGATTCTTTCTAGTCTCCTATTTTGGGACTGCAATCTGTCATTTTTTCCTTTATAATTTATTAATGATACCCATTCTGGTTATCATTCTAGGCACCCATATTTTGCACATTTGGGGCTGTATTGGTTTCCATTTGTCAGTCATGACTGAACTGATTCGAACTGGTTGAAAGCCCTGGTTTTGTGTGACAGGATATGGCCCAAATTACATTTATTATAACATATCCTAACTGAATATCTTTAACCTTACTTACAATTCAAACAAAGAGCTCAGTGACACAATGGTTAAGTGCTTGAATGCTAGCCAAAAGGTCAGTGGTTCAAATCTACCAGCTGTTTTGTGGGAGAAAGCTGTGGCCATCTGCTTTTATAACACCACAGCCTTGGAAATGCTATGGGCACTTCACTCTGTCCTATAGGTTAACTATGAGTTGGAATTGACTTGATGACAATTTGTTTGTTTTTGACTTTTGGTTATATATAGTTTAAACAATTAGACAAATCTTTTGAAGATCAAGAAAATGAGATTTTGCAAGGAATTAAATAATTAGGTAGATGCTGTTGTTCTTAAGTGCCATTGAGTCAGTTTTAACTCACTGAGACCCTGTATAGCATTCTCAGTCCACTGCGTATCCTACAATGCCATGCCAGGATGGTGATGGTGGTGGTGATGTGCCGTGGAGTTGGTTCCGACTCATAGCAACCCTGCATAGGGTTTCTGAGGCTGTAAATCTTTACAGGAGCAGAAAGCCTCATCTTTCTCCCACAGAACCGCTGGTAGTTTTGAACTGCTGACCTTGAGGTTAGCAGCCTGACTCGTAACCACTATGCCATGCCAGGACAGGAAGGAGAAATTAAACTTTAGACTATAGAGGATTAGCTCTGGACTGTGAACCACAGGTCGGCAGTTTAAACCCATCCAACAGCTGCTCCTCAGAAACCCTATAAGGGTCCTTATGAGTTCGAACTGATTGAGTTTACTGAAAGCCTCAGTTTGGGATAAATATTAACAAAATAGTTAAACATTCCTTGAGCTTGGAGTTTGTGTTGGTTTCTGGGGAGAAGGAAACCAGCTCAGGTACCTTTTTCCTAAAAGCCATTAGTGTAAGATTAGATTATTTGAGGATTATGTTAGTAAGCAATGGTGATTTCAAACAAGTCATATTAACCTGGGCAAAATGTATATCGGAGTGTTGGAGTAGAGTGAGTTTCAACCTGGCCTGCACATTAAAATCCCCTGGGGAGCTTTAAAAATCCCTGTGTCCAGGCTGCATCCCAGACCAATTACGACAGAATCTCTGGGGGTGGGACCCAGACGTCACTGTTGTTTACAACTCCCTAAGTGATTCCTGCAAGCAGTCAAGGTCAAGACTGCTAAGGCTTTACTGATTTAGCTGAATAATGGAGTCCTCGATACACTTATTTTCTCCCTCAGATAGAGCAGTAAAATGGTGATCAAGAGAGTCTTCATCTCACCTTTACAATGAACTCAATGATGCAGCCCCCTAGCTGGCATTTTCCCTCCACTCATGAAGCAAGTATTAAAGTTAGCCGGCCTTATTAGTAAGTAGCTAACTCACAAGTGCTTGGGCAGATTAGTGAGAGAATAATTAACAGATTCCAAAATGTGAACTTTCTTTAGAACCAATCTGACAAGCATAACTTCATGCCAAGGAATTAAGGAATACTGCTAGGTCCAGAGTCTTAGTATATTTGCCCCTTGTCCCCATGTCATACCTTTGACATATTGTAGTTAAGTGCCTTCGAGTCATTTCTGACTAACAGTGACCCTGTATAGGGTATCTGAGGAGCATCTGATGAGTTTGAATCCCCCACCTTGTGATTCAAAACATCCTTGTGGTCCAGTGCTTATCCTACAGCGCTCCCACACCGAGACTCCTTGACATAAAATTAACATATATATTCCATTTTAACCAGATAACCAGAATTGTTATTGTTTCTCCAACTTACTTCTCTTACCTCACTAAAAACTTAAATGTTTTTTAAAAACAAATTAAATTAAAAACAAAATCTTTGTTGCTGTTGTTAAGTGCCATTGAGTTGGTTCCAACCCATAGCGACCCTATATAGGGTTCCCGAGGAGCAGCTGGTGAGCTTGAACCACCAACCTTGCAATTCAAACCAACCTTGTAGTCCAGCGCAATAACCCATAGCACCATACCAGGGCTCCAAATTATCTATCTGTCTACCTATTTTATGTTATTTAGGAGTCATGGTGCAGCGGTCAAAGCACTTGGCTGATAACTACGTTCACTGGTTTGAACTCACCAGCTGCTCTGGGGGAGACAGATATGGTAGTCTGTTTCCACAAAGATGGAGAACCTTGGAAACCCCAAGGGGCAGTTCTACTGTGTTCTGTTAGGTCACTGTGTGCTGGAATGGACTCGATGACTATGGCTTTGGTTTGGTTTGAATTTTATGGAAGCAAATGCCAAGTCTTTTCTCCCAGAGTCAGCAGCTCATTGGGTAATCATCGCACCACACGGCTCCTTGCCCTTAGAAAACACTAAGTAGAATGAGTGAATATGTGCACAGATGTGAATGAGGATAAAATAGTATGATCAATTAAATTATGACAAAATCTCTAAGCCTTCCAGATGACTGACAATTACTGATTGATCTTACATCCTTGTTGGTGGAATTGTTAAGTGCTATCCAGTCAGTTCTGACTCACAGTGACCCTGTATAGGATTTCCAAGGAGTAGCTGGTAAATTTGAACTGCTGACCTTGTGGTTCAAACAGACCGTGCAGTCCAGTGCTTTATCCCGCTGGCAGAAGAGAAGGGACAATACGCAAAATGAACATGACTTTTGGGTCCTATGATGGGGTAGGGAGACTGGATCTCCATCAGCACCACTGAGATGGTGCTGCAAGTGGCCTCTGGTTTTAGAGCTGCATTGTGTGGCTATAATGTCATCAGATGAAATCCAGGTGCAGTAGATGGAATTTTCCGTTTCTAATGGGATGGTTTTAGGTCTTTCCACATCCAGGTGATTTTTCTTTGTTGAAAGCTACCTCCAGCAGAGAGACAAATGAACCAAGACAGGTAGGTTGTTGTTGTTAAGTGCCATCGAGTCGGGTCCGACCCATAGCGACCCTGTACAGGGTTTCCTGTCATATTTAGGCTGTTATATTTCCAAATGGCCACAAGATGGGAGTATTTTAAAACTTTCCTCTGATTTTCTGTCCATTATTATTATTATTATTATTAAATTGTGAGGAGGACTGGGCACTGTATCCTTCTGTTATGCGTAATAGGGTCACTATGAGTCGGAACTGACTTGAGGACATTTAACAGCAACATTTCTTAACTTGGGTTATGGGTAGAGTGATGTTTTTGTTTTGATTTGTTTTCTAACTTTTTACTGTGACTTGAGTGAAAGTTTATAGATAAGATCATCGATCATCATACACTTAGTTTTATCTCATGACCATCAATCTTTTGTGGGTTATATGGTGATAGAAGTTCACTGATACCTAGTATAACAAACATGACCCTGTTTGTACTTTTGAAATTTGACTCACATGAAATTGCCAAAGAAAAACGGGTATGAAAGCAAGAGAATTAACAATTGTTGCTGGCCTGTAAATGTTATAGGCAGCATTTGAAAATAAACTTGTAGTGTAACATGAAGATTATTGGAGCTAAAATGCAGTATTCTGAATGAATACCATCTCTGTCTGTTGCTTCTAAGGCCTCAAGTCAGAGGTGTATTCACAATGCTAGCCTTCTCATGATTTACCACTCTTTTGACCTTTGGTTCCTGTGTAGAAATTCAGTGGAAGTCCAGCTACCTTTGGTGCATACGTGGGGTTACTACTTTGAAACTTTCCTGTTGTCTCTGATGCCTTAGGTGCCTTCTAAACATCCTAGGACAGAAATCACAGCTATAGAAATTCAAATTGCAGTGGGTGCAATTCATCAGTGTAGAGAGGATTAGAAGCTGATGTACAGTGAAATACGCGTTCTAGATGATGTGCAAGAAAGCCCAGTTGCAAAGAAATCTATTGCCAACACATGGTGAGCTTTGCTACATTTTGGAATGCTTTGGGGTAATGTCCTGGACTGAAAAGTTGATTTGAACCACAGGTTGGCTGTTCAAGGTCACCAGCCACTCCTCAGAAACCCTATGCAGAGTCGCTATGGGTCAGAACCAACTTGACAGCACTTAGTAACAACAGCAACAATGTTTTTAAAGACTTCCCTTTAAGGTAGTGGGATACAATAGACAAAGAAAGGAAGGAGAAAGATAAGGAGTTTGGCCAGATCCGATAGAGGATGGAGTGGCGGGCAGTACAGGTTCCTGCAGCCAAGGTGGCAAGTCCAGTAAGATCAGTAAAGGTTTCTTACTTATCCCTTCAATTCCTGTAGAGCCCTGTGATTGGAGACGCCAGGCTAGGGACTTAGATAGCGCCACGTTTCCTTCAGAAGGTGTGCATGTGGACAGGTTTCCACAGAGAGCATGAGTTCCGTTCTTACTATCATTGTCTTGTTGGCTGGGACTCCTCAAGAGCCTCCCACCCCAGTCAGGTGGGCATTCTCCCTCACCTATGCCCGTAGGTGGCCACAGGTGTGACAGATGCTCAGGCACTTCATCATTACCTTTCTATTTCCTTTTACCTTGGCTCTGAATCCTAGACTATCAGGGAGTTATAGTTCAACCTCTGATTTAACAGGAGAGCACAAGTGAGATCAAGCAACTTGAGCAGAAGTTTCCCTAGTACAAAGCCCATTTCCTGTCCAACTCACCCTCTTTTCTAGGTCTGTCTCAAGCCTCCATCTTTAAAGTCCTAGAGATTTTATAGTCCAAATCTCAGCTCTGTATGTATTCAGTGGTGCTTCAATTAAATGCTTTCTGGTGTTGCTCAGTGTCGCTTTCTGTGTTTGTCTTAACTCCCCAGTTAGACGCTAAGCCTCTTGGATACTGGGCCATGTGTTATGTAACAGTGCTGTTCAATCTTTAATGTGCATACAAACACCTGGGACTCTTGTTAGGCTGGTGAATTGGATTCAGAAGGTCTGGAGGAGGGCCTAAGACTCTGACATCTTACAAATTCTTAGGTGATGCTGACGCTGCAGGCCCAGGCAACACACTTGTAGTCATAAAGTTCTAGAATCACTTTATAGGGGTGAGAATTGTACTTTTTAGTTGACTGATTACTGTATTCCCTCAGAAACCTTGTGGGAGTGCATTTACACTGGTTAAACTTTGGTTTTCCCATAGGAGGCACATTAAAGGGATAGTACTTTTTTGTCTTTATTATTGGGAAGAAGTATGGACGGAGGTGGTGGTGGTGTGCCGTGGAGTCGATTCCGACTCATAGTGATCCTATATAGGGTTTCTGTGGCTTTAAATGGTTATGGGATCAGAAAGCCTCATCTTTCTCCTGCAGAACAGCTGGTCATTTCTAACTGTTGACCTTGAGGTTAGCAGCCCAACTCGGAACTGCTGTTCTGATGAATCATTATAAAGTTACTTTGTGCTGATGGATTTTCTCCCCCAGAGAAAATTTGCCTGTCTTCGTGGTTGCCCGTATGATAGGCACACTGTGTCTGCAGGAGAGCCGATTCATATTAAGAAAGAAATATATGGAGATTTCATGTTTATATACCACACAAATCTTCTAATCAAATAAAAGAAAAATTAAAGTCACAGGTTTTCCTGTTTAAAAATAAGACAACTTTTTATTTATACCATGCCAAATAGCAGTTTTGGCATCCTCAAGGGATTCAAATAGTGTTCCTTTGAAATGTTTGAGGTTTGGGAACAAAATGAAGTCTGAAGAGGCAAGATCAGGGCTATAGCACGGGCGAGTGAATGTTTCCCAACAAAATTCTCATAGGACTGTCCTTACTATCCTCGAAGAATTGTCATGATGCAACTTTCCTGGCCTTTTTCTTACCAATTGTCTTGGACTGGTTCTTTAGAGAAATAAAACCAATGAAACATATTATGTATATATAAAGAGAAGTATGATATCAAGGAAATGACTCACATGATCCTCTTCTAACCTCTGGAACTGAAACATTGAATGAAGAATCTGTGCAGAGTGGGCCCAAACCAATAAACTCAGAATGATCCAACCCTGTGTTCCATGCACAAGTATGGAACACATATTAATTCCCACCCATATTCTCCTGGTTTCTGTTTGCACATATTAGAAAACCAGTTCTTTTGGAGTATAGCAGACTTCTTCCTGGGTCACAATTTGCACTTCACATTTTGGGGCTTGCTGGGACTTAAGTCTAGTTATAGGTCTAGAAACAATAATTGATGGAGGTGTTTCCTGGTGACGTTCAACAATGTCTTGTAAGACATTTACCTTAGGTTATGCCCCAGACAATGCCTCAGGCATCATCTCCATAGGCACAGTTGGATTAATTTTATCTAGTGTTTCACTGGTAATGGATCATAAAACAAAGATGAGTAATCTCTTCAGGTGGGAGGGGTGACGCTGTTGGCAAGAGTAATTTGACAGAATTTAGGGGCTCAATGTCTGTCTAGGGCTAGGTTTTCTAGAAAAGCAAAATCTGTGAAACATATATGTGTACATATAAAGAGAAGTTTATTATCTTACACTTGTAGAGTTCCAGGTCCCCAGCGGAAGAGAGATACAGTGTCCCTCCCATGTGTCCATTATATTGGGACCAGTCCACACCCCCAAGGAAGCATCCCTTTAACTGACTGACTGCTCACAGTCATTCACTAGAGAGCCAACTATGTCTCTATTAGGTTGCATCCGCACGGGAATGAGCACATCGCAACTGCTAAACCTCTGGATTTCCTGACCTGGTCAAGGTGACACAAATCCCTGATCATTACAGTATCCCAGCTTCCTGATCATCTGTGTACCATATGTCCCCATTCTCAAGTTCAGGATCCCATTTCTTTTCAATCAGTGTCCTCACTTTACCATCAGACACCATTCAAGATTTGGAAATTAATTCAGTTGGCATTGTAATTCAGCCACTCTTACGGAAAGACTCTGGGTTTTGGTTTTGATAGTATCAGCTCTGTTACTGCAAGACATATGCCTCTCTTTCAGGACACAGATGGAAACTTTGAGGTCTCTTAAATGTAGTGGTGGTGTAGTGCCAAGGATAAGCACTCAACCTCAAGGTCGGTTTGAACCACAAGGCTGGTGGTTCAAACTTACCAGCCGCTTCTTGGAAACATACAATGTCGCTATGAGTCAGAACCAACTCAAAGGCACTTAACAACAACAATATATGTCACCTGAGCTGTAACTCTGAAGGCCTGAGCTGGTGTTTCTTTTACCACTTGGTCTGTTGTTAGTAGGATCGACAAACCAGCTTCCCTGTATTTCTCATCCTGATAAAATTTCAGAAAAGTACCAAATACATGATCACCAGAGTCTTGCTTGTCATCAGTACTTGATCTACAGGTGGTGATATTAACATTACCACCTCACTACCAGAAGCATAGTTATCAGTGCCATTAAAACTAGTCAGACTTGAGAACCAATTTAGAAAATCCATCCTTAATGTTTTGTTTCTCTAGAATCACTCTTATTACCAAATGCTTTAGGCTGGGTTCTCAAGAGAAAAAAGCCAGTGAAACTTATATATATATATACATATGTATATATATAGAGAGAGAGAGAGACGTTTTTATTAAGGAAATGGCTCACACAGTTGTAGAGGTGGGAGACTCTGAAGTCTGGGTCACATGAACCAAGATCAAAAGTTCAAGTGGCAGGCAGGCAGTCAGGTATGCATGCATGCATACAAGCAGACAGGCAAGAAAGCAGGGCACTAGCTCCTGTCAGAGGAATTGGAGGTTGGAGGATGAACCAGTTGCAAGACCCAGCAGCGAGCAAGCAACATCATAGAATTAATCAGATCAGATTAGATTTCATTACAGGGTTAGTTACATCTCAAACTGCCCAACCACTGAGAGTCCTGGTCCATTTAAGCACTGAGAGTCCTGGTCCATTCAACCACTGAGAATCCTGGTCCATTCAAGCTGACACAAAACCTTAGTTATCACACCAGTGTAATTTTCAATTTTCTTAAAACTTCATAGTAAGCCCCTATGATCATTCTGTGTTCTTTGAGTAAATCTAGCTGTTTGGAATCATGAAAAATAGTCACCAAAACCTTCTGAGCTGATCTCTTTCTCTGCCTTGAATTGAACTTGGTGCAACAGATCCTCTAGGAAGTCACTGTTTTCATTGTACCTTTTTTTGAAGGCACCCTAATGAGACTAAGACAAGTAAGTGTATTACTGAGGGAACTTGTCTACAGCCATCCACTGATTTCAGAGACCTATTTAAACATATTTTATTTTAAACAAACCCATGCATGTATGAACTGGAACCCTAGTAGCAATTCTTTTTGACTTAACTTGGTAAATATGTTATTTTTAATATTAATAAAATGCTTTATTAATTAATAGTAGTTGCTTTCCAAGAAAGTAGGATTTGTATTTCTGGAGTCTTAATAACCTTTTGTTTCTAATTTAGAAACTGGATGAAGACATGCATCAAAAAATTGCAAGGGAAATGAACCTCTCAGAAACAGCTTTTATCCGAAAATTGAACCCAACTGACAGCTTTACACAAAGTAAATGAGCATTTTTTCCCCTTAACATTCCTGAATGACACCAGAAGCAGCTTTTTAGATAGGGAAAAAGTTTACGGGAAATGCCCATTTATTATTTGCTTGCAGGTATTAGGTGGAGGGGAGATTTGGTTTGGTTTTTAGTTTGTGGGTATAGAGAATGGGGTGTGGGAAAAGGTGTTGGTTCATTTAAATTTTCAGCTCCAGGTCTACTATTGGAATACTCTAGCATGCTAGTTAGTCTTTGCACCTCCTTTTATGACATATTTAAGCTATTAATTGCATACTAGTGAAAAAAATTAGGCAAGAATAAGAAAGTGTAATATTTGCAGGCTACTTACATGGAAATGATCTCACCTCTCATTGCTTTTTCCTCCTCCAAAGGTTCCTGTTTTGGATTAAGGTGGTTCACGCCTGCCAGTGAGGTCCCTCTCTGTGGTCACGCTACCCTGGCTTCCGCAGCGGTGCTGTTTCATAAAATAAGTAATGTGATTTTCTTTTATGAACCCATTACTTAGCAAGTTTTTTTTTTTTTTTTAATTCCCATAAAACCTTTTGATGAGCCACAGTGATTGGTCTTAGACATTGTGGAGTTTGTTTCATGCAATTCATGGTACAGATACAAAAGGGCAACCTTCAGCAACACTGTGGTCTTCCTGAGTAAGTAGCAGGCATCCTTAAAAGGGCATCATCCCTGTTCTCTGAGGGCCATTTTATTTCAAATAGGGGCTCCGGTCTCTGTGACAAACACAGCCTGGGAACTTGAATGGCCAGAACTGCTGTCATTATTAAGTGTCATAAAGTTTGTTCCGACTCATAGTGACCCTGTATAGGATTTCCATGGAGCAGCTGGTGGGTCTGAACTGCTGACCTTCTGGTTTATAGTTCACTGCTGATCGTACAGAGCCACATCAGATAGGTGGCATGATATATGATGTCATATGTCAGACCAGGGTACCAAAAGGTACACCTTGCCGCAAATGTGTCCTCACCACAGTGAAATGCCATAGGAAGAGATTTCTTTCTTTCACTTTGTATTGTGATTTGGGTGAAAGTTTACAGCTCACATTGGTTTTCCATTCAACAATTCATACATATTGTGACGTGTGACATTAACTGCTGTCCCCACAAGGTAGCAACACTCTACTTCCTCCTGTGTTGACCATTCCCTTTCATCCAGCCTACTTCCCAAGCCCTTCCCATCATCTGGGTTTTATCCCTGGGCAAATGCTGCCCTTTTGATCGCTTCTGGTATCTTCTTCCAAGGGATACATACTCCCTGGTGTTACTGTTCATATTATTAGCCTGTCTGTTGTTTGGCTGAAAGTTGAATCAAGGGAAAAACTCAGTTCCAGGCCTGAAGGGTGACTAAAGTCTCAGGGGTTCCACCTGCCTCTATCTGACAGTAAGAGATCATTTCCTGTGAACTTTAAAGGTTTATAAGCCCTGACTATGCATGACAGGTTGCATCACCTCAATCTGCCAGTTTCTGTTTTTGCTGCATTTATCTTATTAGATAAAGATTGGGGCCTATGGGGAATGTCCAGCCTGTGGGCCATATAAAGCCCTTGAAAGAATTTGGCCTGGCCCTGCCAAGGCAACTGCAGTTCCAGTCATCACATTGTTGTTGTTGTTATGCGCTGTCTAGTCATTTCGAAATCATAGTGACCCCATATAGTGTTTCTAAGGAGTAGCTGGTGGGTTTGAACTGCCGACCTTGTAGTTCGCAGTCCAATGCTGATCCACAGCACCACATCAGAAGTCCAGCCATCACATTAGAGGTGAGTTAATTAAACATTTGACCTAAAATTCCAGGCTAATTTTTAAGTTAATCATTTTGTATGGCCCGCAAATGATGTTATAAATTTTAGCAAAAAAAAGCTTCCCCACCTCTGGCCTATGGGAACGATACCCAGAAATGCCCTGAAAGAGGGGGAGCAGAGCAGTTATGAAACAGCCATTGACAATAAACAGAAATGTGAACAAAGAAATAGAATGATAAGACAGAGAGTAACCATGGCAACTGGGAGTAAGAAAGGAGGTCCTTTGGGTCACCAGCAGTCTGGCTGACTCCTCAGACACTAACAAGTCAGGAAAGGTGTTGCCAGGAAGGTTAACCCTTGAGATATGTATTTTCTTGCAGGAAGTTTTGAGTATAATATTCTTGAAACCAACACTGGTGGGAAGTAAAGAAAGCTGAGAGGGAAGCTGAACTGCAAAGCACAGCAGCAAAGCAAGGCTTAGGCTAAATAAATCCACAAGGGTCTCTGAGTCTGGGAAGGGTACCCTTCAATCAACTTTGTTCCAAATGGGGCCAAAGGGACCCATCTTGTACTCTAAATCAACCTGTCATCAGATGGGCATGCCTCCCCCACTCCCAGGAAGGACCAAGATCTTGAAGAGGGCAATTCCTAAAGGACTCAGTTGAGACCTGTCACACCACCAACACTCCTGCAGGGTCAGAGAGGGAACTAGGGTGAGGTGCCTGAGAGGAACGCCTCCTTAAACTTTGCACTTTTGGAGACATGTTTACTTCATCTAGTCTGGGAGCTGAAGAGGAGGGGGAAATAATCTGGACTACAGTATCTGATGAAAAAAGGGGTCTTCAGACTAAAGAATAAGGTGAAGCTGTCTGTTGTTAAGAGGCAGCAGCATAAGCAAAGTCCCTGAGGCAACTTCTGTATCACTAGAGTGACTGAAGATTCCTGAGAAATAGGGTGATTGGCTGGAGATGAAGTTGGAGAGTTAGGCAGAGGTTCCTCATGAGAGGCATTACAGAAGAAGGTGAGTGTTTGGCTTTTATTCTAAGTGCAACGGGAAGTTGTTGAAGCATTTTAAGGGTCAAGATATAATGAAGCCCAATATACATTTTTTAAAATATAATTTTTACTTTCATGGATAAGGAGACAAGAGTGAAAACAAGAAAACACCTTAAATGATTCGTTAGGAACTCAGTCTTGACAAATAGGGCTTATTGAAGTTGGACTGAGGGTCTTTCCCCCAAATCCCACACTAGGTATAATGACTCTGAAGTTTGGATACCGCCATAATTACCATCCTGGTGTGGAGTTGTGGGTTAATGCATTGAACTGTAAAGACATTTGAACCACAAGGTTGGCAGTTCAAACTTACCAGCCGCTCCTCGGAAACCCAGTACAGGGTCGCCACGGGTCAGAACCAACTTGACGGCACTTAACAACATCATCACCAAAACCTAAGGATAAAGGAAGAAAAAGAAGCTTTGTAAAAAAAACAATGTCTTATACTAATTATAATAAGAAAGAGTATTAGGCTTTGGGTCTCAGAATACAAGTTTTAGACTAGTGAAAACTACTAAACAAAGTCAAAGTTTTCCATCTTTGAGGTCTAGTGAAGTGTTACTGAAATTTTAGGGGAGAGATGATAAGTAAGCCACAAATCTCTCTTTTCATTAAAACTTTACAATCACTAAGGTCAGATGAGTGGCCCAACATACATTAGTGACCGTGGTAGGATACTTTATCAGAATTTGTGGTGCACATCTTAAATAAAATTTTATGTCTAGGTTGATTTACTTAGGGTAAACCTGATTTGTTTCATATCGTACTTAAGCATTTTCTTTATAATCCGTATCATTTTAGGTATTTATAATCTGTATCATTTTAGGTATTTTATTTATAATCCATAACTTAGGTCACCTGTTTCATTTATATGTTGTAATACTCTAGGTTAGTAGAGTCATAACTCTGTGATTATTGTAAGTGGCTATTTAAAAATATTTAAAATTTTAAGGACTTTAAATCATTTGTATTTTAAATCAGTTGATTACAATCTGGGCTGCTAACCTCAGGGTCAGTAGTTTGAATCTACCAGTCAATGTGCGGGAGAAAGATGAGAATTTCTGCTCCTGTAAAGATTTACACAAGATCACTATGAGTCAGAACCAACCCAGTAGCACACAGCCACCACATTAAAAAATATGCATTGTTGTTGTGAGGTGCTGTGAAGTCAGTTCTAACTTATAGTGACCCTGTATAGTTTCTGAGGAGCGGTTGGTGGTTTTGAACTGCCGACCTTGTGGTTAGCAGTCAAGTGCTCACCCTACAGCACACACCAGTACTCCAGTTGTGCACTAGAAAACATTGTAACCTTCCTTGGAAACCCTATACGGAGAAGTTATGAGTCGGAACCGACTCCACAGCACTTAACAACAGGAGGTTGGTTTAATTAGTAATCCTATTTTACAGATGAGGAATTTTAAGCTTAGAGTGGCTCAATTTACAAATCACAAGGAGCTAGAATTTGTAGCCTTGTGGCCAAGTTTTATCCATTATGTTTTTGAATCTCAAGTTCAAATCCAAAGAGAGGTTTTTCCACTCTAGACCTCAGCAACCCAACTTGGGCCCCCATCACAAGACAAGGACCATACTGCAAGAAATCTAATGCAATGTAAAGGTGATTCCAATGGAAAAATATGTAATAAAGTTTATTATTTCTGAATCTTTTTCTTTAAACAATTTCTACTTGACAAAATAAGACTCTCTTTTTTGGCCAGAGAATGTGAATAGCACTTTAACCTTTGTCACTCTGAGTGGGGAACTAAAGGCCAGAAGAGCAGAGGATGGAATTATCCTGGACTTGCCTCTTTACCCAGCTCACCCCCAGGTCAGTTCTTTTTAATTACTGCCATAAACTGTAGACAGCCAGCAGCTTGCCTGTTTTAAAATGGTTTTGTATTTTTTCCCCATCCAGGACTTCCATGAAGTAGAAGACTTGATCAAGGTTGGTTGAGTAAATCAAATCTGAGCTCTTATGATACTGTTGTTTGTTATTGTTCAAACGCCAAAGGTTGGTATCGTTGGATCTCAAAACACAGGCCTCCTACCCATATAAATGATCCAATCTAAGTGTGCTATGTTTCAGGTCTGAATTTTAATAATGAATCCATTTGGTGAGGAAGCTGGCCAGTCTCCTCGACTATTGGTTGATAGCATATTAGCCTTCTGGTAAGGTGAGTGAGGAGAGACTGTCGCATGGCAGCTGAGGTAGAAAGGAGAACGGGTAGAGTTGAAAGGGAGAGAGAAAGAGTAAGAGTAAGAAAACAACATCCTCTGTGAAAGGACCAACCTTCACACAGTCAAAGGGGTGCTGACTTTCTATCCTCTTCCAAGGGGCCAGGAATGGGGCTCGGGCATGGCTGTACAAGTTCAGGCATGAGACCTGGGGATTTCTGACAGAAAGGGTTGTTCCATGCAAACAAGTTGTGGAAGCTTCTGGTGCTCTTGATTGCGATAGAAGATGGGACTGAGGTGGGGAGGGCTGTGCTTTGGTGGAGGAGACAGGACAAGCATGGGTACCTTGACCAACAGGACCAAATACTGATGGAGGCTCTATGGCATTAATAATAATGATAGCAATATTTATAACAGTAATACTAATGGGGTCCTGGTGTGGTGCTAACTGCAAGGTTGGCTGTCCTTGGAAACCCTTTGCAGGGTCTCTATGAGTTGGAACTGAGTCGACAGCACTATCAGCAACCACAGTATTAATGATAGTAATAAAAATGGAGCTATTTGAAGGCCCCCCTCTGTGCAGGACCATGTGCTATGTGTTCATAAATTGTTCCATTTGATTCCTGCTTTCACGCCTTGAGGTAGTAGTAATAGGAGTAGATAAGTGCTGTCGAGTCAGTTTCAACTCATAGAAACTCTGTGTGTAGGGTTTTCAAGGAATGGCTGGTGAGTTTGAACTGCCAATCTTGTGATTCAAACTAACCTTGTGGTTCAGTGCTTTATCCCATAGTCCCACACCAAGACTCCATTAGTATTATTGTTATAAATACTGCTACAGTTGTCCCAAGGAGGTTTTAGAGGGCCAGGGCAGCCTGCAGATGAGAAATACTTAGTGTGCAGAAAATGCAAGACTCTGCTCAGAATCAGGGCCAAGTGCTGATCTGAGAAAAGATCATTCCATAAACCCTTCTGTGGACACCACTGGGTGTTTCTCAGTGAATTTTCAACTACAGCCTTTATAGACTCTGGAGCTTTTTATGCATTTATCTAAGCTTTCAAAGAGTATAAACAAGCTGCATGGACTGTGATGTTACACTCAGTCCCGTCTATGGCTTGAGTATCAAAAGACACGTCAACTTTACAAATGAACTGCTTTAAGCATGTTGGTGAGAAAATGGAAACTGTTCTTATTGTGGACCTTGTTCATGGTGGGACGAACTTAGCCTAACCTAAGACACAGGGTCAGCATTTGCAAAATGGGCATAATAAAGGGTTACTGGTTGTGAGTGCTGTCATTTAGGGTTCCTCCCTAGGAGTCAATAAGATTCCCAGATGAGAGCTAAACTGTAAAATTGGCATGAGTGCCCACAGAGAAGGGCAGGATTAGAAAGACGTAGGGACCTGGCTGCAGGAGTTTCTGTTTCTAGAGAAGGCATGTTGGTCAACTGTGGTCACAGACGCAGGTGGACCAGGCAGGGCTTGAGGCAGAGGGACTCCTGATCACTCGAACTTGTGAAAACTGGTCCGAAACATGAATTAAAGCTCCTGAAGGCACCTGTACCTGCCATACATACCTGAAGTCACTTCTGCCTGCCTGTCAGTGTTATTATCACCTGCTCTGCTCAGTAGCTTCAGGTGCCACCAAGGAATGGTACGAGAGCCCTAATTTGTCCCTCCCTGATCCTCTTTAACACTCCTCTTTAACACGCCTTCCACACACACACCCCAGCAATATTGTTTAATATGAACAAGATTATGTCCAGCCTTTTGGGCAAATCAAGGTATCTCTGGAGAATGTTGCATGTTACTGTTCTGTCATATACACTCTAAGTGATGCCAAGCAAAGCCTCAAGACGAGTCTGCTAGTCTATACTTCCAATCAAACTGCCTGCCTGAGCCCTTCTGTGTCGAATGTTGTAGTTGCTGCTGTGGGATACTCTCCATATATTATTTTATTTAATCCTCATGACAACTCTAAGAGGCTGGTATGATGCCCTGTCTCTAAAAACAGTGAGAAAGATCATAGTGATTCAGAACAGGCTCATGGGTTACTCAGACCTGGGGTAAGGTTGTTGTTTTTTTTTTTTGTGTGTGTGTGTATAAAACCCTGGGCCTCTCTAACTCTTTCTCCTTACCTGTAGGCAAAATACTTACATGTAGGAGTTGTATGTATGGAGGCAGGTTGTAAGCACTTGTGGATACTGGAAAGGAAGGGCTGTGTTCTGAGATTCACAGATGGTACACTGAAGGGCTCTTCAGCAGTCTCTTTGGTAGCCTTACCTGGGCAACATCTTGAGGGCCAGAATTGAACTAACGGGTGTGCCTGGCACAGAGCAGATGTTCACTGAGGGGCTGCTCCCTGTTACAGGGATAAGGACTTGTCCCAGGGCCACTCCTGAGGTGTTTTTGGTTTGTCATCACAGATTGCCATCGGTGACACTCAGGTCCAGGACATCTGCTATTCCCCAGATACCCGGAAGCTCCTTGTACGGCTCAGTGATACTTACGACAGGTAAAACGGTTCTGGCCTCGTAAGTACAAGTGGGAGGGCTGAGCACCCAGTATGTAGCTTGGATGTGGTCCGGCTGTGCTGTCCCCAGTCAGTCTGATTTATCAGTTGGAGTTTCTTATGCTTGCTCTTCCTTCCCTCCTGCTGAGCTGCTTGGGACCAGCTGCACCCTGGTCTGTTTGACAGTTTCTGTGAAATTCATTTATCTGGATCCATTCATTTATGAACAAGGGCATTTCTGGAGGAGCTGAAAGTGAACACACAGAGTCTGCTGCAAGCTGAAAACACCGGGAAGGTGAAAGGACTCATTCTCACCCTAAGAGGAGAGCCTGGTGGGCAGACCCAAGCGTTTGACTTTTACTCCAGATATTTTGCACCATGGGTTGGTGTGGCTGAAGACCCTGTCACAGGTATGTTTTTACCTGGGTTCAGGGAGGGTTACACATAGCTATTAAGTGCCCTTCAATGCCTTTTCAGGTTGCTGGGGTTTTGTTTCTTTCTCTCCTTTCCATCCTCTTCACTGAAGTCACATATGAAAAACACAAAATAACAGGAGGCAGGATAGCAGGGTTGGAGCTTAGTGTCAGGCAGACTGGGTTTCCATCTGAGCTTTCTGGCTCTTGACCACGGACAAGTTACTTAACCTTTTAGTCTCATTTCCCTCCTAACATACAACACAATGCATGTTAAGTGCCTGGCACATGGTAAATACCCAATGACCATTAGTATATATATATTTTTAAACCATCATCTTTAACAAAAGCTCAGTGTCCCCTAAGTACTGTGTCCTCCTTTCCCTCTTCATCCCATCTGCCTCTGGTAAATGATTTGTTATTGTTGTTAAGTGCCATGGAGTCGGTTCTGACTCATAGAGACCCTGTACAGGGTTTCCAAGGAACGGCTGGTAGGTTTGAACCACCAATGCTGCAATTTAAACCCATTTTGCAGTCCAGTACTTTATCCTACAGCGCCACACTGGGACTCCTGTAAACTACTAGTTGTCTTAATAATAACAAAGAAATTGGCTGCCTCAGCCAGCATTTCCAGATTGGCAATTTGTAAACATTAGAGGCCAATTCCCATAGACGTCCCAAACCCTAAGTCCTTTTCAGTGACAGGCCTGTCATCATCATGTTACTGCGGTACCTTTGACGTCTAGTTTTGTGAAAGATAAACTTCTGGGTTGCAGGTGGGAAATAGGAACAGGAATAATGTTTCTTCCCCCTTCTCCTTTCCTGGGCCTGCCCCTAAAGTGGAGTGGGGTGGGTTTGGGAATCTCCACCCCATTTGAAGCAGAGGATGAAACCATAGATGGGCAGGGGTATCCTTTCACCCTCTTTGGGAGCAATGTGCTGAGCAGCAAAAGGGCAGGGGTGCTTGAAGAAGGGACTGGTGGAGTGGGTGGCAGCAGGGACAGATGAAACTGTCAGATAGTTTCAGACCTTGACTTACTCCCCAAGGAACAAGAAACATGAAATGCAAAGTTCAGCAGGTGAAAATGCCTAAAGACATCCTGCTCCTCCAACTCTACCCTTCCCTGTGGAACAGAGGTTCTGAGCACATTTGCACCCAAGTAGTAATTGGCACAGAGGGCAGGTTTTCTCCTATAATGTTCTTCTAGAGCATGACAGTCTTTGGACAACAGTGACCAGCCAGCCCAGTTATCCTGAGACCGAGCATGTGTCTTGGGATACAGGACTTTCAGTGCTAAACCCAGCACCGTCCTGGGCAAACCAGGACAGGGGGTTACCCTACCTGACCTCCCAGATTTAAGTTTTCCCAGGGGAGGGGTCTTTCAGTCCCCACGAGGAGGGGTCTTTCAGTCCCCACCTTCTCGCCCTCAAAGCCTTTCCTATCCATGATTACCTTACATTTTGTTCAGTTTAAAAGATACTCTCTGATATAAACCTAGAGCACAATCACGTTGAGAAATACCTCGTTAGCTAAGTGGAAATTTCAAAAGTCAGGCAATACTGGCTTAGTGGAGAATTCGACCTGGTCACAGTTCCCTCATTTCCTTGCACATGCTCCTTTGGGGCAAAAGGAAGATTTTAACTTGAAAGAAGTAGAAGCATCTAAGCAAAGCCCTTGATATCCTCACCAGGGGCTGACCAAACGAACCTGCAGTTTAACCCAGCCTTCAGAGAGTGCAGGGCATACTGCAGACATCATTGGAAAGAACTTATCCATGAATTCTGAGGCCACCTTTATACTTCCTCACTCCATACTCTGTGCTGTATCCCCAGCCAGGATAATGAGGAAGTCGTCACAGACAGAGTCAAACGAGAATGATTTTGCACAGTGGATGGTAACTGTGGATACAGTGGTTACGAAGCCACCACCTGGTCCTTGGGATTGACTTCTAACTTCTCATTTCTTTGAAGGGTCGGCACATACGGTTCTCAGTAGCTACTGGTCCCAGAAGCTTGGGAAGAAAGAAATGCGTGGTAGGGTTGCTGTTTTCCAATTTCTTTTTTATTTGCCTAACTTTAAGCTAAGGCGCCTCAGTGGCGCAATGGTTAAAGCAGTCCGTTACTAATTGACAGGTTGCGGTTACAACCCACCCAGTAGGTCTGAGGGAGAAAGACCTCACAGTGTGCTGACGTAGAGATTATGGAGTAGTTTTAGTCATCACATGGGGTTGTTAGGAGTCAGACTGACTCGAGGGCACATAATGACAACAACAACTGTAAGCTGGTGCTCCTTTGCCTATGTCTGATCCATTTGAAAATGTAATGAAATGCCATGTATAAGTCACATGAAAATAAAAAGTTAAAAAATGTCCTTTATCCTTAAGCTGTTACCCAAAACATCTTCCATTCTCTATACCCACCCTTTTGCAGACCCTTCTAATGCAGTGTTGGTGTGTTAAGTGCCATCAAGTTGATTCCGACTCATAGCGACCCTGTATAGCATTTCTGAGGAGCAGCTGGTGGGCTTGGACCACTGACCTTGTGGTTCGCAGTCCAGTGCTAACCCTACAGTGCCACGCCAGGAATCCTCTAATCCAATAAGTGCCTAATAAATGTTTGCCCCAAACTCAAACCCAAACCCACTGGTGTTGGATCAATTCTGACTCATAGCAACCCTGTAGGACAGAGTAGAGTCGCCCCACAGGGTTTCCAAGGCAGACCTCTCTACAGAAGCCAACTGATAATATCTTTCTCCCATAGAGCAACTGGTGGGTTTGAACCACCAACCTACAGGCTCCACCACTGCGCCACCAGGGCTCCTTCCCATAGACGGTTATTGAATAAAACTGTGTGGGGGCCTCCAGAGTGGGGGTATTTGTGGTTCAGTGGTGCAATTCTCACCTTCTACGTATGATTGGAAGCCAATGCAACTCACACTCAACTACCACCTGTTGTCATGGTTGCCATGGTGCTGAACAGGCTTCAATAGACCTTCCAGACTAAGCTGGACTAGGAAGAAAGACTTCTAGTTTTGAAAATCAGCCAGTGAAAACCTTACGATCATGAAGGTTCAATTTGCAGTGGATCCTGGAAACAGTGCAGGGCTCGGCAGCGTTTTGTTCTACTGTACATGTGCTCACTTACCCTGAGTCTGGGGCCAACACAACAGCAGCTAACAATAACAGCATGACAGAGAAAAGTTGTTTACAATGTGACAGATTGAGACTGGGTAGTCATTGATGATCATCAAGTTTTCCTCAACAACACTGCTTATGGGATAAAACCAATTACTTTGGAATCAAGTCCTTGGGTGATTAACGTATTTCTCAGGGGCACAGAAATGAGACTGCAGTCACTGGAAGTTATGCGTCCCTAATCATAAGTAAGAGTCTGACCCTGAAGGATGGAGGTCTTACTGAGAGGGAGGGTTAGGCCTTGATTTGGGGGTGGCAGCGAGGCTGTCTCTTTCCTTAGTGAATCTATTACTCCCTAGGTATTCAGCACAGAAAAGCAGAGGCTCCATCTCTTTTGTGTGCTTGGCCCACATGGTGGCTTGAGGATGTTATGAGTGTAGGAATCCTGGTCTTAACTTCCACCTTATGCGTAGCTGCAGCAAAGCGCAGCGATCATGATCACATTCCAATCTGGGAAGAGGGGGCCTTTCAGGAGGGTCCAGAACACCTTGAGTGCTTCACTTCTGAGCTGTCACAATGGAACAAAACACTGTCTAGTCTGTGCTTGGATCTTTCCACACACCCATGTTTCCTCCTACAGAACTGGGAGGAAGCTGCCATGGGTGTACCTGGGACAGTGTAGGAGGTAGCAGAAGGTTCCGGAAGGGAAGAAGAGGACTTGAGTATTTTATAGACCTGACTGCATTTGTGGCCTCTCAGTCCTCAGGAGAAGGACGGTGGGCAGTACCATGAACAAAGAACGCATTTATTCTTAAACTGACCTTGGAGGATGGTAGGGCTTGTCATAAGATGTTTCACTCTGTTCTGTTGATTAGAGAGGGGAAATGACCTCAGCGTGTGACTTGTTTTCTGGTCTCTCTAGCCTTTCAGTGTTCTCCCAGAGGCGGTGAACTGGTGATTTCCGTGCGTGCTGACGGACGAGTTGACATTAAGGGAGGTGCTGCTATTGTTTTAGAGGGCACGCTGACAGCCTGAAGATGCTGGAGCTGAGATGGTGCTATCTTTAACCACTAAGTATTGCCTGCAAAAAAAAAAAAAAAAAAAAAAGTAACAGGCTGCCTTTAGCAAATCTGCATAGCAGTATAGTTGATTTTCACATGTTAATGGAGACTTAAGAATTCTTCTGAATTGTATTTTGGCTTTACCTGTGAACAGAATTAAAATGTGACCAGTAGCAAAGAATAATGTCACCACTTCTTTTGATTACGACTACCAATCAGAGAGGAGTTCTGGAGTGGTGCTGTGGATTAATGTGCTAGACTGCAAAATCCGTTTGAACTGCAAGGTTGGTGGTTCTAGCACACCAGTCGCTCCTTGGAAACCCTCTACGGGGTCACTATGGGTCGGAACTGACTTGACGGCACTTAACAACAACAACATTTAAATTTTAAATTAAAAATTTTAAGGACTTTAAATCCCTTGTAGCTTAGTGGACTACAAGCTAGGCTGCTAACCTCAGGGTCAGTAGTTTGAATCTACCAGTCGCTGTGCGGGAGAAAGATGAGAATTTCTGCTCCTGTAAAGATTTACACAAGATCACTATGAGTCAGAACCAACCCAGTAGCACACAGCCACCACATTTTAAAATATGCATGGTTGCTGTGAGGTGCTGTGAAGTCAGTTCTAACTTATGGTTAAACTGAGTAAGTTTCTGAGGAGTGAGATGAAACAGTTTAAATTTAGGTGACAGCACCTGATAGAATATTTTGCAGCCATTAGAAAGACCCAATAGATTATGTGGAAATATAGAAAAATATCTAATGATGTGATACAAATAAGGAAAAGTATAGTCCACTGTAGAATGTCATCAATTGCTGTGATGCATCTCTGGAGGACTGCGAATGTATATGGACAAGGATAGAAAAGTAAAAGTAGTTACGTGATTTAAAGTGGTATGATTCAAGGTGATTTATTGTATCTAAAAATTACCTTCTTTATTGTTGAATTCATGTATAATAACTAAGAATCAGAACGAAATGTAGAGAAAAAACTAAGCGCTTTAGGCTACTTCTTGTACTATTCAAGTTAAACAATAAAAAAGTAATGTAACCTTTTAATGTTTTTCCTGATATGTGTGTGGCTTTAGAGTGATGACTTCAAAGACATTCTTCTTTTACTTCAGTAAGATGGGCTTTGATGTAACTTTACATTCAGTTCAATGTGCAGTACTAGATGGATATCCAGAGCTGACTTTGAGTTGGGAATTTTTCGTGTTATTAAGAGTGTTCACTTAAGGTGAGCTCACTGATGGTAATTCCTAACCATCTCAAAAACTGAATGTGAAACTTAAACATTTTTTTAAACTTCAATTGCTGCCATGTTTCCTATTTTGATTTATTTTTGTTAAAATATGTAAGAGTGAATTCATTATAGCAGAAAACTTGTAATGTGTAAGAGTGAATTCATTATAGCAGAAAGCTTGTGTTTCTCCTAATTTACAATGAAATAGTTGACCAGATTCATTGATTACATATTTGTCACCAATTACCTCTTCTCCCCCACTCCACACCTCACAACTCGTCACAACACATCAGTGGGACATGCCTGGAGGGTTTCCACCAAGTAAGTATCATTTTATATCAATGCACAGTCTAAAGAGCCTGGATTTTCTCTCTTAAATTTATGCTCAGTTCTTCTTAAGGTTTTAATTTTGTTGTTGCTGTTGAGAATATACATAACAAAACATATTTTGTTCTACATATTTGTACATGTGGAGACAGTTCAACACTTTCCGCATGCACAGTTCAGTGGCCTTGGCTACCTCCTTTCTAATGCACATTCTCAGCCTCCTTTTCTGAGTTCTTTCTCCCCCATTAGCATAAACTCACTGCCACCTAAGATTCCAATTTTATCTTTAGAGTTGTTATTGTCACTTTAATCCCATATATCCATTGTCATTGAGTCAATTCCAACTCAAAGTGACCCTGTAAAGACAGAGTAGAATTACCCATAGAGTTTCCAAGGCTGTATATACTTATAGAAGCAGACTGCCACATCTGTCTCCATGGGGCAGCTGGTGGGTTCAAACTTCTGACCTTTTGAGTCCATGTAGATAGTTCTCATAAGGGTAAAATGCTCATTTTTTTACTAGTTAATTTAAATGATTCTTTGGTGTGAAGGAGACGTCATGGGATATTTTTTATTTAAGTTTTAAAGACTATCTCAGGGCAATAGTTCCAGGGATTTATCCAGAAAGTTGAGTTCATGAGAATTTAAAATTTTGTTCTGCATTTCCCCCCTTTTGATCAGGATTCTTCTATAGAATCTTTTTATAAACTTAAAAAAGCCCAAAACTCATTAATGGTAGCTGGGCACCATCCAGTTCTTCTGGTCTCTTGACAAAAGAGGCAGTTGTTCACAGAAGCAATTAGCCATACATTCCGTTCCCTCTTCTTATTCCTGACTCTCCTCCTTTCTCTGTTGCCCCAGGTGAATACGGACTAATTATTGTATCACGGATGGCTGCTTGCAAGCTTTTAAAATCATATTCAAATTTATAAGCTATTTCTGAAATTGCCTGTTTATCAACAGACAGTCGAGTCAACTGACTGTTTACTTGGTCAGCCTGATAAGTGGTCGTACAGTATGAAAGTAGCCGCAGGAAAAGGAGAGGTGGGGCAAGACAAATACACCTGAACAGATAATGAGAGGAAATGAAACATCTTGGGTAGGATGAACAAAGCTTCTCTAGGAGTACCATACTGTGTTGAGTGAGTTTCGTGCCACATGACGAGGGAAAACATAAGAGTGTTTTTAAGACTCTAGTTCCCTCTAACCTTTTCCTGCATGTTTAGCTTCTGCCTACCTCTGACTAATCTGCTCTTAACTAAGAATGGGCAGAAGGACTGGGAGGGATGCTTATATAACCCACCACTCTATTTCATGCTACCATTGGCTGAAAAAGTACTCCCGGCAAAGTTGGCATCCCATGGTGTACTGGGCTAGACTGTTATTGCTAAATGCTATCTAGTCGGTTCCGACTCATAGGGTCCCTGGTAGCGTAGTGGTTATGATTCGGGCTGCTAATCTCACGGTCAGCAGTTCGAAACTACCAGCTGTTCCGTGGGGGAAAGAGGAGGCTTTCTGTTCCCATAAAGATTTACAGCTTTCAGAAACCCTGTACAGGATCGCTATGGGTCAGAACCGACTCCATGGCACACAACAACAACGGGCTTTCCAAGGATCAGTGTTGGGTTTGAACTGCTGACTTTGTGATTAGCAGTCCAGTGCTAATAGTTTGAAATCACTACAAAACCACAGTAGATTAATACAACATTTATTTCTGTTCCTATCCATTATCTAGCAGGGGTCAGGGGAGGCCCTGTTCCTTATGTTTTCCGCAGGAATTCAGGCTGATTTTGGACCTTGCCATCTCAAACTGTGGTCTTCAGGGTTGCTGCAACATGATACAAGTATGGAAGAAGTCATTTCTTCTCAGAACTGTTGCCCTTAACTGACTGTAGAGGCCCATCTAACAGCAAATGAGCTGAGAAATGCAGGGAGCTCATAGGTATATCTATTCTGTGTGTGGTACATAGAGCTGCTATATCTGGAGAAGGCTTTCAGGCTACTCAGACAATTTTCTCTAGGGTCACTTTACTTGGATAAATTCATCACTGTACAGAGGCTTAGGGGTACAGGAGGAGAAGCCTATTGTGTAAGTACACTAAGGGGCAAACTCACATTAACCAAAGGTAGAGAGACAGATGTATAAACTAGAATGCCAATTTGCTATTTTCCAATTGTAAACATGGACTGGATTAGCTCAGAGCATCCACAACCTGCCTCCCTACACTACACTGTCCCCCAATTTGTAAGTCAAATTGTAATCAGAGAGGTGCTTGGTGATTATTTAACTGAAAAAGAATCAGCCACATGAATTTAAGTGGCAGTTGTCATCAATAAGCTACGATAAGGTATGATAAGCTTCGCTGAATTCCATCAGACTGCATTTCATTTATTTGAATTGAACTACACACACTCTGGGGCCAAATGTGATTTCACTGTTTAATTTATTTTTGGACCAACCATGGGCCCTAACTCAAGTCAACAACTTCCTTTAGCACTAGCACTCAGCCAAACAGTGGTGTATGCCAACACTAGAGAAAAAGCTGGCAGTGCTGAGCGTATAAACTGATTTATCAACTTACGGTGTGGTGCAGTAGGATAAACAAATACTGGACTGCTTAACCACAAGGTCACCAGCTCAAACTCACCACCACTCCTCAGAAGCTCTATAATGGGTCGCTATGAGTTGAAACCGACTCAACGCCACTTAACAACAAGCATGCTTTGTAGGTTACTTACGGGCTTTTTGACAGCACTTAACTTACTGTATGTACTATGGGAGCCTGCCTCCAAAATGGCTCTCAGTGATCACCTGGTTGGTCTGTTTGACCAATGGAATACACAGACGTAGCATTACGTCACTTTAGATATTAGGTTACAAAAGTCTGCAGTTTCTGTTTTGGTTGTTTTCTCTCTTCTCTTTCTGTCTCTCTATCTCTTTCTTCTTCTCATCATTTGTTCTGCTGGTGTGGAGAATCCATCTGCCACACTGTGAACAGCCTATCAAGAAGCCCATGTAGCAAGGAACTGAGAGAGCTCTTGCCAACAGTCACATGAATAAGTGTAGGAGCGGCTCCTCCAGTCCCAGTCAAGCCTCAGATGACAACAGTGCTGGCTGCCTGCCTGTAAGAGACCCAGAATCAGGAGTTCCCTGATCAGCTGCTCTAGATTCTGGACCCAGGAAATATGAGATGATACATGTCCCTTGTCTTCAGTCACTAATGTTTGAGGCAATTTGTTACGTGGCCTCTGTCTTGCTGAGCCCTTCTCCCTTGCTGGCTTTGAGGAACCATAGTGCCATCTTGGAGAACCTAACTTAGCAACTGTAGATGGCCTCTGAAAGCAGAGGGCAGCAAGAAACAGACTGTGTGAGCTTGGAAGATCTTTCCCCAGTCAGGTGCTTGTATGAGCTAGATGACCACTCTAACCAACACCTCGGCAGCAGTCTTGCGGACAACCCAGCGAAGCCGTGCTTGACTTCTGACCCACAGAAACTGTGAAGTATTGCTTTGCAACAATACAACATATAAAAAACTTGTTGTTGTGTGCCATCGAATCAGCCATCGAACTCATAGCGACCCTGTATAGGGTTTCCAAGGAGCGACTGGTGGGTTTGAACTGCCGACCTTACAGTTACTAGTCTAGTGTTTATCCTACAGCATCATACAAGGGCTCATCTAAGAAACTAGCAACAGTTAATATTATTAAATATCCACTGAATGTGCCTATTTCCCAGTCTTACACATTTTTATGTAATATTTTTGAAAAGATGTACTAACTCTAGCTTGTCCTCATTGGACTGCTAACTTCAAGGTTTGTTAGCTTAAACTCACCAGCAGCTCTGCAGGAGAAAGCTGAGGCTGTCTGTTTCCATAAAGCTTTACAGTCCCAGAAACCCTAGGGAGCAATTCTACTCTGTCCTGTGAGTTGGACTTGACTCCACAGCAGTGTGTTACACGAGATAGGAGTCCACTGTCTGTATGGGCCTCACACACAGCACAACCTGGATTCTCCGGGCCTCACAGCACAACTCAGCCTCTCTCAGATTGGATCCTGCTGGCCCCTGCCAAAGCTTGACTCCCATTGGTCACTAGCCCACTTTCTCCACTTACATTAGTTGAGGGTAAAGCCATTCTATCTCTTTGATAGAGCCATTCTCAACCTGAGCACCCCTGACTATTGGTATTGTGGCCCAGAGCTGTCCTGTGCATTGTAGGATATCTGGCAGCATCCCTCACCTCCGCCCACTTGATGCTGTAGCACACTCCCAGCTGTAACAACCAAAAATGTCTCCAGACTTTGCCCAATGTCCCTGGAGTAGGAGTGGGAAGCAAAATCCAGTGCACTGGTTGAGAGCCACTGCTTTAAGTGGGCTTTGTTTTTCTCTTCTGGAACATGCTTTGTTCTGTGGTTCAGCTAGCAGATTGTTTGCCTCTTTCCAGTTTGGGAATCTCCCTTGCAGTCAATTGCATGTATCCTGCAAGTTAGGTTGTTGTTGTTAAGTGCTGTCAAGTCAGTTCTGACTCATAGCGACTCTGTAAAGTGTTTCTGAGGACCAGCTGGTGGATTTGAACCACCGACCTTGCAGTTCAAACTAACCCTGTGGTTAAGCGTTTATTCTACAGCACACCAGGACTGCGTAAGTTAAGTACCCACCTGGAATCTGAATTCACAGCCCCTGTAAGCGACATCTGCATTTTAGCAATCTGACAAGGTGAATAAACGCAGTGTGATGTATTCTGCATCCTGCTAGAAGTTGGGAGTATGAGGGCTGGGCGTTGGGAGGAAATTTAGAGATTAGAGAGGGAGCTCACACTCTGAGGAAACCAGACGCAGACTATCATGGAAAGATAATGAACACTTGTGCTGGTCCATGAATGGGGCCCACATATGGCATAGACATCTCTAGGTGTTGCCAACAGTTAATGTTCAGCTGCTGAGTCTGCTCAGGGGCACCTCAGAAGAAAGTCCTGGCCATCAACTTCTAAAAGATCAGTCACTGAAAACCCAGTGGAGCAGAGTTTTGCTGTGACACACAAGGGGAAGCCATGAGTCAGAGGTGATGCTACAGCAACTGGTTTATGGCACAGACACTGGAAGCCATGGTAGAGTCAGGAAGTGTTGAAGAACGGAGCTTAGAAAGACAGCGCATGCACGAAGTTTCAGAAAGCGACAAACAGGACGAGGCTGGACATTGTCTAGAGTTTCTGTATTTACCATACTTTTATACAAATAATGCACCCGTTATAAGGTTTTTGCAAACCATGTAACCCTCCTCACACCTTTGTTTTCTATGCATCCTATGTACTTTATGTGTTGTTGTTAAGTGCTATCAAGTCAGTTCCAACTCATAATGACCCTGTACAGGGTTTCCCAGGAGCAGCTGGTGGGTTTGAACTGCCAACCTTGTGGTTCGCAGTCCAGTGCTGATCCTACAGCACCATGTGGGTACAATATACGTGAGAAGAATGCTAGATGTTAGGCACGGTGGGGGCAGAGAGAGAAATACAATACAATATTCTTAAACTACCAATTCAGGTGCCAGTGAGTTAGTTCTGGCTTATACCAACCCCGTGCACAACAGAAGCAAACACTGCCGGGCCCTGTACCATCCTCACAACCCTTATTATGTGTGAAACGCCTTCTTATAGCCTCTGTGGCAATCCATCTAGTTGAAAGTCTTCCTCGTTTTTGCTGACCCTCTACTTTAAAGCATGGTATCCTTTTCCTGGTGTGGCGCTGTAGGATCAGCACTGGAGTGCAAACCTCAAGGTCAGCAGTTCAAACCCACCAGCTGCTCCTCAGAAACTAGGGTCACTATAAGTCGGAGTTGACTCTATGGCACTTAACAGCAACATCCTTCTCCAGAGATTGGTCCCTCCTAGTAATGCGCCCAAAGTACAGGCAAGAAAGTCTCTCCATCATCACGTCAAAGCAGTATCCTGTCTGTACTTCTTCCAAGAAAGATTACTTTGTCCTTCTGGCAACCTATGGTACTGTCAATACTTTTTGACAACACTGCAATTTAAACACATCAATTTGTCTTTGGTTTTTCTTGTGCATTATCCAGGTTTCACATGTGTATGAAGGGATTGAAAATATCGCGATTTGGGTGAGGCACACCTTAGTCCATAAGGCGCCATATTTGTTTTTTTTTTAACTCTTTAAAGAGGCCATTTGCAGAAGTTTTTGCTCAATGCAATATGTCATTTGATTTCTTGACTTCAGCTTCCATAAGCATTGTTTGTGGATCCAAGTAAAATGAAGTATTTTTACA
>NW_006408538.1:11816085-11820697 GCF_000296735.1 Chrysochloris asiatica | reverse complement strand
ATAGTATGAGAAACTGACAGACGAGTGGTGGTGGTAGAGTGTAGGGTCATCAAAAAAGAGAAAGACCCTTAATGAGATGGACTGACATAGCAGCAGCAACAATGGGCTCAAATATAATAACAATTGTGTGAATAAGTTAAGATCAGGCACTGTTTACTTCTGCTGTGCATAGACTCCCTATGTGTTGAAACCAATTCAATGATCCCTAATAACAAGTTGTAATCCATACTGAAGGCTATAGTCATTGATCTTCATCAGTAAGTGCTTCAAGTCCTCTTCACTTTCAACAAGCAAGATTGTGTCATCTGCATACTGAAGATTGTAAATGAGTCTTCCTCCAATCCTGATGCCAAGTTCTTCTCCATATAATGCAGCTTCTTGGATTATTTGCTCAGCAGACAGATTGAGTATGGTGAAAGGATACAACCCTGATGCATACCTTTCCTGATTTTAAAACACACAGTATCCCTTGTTTTGTTTTAACAGAGTTTTGGTCTATGTACAGTTGATGAACACAGTCAAGTGTTTTGGAATTTCCATTCTTTGCAATGTTACTCATAATTTGCCATGATCTATACAATCAAATGCCTTTGTATAGTCAATAAGACACTGGGGTAAACATATTTCTGGTAGTGTCGACTTTTAGCCAACGTCTATCTGACATCAGATAATGATATCCCTCCTTCCATGTCCTTTCCTGAGTCTGCCTTGAATTTCTGGCAGTTCCCTGTCAATTTAATGCTGCAAGTGCTTTTGAATTATCTTCAGCAAAATTTTACTTGCATATGATAATTTCCACATTCCGTTGGATCACCTTTTGTTATTTTTGGAATGGGCACAAATATGGATCTCTTCTAGTTGGCTGACCCGATAACTGTCTTCCAAATTTCTTGGCATAAACAAGTGAGCACCTTCAGTGTTGCATCCATTGAGTGAAACATCTCAATTGTTATTCCATCAATTCCTGGAGCCCTGTTTTTCACCAATGCCTTCAGTGGTGCAGCTTTGGATTTCTTCCTTCAGTACCATCAATTCTTCATCATATGCTGCCTTTTGAAATAGGTGAATATCAAACAATTTTTTTGGTACAGTGACTCTGTGTATTCCTTCCATCTTTTTTTGGTGCTTCCAATGTTACATCCCAAGCCCATAGAATCCTTCAATATTGCCATTTGAGACTTGAATTTATTCTTCAGTTAATTCATCTTGAGAAATGTTGAGTGTATTTTTTGCATGGACAAATAATACTATACATTAATTGTTATTACTGTTGTCATTGTTGCATTTTAAAACTATTAAAATCTATAGAAAGGTCTTAGAAAGCACAGCAATTGTAAGTCATCCCCTGGGTATAAGAAAGGGTGCAACTGTAGTTCTCCTGGGGCAATCCCTGGTAGCAGCATGCTAGGCTGAACATTCTTGGTTCCCAGCCCAGACCTATGAAACCAGAAGCTCTGGGAATAGGACCAGCAATGTGTGCTTTACTAAGTTCTCCAGGGTACTCTCATAAAGGCTCAAAACTGAGATCCACTGGTGTCCAGGTGCCCAGACTTAGCCCCTCTGTTTTCTTCCCTCCCAAGTGACAATTGCCTATGCAGCCTGATAACTTTTAAATGCGTGTTGTCTCAAAATCTCCCTGACTATACCAATATACTTGCTGCTTAGTGCAGTTTTGGGGAAACTTTTGTTTTTTCTTTTTTCATTAGCTTCCAGTTCTATTCAGCATAGAAAAATTAGCTGTGCTCAGGTGGGAGCTGTTCAGTAATGTGTTGGTAATCAACAGATTAGTTAATCAGGCATGATTTATTAATGATGAATTAATTATACCTGATTGTGCATTTCTGCTGGCTAAATGGAGTTTTAAAGGAGTTATTTTATTAATCATCACGGTGCTAATTGCAGACACTTACAGAAGGATCACTAATTAAACATGCAACCATATGCAGAACAAGTAGAGCTGCTGAGAACTGTGAGAATAAAAATGATTCATTTTTTTAGGGGAGCCAACACAAACCTTATTTTAATGAAATATTAGGGAGTTGATTTGGTGATGGGAATCACTGCAAATCGATCCTTTTTCAGCAGGAATTGATCCCTACACTAAAAAGTCCCCGGGTGGGGCAAATGGTTGATGCATTTAGCTGCGAACTGAAAGGTTATAGGGTCAAGTTCACTCAGAGTCACCTCAGAAGAAAGGGCATGATAATCTAATTCCAAAAAAACTTGCGATTGAAAACTCGATGGAACTCGCATCTATTCTGATACACATGAGGTATTTATGAGTCAGAATCAACTTAGACAACTGTTTATTGGTTAATGGTCTCTCCAATCATGCTTTCTGTTTTACACCCATACAAACTGCTAGAACAGAGAGTACTGACTGATGGAAGAGATGGGACTTATAATAGAGAGTCAGAGAGCAAGCAGGGAATGGGACAAGAGGCCAGGTACATCTGGGTTGGATTACAAGAATAAGATTTACAGCCTTGTATGATGGTGGAGTAGAGAAAGAAAAGAGGCAGTTTGGGTAAAATGATAACAGGTAAGCTCAGAGACAGTTAAATAGCAGGGTTCATGTTTTTGATATTCAGCTCAAGGTAGAGTAAAGGCATTTCAAGATTTTTCATTGTTGTAATGAACATCTGTTGTTTAGGATTATGTAGAATCTGAACCTTGAACTCCCTTTGGGGAAATCCTCATTGTGAGTAATCTACAGAGGTAGTTCCCAATTTACACCCTGGATGCCAAAGGGGCAGGATGCTACTGCTCCCTACAATTCAGGAAGTGAGCCTGCAACTCAGGTTTAGCCAAATCAGAAACTATCGGCTGGGAATATGGATCGGGAGAAGAGAAGTAGTACTGGGAGGTGACCTAAAGTCACTGCAATGGCAGCTCCCTGAGCAAGGATTCAGACAATCAGAGAAACAACTTAGAAAATTGACTGCAGAAACAATGCTTGTTTTGGTCCAATAGAAAACAATCAAATCCATGCAATATGAGCATATGATACGTGTGTGATGTTGAAGATGCTGGTGATGACAAAACTCAAGACTATTCCTCTACCTCTTCCCTGGAAGGAGCTCTGGTAGCATAGTGGTTACAAGTCGGACTGCTAACCACAAGGTCAGCAGTTCAAAACTACCAGTTGTTCCATAGGAGAACAATGAGGTTTCCTGTTCCTGTAAAGATTTATAGTCTTGGAAACTCTATGCAGGGTCACTATGAGTCGGATGGCACATAACCACCACCACCCCTTCCCTGGAGTCCTGGTGTGATGCTGTGGGTTAGTGCGCTGGACTGCAAAGTTGGTTTGATCTACAAAGTTGGAGGTTCAAGATCACCAGCTGCTCCTAAGAAACCCAGTATAGGGTCTTTATGGGTTGGAATCGACTTAACTGCACTTAACAACAACAATGACAAAGTTTCACTGTATAGTTGGTTAATCCCTTCTGTTGATAGTCATTTGAGTTGTTTTTTCAGGTTTTAGTTCTCATGAACGGTACGAGGATTATTGTACATGGCTTTTGGTAGGCATACATTGTTGTTGTTAGGTGCTGTCAAGTCAGTTCTGACTCATACTCTATGTATAGCAGAACAGAACACTACCTGTGCCATCCTCACAACAGTTGCTATGTTTGAGCCCATTGATGTAGTCAATGGTGTCAATCCATGGTGTTGAGGGGTTCCCTCTTTTTCACAGGCCCTTTACTTTACCAATATGATGATCTTTACCAGGACTGGTCCTTTCTGATAACATGCTCAAACTCCAGGAGATGAAGTCTCATCATACTTCATCTAAGGAGCATTCTGGCTGCCCTTCTTCCATGACAGATTTGCCTGTCCTTCTGGCAGTCCATGGTATATTGTCTACTCTTCACCGACACCATAATTCAAAGGCACCAATTCTTCTTCAAGCTTCCTTATTCATTGCCTAGCTTTTACATGCATATGAAGTGAATGAAAATACCACGACTTGGGTCAGTTTCACTTTAATTTTCAAAGTGATATCTTTGCTTTTTAATACCTTATTAAAGAGATCTTTTGCAGAAGACTTGCCCAATAAAATAATACCTCCTTTGATTTCTTAACTGATGCTTCCATGGACACTGACTGTGGAACCAAGTAAAATGAAATCCTTGACAATTTCAGTATTTTCTGTGTTTATGATGATGTTGCTTTATTGTTCCAGTAGTGAGAAGGATTTTTAATATGTTTTTTTTTTCCTCTCTATATTCAAACCCTTTTAATCATTGTTTCCAATCATTACTGTTCTAACCTTTCCCCTGTGCTCAGTGGGACATAAACTGTATTCTCATAAGGGAAAGCCATAAAACTGTGAGAAAAGAATGTATAATGCAGCTGGATTGATACCCAGAGGGATATGAAAGTCTGGACTGTATGGGGGAAAACCAAGACAGTCTTTGAGAAGGATCTTGCTGTCTTTCAGATCTGTCAATAAAACATATGCTGATTTTAAGGACCTAAATGTGAATCCCAGAATTATGAAGGTCATCAATGAACAATTCAGGACAAATGTGAAGGCACTAATGATGGGAATACGTGGACTACAAAACATTTTGAAAACCACACAAACAAAAATAGATAAAATAGA
>NW_006408538.1:11809631-11810524 GCF_000296735.1 Chrysochloris asiatica | reverse complement strand
ATCATTGTAATAAACAAGGTGTATGATCTGTTGAATGTAAAACTGATGATATGCCCTGTAAACTTTCACCCAATCCACACACACACAAAAACTTAAATTGAAAAAAAAAAAAAGATAATATTGAAGAATATCTTCAGGAACTTGGACTACAAAACACACACACACAAACTTAAAAATACACATAATACATAAAGGGCAACGGTGGTTAAAATTAACTATACTATTAATGTATAAAAAGATAAGGAGAAAAAAGAAAAAAAAAAAAAGATAAGCCCTAAAGTAGCAGAGTTCGGGTTTGGCACTGTAGGAAAAGCATTGGACTATAAGGTCAATTTGAACCACAAGATTGGCAGTTCAAACCCACCAGCCGCTCCTCAGAAATCCTCTACAGAGTCACTATGAGTTGGAACCAACTCAACAGATGGCACTTAACAATAACAACAAAAGCAACAAAGTAGCTGAAGTCCATGGCTCCATAGCAGAATTTTCATGTTCATGGGGGAGACCAGGGTTTGATTCCCAGCCAATGTAATTTATGTACAGCCACCAATGCACCTAATGCATATCAGTGATGATTTGCATGTAGTCCTGGTGTGGTGCTGCAGGATAATGCGCTGGACACCAAGGTCAGTTCGAATCCACCAGCTGCTCCTTGGAAACCCTATACAGGGTTGCTATGGTTTGGAAATGACACAACCTCATTTAACAACGATACTGAAGGAGTCCTGGTGTGGTGCCGTAGGATTAGCATTGACCTTAAGGTCGGTTTGAACAGCAAGGTCGGTGGTTCAAACTCAACTAGCCGCCCCTAGGAAACCTTTTACAGGATCACTAGGGGTCGGAACTGACCTGACAGCACTTAATAACAATGATACTGGAAAAAAAAAAAAAAA
>NW_006408538.1:11802729-11809531 GCF_000296735.1 Chrysochloris asiatica | reverse complement strand
ATATATATATGCTGATTTGCACCTAGTCTTTGTAGCTGGCTGCAGTAGCTGGCAATCAGACCTTTTGTCTGGTACCACAATTGTGAGGATTTTTTTGTTTTTCCCTTTGTTGAGGTTTAATCCATACTGAAGACTGTAGTCTTTGATCTTGATCAAGGAGTGCTCATATTCTCTTGAAGAGCTTCAAGTAAGTTCTTCAAGTCTCCCTTAGTGATTCTAGAAAGACCATGTGATCTGCTCTCAGTAAAGATTACTTCCTAGGAAGCCCTAAGGGGCAGCTCTACTCTGTCACATGGAATAACTATGAATCAAAATAGACTCTGAGCCCCTAGCAACAACAGAGGAAGAAGGATTTCAGCTGGAGGTTCTCCTCACTGACTTCACCTCTTACAACTGCTCCTCCTCTACTGCCCAAGCTCACCCCACCTTGGGGGCTCCTTCAGTGGCTGCTCCCTCAGCCTAGAATGCAATTTCCCCAGATCTTCCCCAGCTGGCTCCATTGTGTTATTCAGTTCCCATTCCATCTGATGTTTTATTTCTTTAGTTTGTTTTGAGTCTCCAGAAATTCAGGGATTTCCTCTGTGCTGTTCCTAGCTATATCCTCAGTACCTACAATTGTGTCTGGCACATAACAAATGCTCAAGAAATGCCAGTTGGAAGAAAGATGGGAAGAAAGGGTGGGAAAGATGGATGGAGGGGCTCCCCATCCAACACAGGGAAGATTAGACACTACTCCCTCCCAACACAGCTCTTTTTTCATCCTGCTAATGAGCCCCTTTTGGGGAAATCACGTTCTCCAAAAGCAGCGGCAACAGACCTGCTGCTTTTGTGTCTGTTGTGAAATTATGGTGCCCGCTGTTTTACAGTGGGCAGGTGGCTCACTTCCCCAAAGGGTGACTCTCATTACAATCCAGATTTCCAGCCATACCTGAGTAAGCACCAGGTAAAAGCCCAGAGCCTCATTGGCCCAGGCCAGCCACTGCTGTCAACTCCCTGACCCCAGGGGAAGGGATTTTGTGTTTATTTTAGTTGGTGTTGCTTTTTTTCTGTTTCCTTGTGCAATTTCAGCAGTGTGTTGGAACAAGTTATTCTAAATGTCCAAACAGCCAGGTCTTTTGTTTTTAAAGTTGTATTTCCATCTGTCAGCACTGCTATGTTTGACTCCCCTGACCCTGCACCAGAGCCCTACTGACCTCCACTGAAATCAACCAGACACCACTGAGTTGACTCTCCCCTACGGCAACCCCATGTGTGTCAGAGTAGAACTGACTCCATAGGGTTTTCAAGAACTGATTTTTCACAAGAAGATCACCAGGCTTCTCTTGAACCTTTTAATCAGCAGCTGAGCAAGTTAACTGTTTACACCACCCAGGGACGTCTACCTCTATTGAGGGGAGCAAAAAGATATCTCACCTAGACATCTCTACCCACCATATTCCCAAGGTGAATTCAAAACTAGTAGTCATACGAATATATAATCTTCTCTGTTCACGTGTCAACCATATACCAACTTGCTTCATTGTTTCTAATTTATTTATTCATTCAGTCAACAAATATTTATTGTAGTTATAATTAATGTCTCTTGTTTGGTGCACTGAGTGGATTTTTGACTCATAATAACACTAGGTGACAGAGCAGAACTGCCCCCATAGGGTTTTCTAGACAGTAATATTTAGGAGAGCCGATCACATGGTTTTTCTCCCTCTGCATCACTGGATGTGTTTGAACTGCCAACCTTTTGGTCATAAGCCAAGTGCTTAACCATTGTGCCACCGAGGTTCCAGTTATTATGTCTAGGAATTGTTTTAGGCACCAGAGATAAAGTGCTGAACGAAATGCAAATGTTCTTGCTCTCTTGAATATATGAAATGTGTATTGTTGCTGTCATGCTTGGTAAAGTGGAGGAACAGAGAAAAAGAGGGAGACCCTCAGCAAGATGGACTGGCAGCAACGGATACTTGGATTGTCTGCTTCAAGTCCTGGCTCAAAATAAGACTGCTCCCTCTGATAACGTGGCCAAAGCATGTGAGACAAAAGGTCACCATCCTCGCTTCTAAGGAGAATCTAGCTGTACTTCTTCCAAGACAAATGTGTTTGCTCTGGAAGTTCATGGTACTTTCAATATTCTTTGCTAGCTCCACAATTCAAATGCATCAATTCTTTTCAGGTTTTTAAAATTCATTATCCAGCTTTCACATGTTTTTAGCTTAATTTACTTACTTGCATGATGACATATGCTTTTTCATATAGAAAGGGTATAACTGCTTTTATTATTTACTGTAGAACAATTATCTGATAGAACATAAGTTTTTTACTTGTCTTTATAGCGAAAAAAAGTTTGTTATCTGGTGCCAAAGCTAAAACTAAATTCCTACTTACCTGTTGAATTGTTTTATTTTTAGCTCACTTATGTGTTGAACACTTCGTTAGACTTTGTTATATTGATTTATTGACTCCATTCTTGGATATAATGCTAAATATGCCAAATAACGGAGTCCTGGTGTGTGCCTGACTGCAAAGTCGGTTTGAACTGCAAGGTCGGTGGTTCGAGTTCACCAGCCGCTCTTCAGAAACCCAATACAGGGTCACTCTAGGTTGGAACCAACTCGATGGCAGTTAACAACACCACCAATGCCAAAATAACGCACATAAGCTGCTATTGTACATTACTCCATGAACAGTCTGTCATCAGTATGAACTTTCTGTTATTTTCTTTAAGTCAGCTTTATTCCTTCACAATTTCTAATCAGTCTTAAGATAGCAAAAGTACTTCCTAAGTCAGAGACATTGAAAATTTTTATCATCTGATATTTTCAACAGTCATGCTAAATCTGTAATCACTGAACATGGAACTGTTGCTGTTTTAATGGAAATAAAAATTATTTTATTAAAGAAATGCACAATATTCAACCATTTCAAGAGGCAGATATGATCAAAAGCCAACGGTATTGAAGGAGGAAGCCCAAGGTGCACTGAAAACATTGGCAAAGAACAAGGCTCCGGGAACTGATGGAATACAAATTGAAATCTTTCAACAAACTGATACAGCACTAAAGGCACTCACTTATCTATGCCAAGAAATTTGGAAGACAGCTACCTGGCTTAACTGATTATAAGATATTCATGTTTGTACTCATTCCACAGAGAAGTGACTCAGTGGAATGCGGAAGTCCCTGGACAATATCACATGTAAGTAAACTTTTGCTAAAGATAATTTTAAAATGGCTGCAACAGTACATTCACAAGGAACTGCCAGAGGTTCAAGCTGGATTTAGACAAGGATGTAGAACAAGGGATATCATTGCTGATGTCAGAAACATCTTGGCTGAAAGCAGAGAATACAAGAAAAGTGTTTACCTGTGCTTTATTGATTATGCAGAAACTTTCGATTGTGTGGATCATGACAAGCTGTGGACAATACTGCAGAGAATGAGTATTCTGGAGTACTTTGTGCTCATGAGGATCCTGTACATAGACCCAGACAGAGGCAGTCATTCAAACAGAACAAAGGGACACTGGATAGTTTAAAATTAGGAGAGGTATATACCAGGGTTGTATTCTTTCACCATACTTATTCAATCTGTATGCTTAGCAAATAAGACAAGAAACGGAATTATATAAAGACTATGGCATCAGGATTGGAGGAAGACTTATTAAGATTGTAGATGATACAACCTTGTTTGTTGAAAGCGAAGAGGACTTAAAATACTTACCGAAGGTCAAAGACCACACAGCCTTCAGTATGGGTTGCACCTCAATGTAAAGAAAACAAGTATCATCACTACTGGAGCAATAAATAACATCATAATAAATGGAGAAAAGATGAAAATTGTCAAAGACTTCATTTTGCTCAATTCAACCATCAACACTCATGGAAGCAGCAGTCAAGAAATCAAATGACGTATTGCATTAGGCAAATCTGCTGCACAAGACCCCTTTCAAGTGTTCAAGAACAAAGATGTCAGTCAGTTAGAAGACTAAGGTACGCCTGACTCAAGCCATGGTATTTTCAATCACCTCATGTACATGTGAAAGTTGGACAGTGAATAAGGAGCATTGTAGAAGAATTGATGCATTTGAGTTATGGTGTTGAGAAGAATATTAAAAGTACAGTGGACTGCCAGAAAAACAAACAAGTCTGTGTTTGAAGAAGTACAGCCAGAATGCTCCTTAAAAACTACAGCCAGACTTCATCTCTCATACTTTGGACATATTATCAGGAGGGACTGGTACCTGAAGAAGGATATCACATTTGGTAAAGTGGAGGGTCAGCAAAAAAGCAGAAGACCCCCAATGAGATGAATTGGCATAGTGGCAGCAGCAATGGGCTCAAGCTTAACAAAGATTGTGAGGATGACGCAGGACTGGGCAGTGTTTCATTCTATTATGTGTAAGGTCGCTGTGAGCCAGACTGACTTGATGGTACCTAAACACAACAACAAGTCTTTATTTTTCCTTTTTTATTTTAATGTGGAAGTGTATTCATTTTCTTTGAGGTTACCATGTAATTTATTAATTTTTCCCATTTTAAACAGTCTGTTTTATCTTGAACTCGACTTAATATCCTTGCCATTTAGAAGCTCTGTATCTATACTATTTCCTCTTTTTGCTTTGCATAAATGGAGTTCATTATAAATTGATATCTCTGGTTCTCTATTTTCAGTCTTGTAGATTTGTTTTACTTCAAAACTTTTCTGTTTGGACTGAGTTCTGTTAATACATGTTAATCTCAGGGTGTTGTTTGCTTTTGTTGGTTCTCAGTCCAAAGAACACCGTGTTTTAGGCCATGTTTTCTACAGAAACAAAACTAGTGAAACATGTTGTTGTTGTTAAGTGCCATCAAGTCGGTTCTGACCCATAGTGACCCTGTACGGGGTTTCCGAGGAGCAGTTGTGTGAGTTTGAACCACCAACTTTGCAGTTCAAACCAACTCTGTGGTCCAGTGCTTATCCTATAGTGCCACACCAAGACTCCTTAATAGAACATATATGTGTATATATAAAGAGCAGTTTATTATCTTACAGTTGTGGAGTCCCAGGTTCCCAGAGGACGAGAGAGAGAATCCATCCCATATGTTCATTATATTGGGAGTACACTACACCCCCAACAAAGCATTCCTTTAATTGATTAGCCTCTCATTGCAGAGCTAGCTCTGTCTGTATTAGGTTTCATTACCATGGGAATAAGCACATCTCAACTGCTAAACCTCTGGAAATCCTGGCCTAGTCAAGTTGACACAGAACCCTAACCATTACAGAGCACTCTTGTCAATCCTCAATCTCCCACTGTTGTTGTTGTTAAGTGCTATTGAGTCGGTTCTGACTAATACTCTGTATAGGGTTTCCAAGGAGCTGTTGGTAAGCTTGAACTGCTAACCTTGTGGTTCAAACCGACCTTGCAGTCTAGTGCATTAACCCGTAGTGCCACACCAGAACTCTCACTAGTGGTTTAAAATTAGTCTCTAGCTCTGAGCCTGGTGTCTGAGGCTCCTGGGGATTTGTTAATCTCACCCTCCTTCTTTGCACATTTCACTTCCCTTCCACTGTCCAAAAGGACATCCTGGTCATTCTTTCAAGTCCCAAAGTTTCTCTTATCAAGTGACTTGTGAGTAAAGCTCTTTAGGAGATACTGTGGCCAAGGTGTGTGTGCTGGGAGAAGCACACTGGAGCTGACAGAGCTCTCAGGAGCAGAATCAGCAGTGATAAGAGGATGATCTGAGGCTTAGTTGACAACCAGCCCAGAGTTTGACTGTGTATAGAGAGGCCTAGGAAAGAAAGGGATGCCAAGAAAGTTAAGTTAAAGAATGACTATGCAACTTTAATACGAGGAGTTCCATAGTTATTGTTCAATAGGAGTTCAAGAGTAAAGTCATTAAAATTCAAGATTTTGGAACCAGTGCTGCACCTGCAAGTCTTCTGTTCCTGTTGCTATTTTAACGGGTCCATCCTGTTCACATTTTACTGGAATTATTATCTTCAGTGTTATTTCAATAACCAAAGTTTGTTCAATGTGCATCAATACCACATTATTCAATTAATACCATTAATAACACCCTTTCAACATATTATCTCACTACATCCTCTTAGCAACCCAGTAGGTTAATATTGTTATCCCCATTTTACAAGATCAGGAAAGTGAGGCCCAGAGGTGTTAAGAAACTTGCCCCAGAATCCTTCTATTGGTGAACTTAACTGGATTTGCCTGACTGTAAAGTAAAACTTCTAAATCACTTCAGAATGTTATGTCAGTCCATGAAAAACTGGCCTGCTTAACATGGAGTCAGTATATTGAACATGAAGAATCAATATGACTTCATGTAGAGGAATTCTCAGACTAGAGACAGTGTGCTAAGGCTTGGGGAGCTTACGCTTCCGGCATGTACAGCCAACTCTCCGGGCCCTGGGAAGATGCAGCGAGCCCAGGCTTCAACACTGGTTGGTTGGGTGGCTGCCATGGAGTTGGTTCCGACTCATAGCAAGTTTGCATAGGTTTTCCAAGGCTGTAAGTTTTTAGAGGAGCAGAAAGCCTCACCTTTCTCCAGATAAATGGCTGGTAGTTTTGAACTGCTGACCTTGAGGTTAGCAGCCCCACTCGTAACCACTACACTACCAAAGCTCCTTAGGCTTCAACAATGGCCTCTAGTAAAAGGTGGGTACAGAAACACCAAACTCCAATGGAACAGTGTTGGGAGGATGGTCTTAACTCTGCCTTGCCTATTTTTGTTGTTAAGTGCCTCTGAATCAGTTCTGACCCACAGCAACCCTGTATAAAGAGCAGCTGACTTTGGGTTCCAGCACAGTAC
>NW_006408538.1:11791736-11799614 GCF_000296735.1 Chrysochloris asiatica | reverse complement strand
GGTTATTTAAAATACCGGTGGCATAGCCCTCAGAATCACAGCAATTCAAACCACCACAGCACAACAGACAGACGAGTGGTGGTTGTGTGGTCGCTATTAAACACGAATCTCCTTGTGCTACGGCCCTAAATCCGGCTCAAAGGTGAGATTTCCATCCGTCGGGTCAGTTAAGAGGTGGAAGCACAGCAGGTTGTAATGAGACGCTTTGGGCTGCGCTTGTGGGTCTCTAAGTTGGTCGACCCCGCCTCAAAGCTAACTAGGGCTGGCCGCTGCAGTCTCTTCTCTTTAGGCAGTGTCCGTCCTTTCCCCCCGCCTACCCCCGCGACCTGGTCTCCAGACACTTCTCACCCCGCCGCTCCGTGGTCTGGGTTTCATTTTATATCTCCACCAGGTCTGCGCAGTTCTCGCACATCTTTCAGCCGCCGCCCCCTCCATTAGCGCGACCCAGTACCACATTTGTTGTTAAGTGCCGTCGAGTCAGTTCTGACCCATTAGGGGCTGTAATTTGTTTAAATAACCATGAAATTAAACCCACCCCAGAAGGGCCATTGATTTCCAGTTGGCATCGTTCAGCAGATGCTGTTTGGTGTCAGAACAGACTTGATCTCTATGGTGATGCTGCCGCCCTTGGTTTTGTAGGGTGCATTCCCAGAGGAAAGGGCATCTCACTAATACTTGCTGCTGGTCCTTGGGATGAAAGCGTGGCAGGTCCTCTATATGTTGCAGAACAGAGGCCAGCAACAAGGGCCATTGGATTAACCCTCTTGTCCTATCCTGAGATTACAGAGCTCCTACCCCCAACTAATTAAATCGGTTGCCTCACCTCCTGCTGCTAAAAGGGAAGGAGGACAGAAAGGCAGAGGATGCCTGATTTAACTAGGACCTGGGTAAGTAAGTAGCTCAGCAGCTGGACCCTGAAATCACGGATGTGTGCTTAAACTGTCACTAATGGGTCAGGGTGCTTCTAGGCCTGGGATCCAGAGTTCTGCTTATTCTCAGATTCTCTGCAGATTCAAATTCCATTGTCTAATATAGATGTCACATTATTAAAATTAATATTATCTATTAATGATTATACTTTATAGTCACTAGTGCTGTCATTAAGTGCCGCAAGTGGATTCCAACCCATAGCAACCTTGTAAAGGGTTGCCAAGGTGCAGTGGGTAACCTTGAACCACCGACCCTGCAGTTCAAAGGACTTTGCAGTCTGCCGCATTAGCCCACAGCGCCACACGAGGACTCCTACATACCAGTATTTGCGTTCAAACATTGAAATAACAGACTATTTAAACACAGTATTTTTTCTCGTGAACAGCCTAAAAATGGTTCTACCTCCTTATTCACATACTCTCACACACAGACACATACACATACATACAAAGCAGACTTCAGATTCAAAGCTAGGTTTCTGCCTGAATTGCCATGCAATTTGAAGTTTAGATAGAAGTTAAAGACATGAAGGAAAGAAATATAGAATTTTTCAGGAGCTCAAACTACAAAACAAGTTACGGATTTTCAAAATCTAGCTGGTAGTTCTGTCTTTGGTTCTGGTTTTGCTGCAAACCATTTAGAAGCAAAGATGATCTGTGGTGCAAAGAGGAAGACGTTCATCATAATGGGAAATTGAACTAAATTAAAATGATCCTAAGTCACAGCAAAACTCAGTTTCTTTGCTGTCAACTTTTGACATTCTAATTAAAGAGTTATGCAAATGCAGACAGTCACTCTTCCCCACCAGTCAGAGGGCCCTAAGTGAGACCTGTAGGTGGCAAAATTAAAGCGCTCCTCAAAATACATGAGGAATTGGAGGACAGTGTCCAGAGATGCCCTAATCTGTGTGCAACCCACACAGCTGTCCTTTTGTCCTGTCCACCACTAAGACGCCTCATGCTTACCCACCAAGGGTAATAGAATGTGACACTCAAGATGCTCTCGTCTTGGTCCACATGAGTGGAGCGGAGACCCAGAGACTGCAGCACCCAGGCTGTTCAGTGAGGACATGTGATTTCTGGGTGAATCTAAACCTGGCCTCTGCTACCTATCAGCCTGAGCCAATTCCATGGGTGGGTCTAAGAACAGGACTTCCACATCCTCTTGGGTTGAACTCAGTGTTTTCCCTGAAAAAACGTAGTTCATTTCTAACAGCTTTTCTTATCCTCAGCCATATACTTCAAGATCTAGCTTGAAATGTGGAACAAAGCTCAAAATCATAATTTTTTTTTTTAAAGACCAGGGTTACTGATGAAACCCTCAAGTCTATGACCCTTAGTCCTCCTTCAGGCCTGGAATTGAGTTCATCCCCATGGCTCATCTCAGCCAAACAGCAGACAGGCCTATAAGGTGAATAGTAACACTAGGAAGTACTAAGAAATATGAATAATCAACCATTTGAAATTAAAAGCACAGCATTTACCCAGGAACAACTGCTCAGAAGGCAGAAGGACATGGAATAGGAGGAACAGAAATGGGACACACAGGGAGGAAGTGGGATCAGTGATGGTACGATATGGGGATTGTAATCAATGATCTGAAATAAATGTGTGTGAACTGTTGAATAGAAAACAGATTTGCTCTGCAAACCTTCACCTAATTCACACACAAAAAGGTTTTTAAAAATTTGGTTTTGAAAGAGATGGATTTATTAAGGTTTCTTGGGCAGTGAAATATTTAATAACAATACCAAAAAATAGTACCGTTAAGCTGTATTAAACGGATAAGCACTGGACTTGGAACCACGAGGTCTGCAGTTCCAGCCCACCAATTGCTCCTTGAGAGATAGATAGCCTTTCTGCTCCCACAAAGACTATCAGCCGCAGAGACCCTACACAGGATCACTGAGTCGAAACCAACTTGAAGACACTTAACCACCACAACAATTACTGTTTGTCAGGCTTTTAAAATACTTTAAAGCCATTATATAAGAGGGCTTCAAAAAGTCCATGGAAAAATTCCTTTATCTTTAAATTCCATTTCCCCACAAACTTTCTGAAGTCCCCGTGTATTATTTAGTTCTCACAATAACTCTATGTTGTTGTTGTTGTTAAGTGCCATTGAATCGGTTTCAACTCACAATGACCCTGTATAGGGTTTCAGAGGAGTGGCTGCTGAGTTTGAACTGCCAACTGGTGGCTTACACTGACCTTGAAGTCCAGTGTTTATCCTACAGTGCCACACCACTAGTGATTAAGGAGACACAATTCTGTTGTTTGCTCAGAAAGTTTGCTAATTGAGCCTCAATTGGCCAAAGCAGTGGGAAGACAGGTGCATGATGGAACCTGCACCCTCAAGGAGTGCTCAGTCGCATTCATCTGCAGTGTCTTGGGAGGTAATTATATCATAGCAGCTAAGAGCATGGATTCATAGAGCAGAGTCCCAACTTTGGCTGTCCTATATATGAGCAAGGTAACTCAAGAAACATTACTTTGGGTGTAAAGTGGATGTAATGATATAACTGGCCTATACAGTTATTGTGGAGTCCCAGTGTGAAGTCCTGGACCACAAGGCTGATTTGAGCCACAAGGTTGGCAGTTCAAACCCACAGGAGCGGCTGCTCCTTGGACACCCTGTACAGGGTTGCTACGACTCTGAACTGACCAGACGGCACACCACCACCACCACCAATCACCACTTAACACAGCCCCAGATCCTGCTCCAATTCTGCAATCTAGAAAAAAGACTCTGAAGGGAAGCTAAATGAGAACTGGAGCCAAGAGAGAGGGAGACGTGGAGAAAGCAGCCTTGTGTTGGAGAGAAGAGATAATTGAGTTGATTGTGAAGTAATTCTATGCCACAAAAGACCAATCCATTCTTCTTTGACTTAAAAAGAAAAAATAACAAGTAAAGGCCCCAAATTAAAAGTTCCCCACAGTCAAGGGTCAAATTCTCTAAAATTCCCTTTGACAGCCATGAGTGAAAACTCAATTGGGTGTGATGGGGAAGCAGTCATTTCAGTCCTGTAGGCAGAGGTCTTTTTTAAAGATGGGGAACCCCTTGGCTACAAGAATCATAGCGCAAGATAGCTGCAGGTCTTACAGATCACCTCTCTTACTTGGAGCCAAGTGATACTTTTTTCTTTATCCTTTAGGATTATCCTTATCTGGGGTGACAGTAATTAATGAACTAGTAAAAAGCTGCCCCAGCCAGGCTGTGCCCAGTGTTTCCTAGCTTTGTTAGGGAAACTGGAGAGAGTCAGTATGAGGGTCTGAGCTAATTAATTGGACTTCAGGTAGTAACTAAATCAAAGGTGTCTTGGGTACCCTAGGAAGCTGGAGTCTCCTCGTTCCCGAGACTCAATCAGCCCAAGATTGATGAAGGGCTGCTAAGGTCGGGCTTAGAAACACAAAACCATCTGCCAAATCTCTAGGGCTGGTGCCTGCGGTAGAGCAATTTTAGAAGAACAGGTGTTCACTTTTAACTTACCTCTTCTTTTCTTTTATGCTGAAATCATTATTTTAGCTAGAAAGAGCCTCCAGTTGGTGGATGGAATTCACAAACTGTCTATTGGAACTTAAAATAACCTGGCCCAAAGGTATTGTGCTATCCTTAACTGGTACGGCACAAAGTCAGCGATCAGATATCCCTGATTGGTCTCCCAGCAAGCACTTGGCAGCATCAGAAAACCATGCCGACAAGGTGCTGCCCCAGAAGGTAAAGCCCAAGAACACGCTTTCCCCCTCTGATGAGACAGGGCTGTAGAACAGATCTACCTTGGCCTGTGTACTTTGCAGAGTGTACCCGACAACCCACAAAGTCCTTGAAAGCTGACATTTGAAGGCTTCTGGTTCCTTGAAAGTAGCTTCTGGTTCAATAAAGTGAGGCCATTTGAAACAATCTGAGGGTAATCTACAAGCACACCCATCTGCTTGATGATGATGTTTAGATGCTTGTCCTCTATAAACAGTGAATCAGGGTTGACATTGCTTTCTTCTTCCTAATGGAGATGTTCTCTGTTCCTGCTAGACATTGATGTTTCCTGTTTTCCCAAGAATATGAGAAATTCTCAAAAATACCTTTGTGGTAGATGGCATTTTCTGAAGATAGTTGCAGCCAATATATGTTGTTGTTAAGTGCCGTCAAGTTGGTTCTGACTCATAGTAATTTTATATTGTTTTCAAGGCTGTAAATCTTTGCAGGAACAGAAAGACTCATCTTTCTACCAGGAAGTAGCTCGTAGGCTGAAATGCCGATCTTGTGGTTTGCAGTCTGGTGCTTCTCTTGCAGCACCACACCAGGGCTCCTATATATAGTCCATCCCATATGCTCTTCTTACAATGTGAGAGTGACACACCTCCCTCAACAGGGGGGTAGGGTGGGGAGCTATGTTTTGACCCTTGAAACTGAACATACCTTTGTAATTGTTTCAACCAATAGAATATTGTTGTTGTTAAGTGCTGTCGAGTTGATTCCAACCCATAGCGACGCTGTATAGGGTTTCCGAGGAGCAGCTGGTAAGCTTGAATCGCCGACCTTGCAGTTCAAATGACTTTGCAGTCTGGTGCATTAACCCACAGCGCCACACCAGGACTCTGATAGAATGTAGCAGTTAAAAATCACAGGAAGAATTAAAACAACAGGATTTCCTAGGCTAGGTGATACAGCTTCCACTTGGTTCTCTTGGAGCATGTGTCTTAGAAACTAGGCTGACATGGAAGAAGTCTGGCTACTCTAAACTCACTATGCTGGAAAGATCACATGACGAGTATCTACAGATATATAGAGAGATGTCTAAGGAGCCCCTGGAGTACTCCTGTAGCACTGTGGGCTAATGCGTCAGACTGCAAAATCGTTTGAACTGCAAGGTTGGCGGTTCAAGCTCACCAACTGCTTCTTGGAAACCCTATACAGTGTCGCTATGGGTCGGAACTGACTCGATGGCACTTAATAACAATAACAACAACAAAGGAGCCCCAACTATTCTAGCTCCCAGCTATTTGAGTCTTCCCAACACAGGTTCAAAATATGGACGTGACCAAGCTGTCAGATGATCACAGTCTCTGGCTTACAGCAATCCTAGCTGACACTCGGTGAAACAGAGACAAGCCTTCCCCCACTATGTCTTATGCAAATTTCTCTCCCACAGCATCTGTGAAATTAGTAAATGATTGCTTTATGCCCCTACATTTTGGGGTAATTTGTTATATAGGATAATAGCCAGAACAATCCTGTAGGGATATTCCTTGAATCATGTAATTACATAGGCTGGTTTTAAATCCAGATCTAAGCAGATGAGTAATCTTAACCAAATCACATTTCCTTTCTGAGCATAACTTTCCATTTCTATAATATGGGTATGGCTGTCTGAATATACATTAAATTTAAAAACAAACACACCAAGATGTAGAACATAATGATTAATAAGCTTACCATTAGTGAGACAGACATACATACACAGACAGGGCTTATGTACATACACAAAGCTCCCTTATTTATAAATTCGTATGTAGAAATATGACTGGTTGGGAAGAGAAGACTTGGCATTAGTGTGATGGGAGGGAGACTTAGTTTTCCCTCATATTCTTTTATACTCCTTGAATCTTTTATCACATTGTCGTAAAAGCTATTTAGAAATAATGATAAGATCAAAACAAATACATTTTGGGAAATAGTATGTCAAAATTTCTAAAATGAAAAATAAAAATATTTCATAGGAAGAATACAAAGTAAAAAAAAACAACAATGGTCACTAAGATAATGTGGTATTAGTATAGAAAAAACAAATGGCAAATGCAACAGAATAGACGGCTTAGAAACAGTCAATCACTTACAGATAATGAACATGTCAGCGAGACCACACTGTTGATCATAAGGAAAACATGGACTTTTACCTAACTATTCATATACAGAAGGGGGGTGGGCAGAGAAAAAAATAAAAGAAACTGTGCCCTACCTTACACCATACACGAAAATCAATTCCAGATGGACTAAAGACCTACATGTAAAAGGGTTTTCAAAGATAATGTAGGAGAACAAACAAGATGGTGGATCGGGTAGAAGGGCAGTGAGGAGCTCCGCTAGCAACAACAAAGAATACCGGACCAAGAAGGCTCTGGGGATGGTCCCAGAACTCTGAACCACATATAAAGGAATATTTAGAAGGTTGGAAGTCTTACAGCTAGGGGAATTTGTAGCAGAAGCAAGAAATCCATTGCTTTCTAATTAAAGACGTTCAGCAGCTCCAGGAGCCACCATCTTGGGTGAGAACAAGCAGGGGAAGAATCAGAGCAGCCACGAACGCCATGTAGATAAAGGTGTGGACATTCTTTTTTTTTTTTTTTGGTATCTGTTCATTGGTCCCTCACTATCTGCATACCTCCATTCTGGTGACTCTAGTGGTGCCTGAGTGAGCGGACACCCTAGGGCCCATGCTCAGAGGGTTCTACTACGCATGTGCACAGATCTCCTCGAAATTTAAAGAGACAGTTTCCACTTAAAACCAAACGGCCACAGCTGGCCTTGGACTGTTTATAACTAGAAAAAAGGCCTGAACAGGGGTTGTGGAGCAGGACAGGCAGACTAAAAAAGAAATACACCAAAAATTATATCCAAAGTTACGTTAAAACAACCAACTGTGGTATCCTGAAATTTTTCAAGAAGAAGAGTGAAAAGGGAAGCCCATTTCTTGATCACACCTACCTGGAGGCAATCAGAAAGCATAAAAAATACCAAAATACATACCCATCTAAGTATTAAGGCCACAGATAACTCCTGAATATGTCCCAAAACAGAAGCAGATGACCATATCGGCACATGTCCAGAAACGAGATAAAGTGACTGAGGCAAATGAGCTGGAAGTAGACCTACACTTTATACTGGAAGATGGGCAGGCTTTGGAAATGCTGGAGAAGGAATTCAGAAAAATGATTATAAAATGTATCAAAA
>NW_006408538.1:11775904-11786661 GCF_000296735.1 Chrysochloris asiatica | reverse complement strand
GAGGCTTTCTACTCCTGTAAAGATTTACACCCTCGGAAACCCTATACAGGGTCGCTATGGGTCGGAACCGACTCGATGGCACACAACAACAATCAGACCAACACAGACTAGGAAGAAAGGCCTGGGGATCTACTTCCTAAAATCAACCAATGGAAATCTTATGGAGAACAACAACTGGAACCCCAACCTGTAATAGTATGGCAGAATTGGGTAGTGTTTCATTCAGTTGTTTATGGGTCATCATGAGTCTGGGACCTATGGGATGAGGGCTAACAAGAAGAGTGGAAGACGATATTTACAACACATGTAACTGATAAGACGTGTATTCAGAACTCACACAAATCAGTAAAAAGCAAAAAGGTCACTTTGATGACTAAGGTATGCCTTTCCCAAACAGTATCCTTTTCAATTGCCTCATATGCATTTGATATCTGAACAACAAATATGAAAAACTGAAGAACTGATGCCTTTGAATTACGGTGCTGGAGAAGAATATTGAATATATCACGGACAATAAGCAAATTTTTCGGAAGAAATACAGACAGAATGTTCTTTAGAAGCAGCAAGGATGGTAAGATTTGGTCTTACTTACTTTGGATATGCTATTAGGAGGAATCGGTTTCTGGAGCAGGACTCCTACTTGGTAAAACTGTTGCTGTTGTGTGCTGTTGAGTCAGTTCTAACTCATAGCAACCCTGTACAGGGTTTTGGGGGTGACTGGTGGGTCTGAACTGCCAACCCTATGTAGTAGCCCAGTGCTTATCCTACCATGTCACCCTAGGGTTCAATAGTAAAACAGATGGTTAATAAAAAAGAGGCAGACCCTCAGAGAGATGGATTAATACAGTGGCAGCCCCAGTGGATACAAACATACCTATTATTTGTTCTGTTATGCGTAAGGGTCACTATAAGCCAGCGCTGAAGCCGGCACTGACTTGGTGGCACTTAACAATAACAAAACGGGCAGTGGATTTGAAAGGAAATAGATACAGCCAATGCATATACTAAAATATAGCCAATCTCCTTAACAAACAATAGGCACATTTAAAATCATGAGACAGTAACTTATTTGTTATCCATCTACTGAATTGGTTAAAAAAACAAAAACAAAAACCAAATTAAATCTGACAATACTAAGATTGTGAGGCTGTAGCACAGTGGGAACTATCATATCCTTTTGGTAGGCGTATAAACTGAGCGCAGTGTAATGAAAGCAGGAGATACACACAGTCCATGGTCCAGCTGTCTTGTTTCTCTAGTGCTGCTGTAACAGAACTACCACAGGTGGATGGCTTTAACAAAGAGAAGTTTAGTCTCTCACAGTTTCGGAGACTAGACGTCCAAATTCAGAGTGCCGGCTCTAGAGGAAGACTTTTTCCTGCAGAGAAGCCCTTGTCACCTTTCAGCATTCATAGGGCCAACATTCCTTAGATATCTTCATGTGTCTTAGCATCAATCTTTTGTTGGATCTAAGAGCTTCACCGTACAGGAATCCCAGGCTCAAAGGGTGCATTCCACTCCTGGCTTTTCTTTCTTGGTGATAGTAGGTCCTCTGAGCTCTGCCTATTTAATCGCTTTTATTTCTCAAAGGAGATTGACTCAAGAGACAATCTAATCCTGTAGATTGATTCCTGCCTCATTAATATCTAAGAAGTGAAGATTTACAACACATGGGGCAATTACATCAGACCAGAGCTGATCACATCAGATCACATCAGGGGATGTTTGCACTATAATTGATTTCATCATAGGCGATTCTCTCTCTTAATTGCCAACCACTGAGAATGGCAGCCTAGCAAAGCTGACACAAAACTGTAATGATCACACCAACAAACCTATCAGGTATGTAACCTAAAAAAACATGTTGCATAAATGTACTGTGATATATGAATAAAAATGTTGACAATAGCATTTTTGGGTGTAATAAGTAAAACATGAAACAAATGAATAAAAATGATAGTGTATGTTCTTTCAATGGAATGGTTTCTAACAATACAAATGAACAAGTTATTACCATACACAAAAATACAGATGAATGTCACAAATACTATGGAGCAAAGAAGCAAAATACAAAAAAAAAAATAAAATACAGAATTATTTAATCTATGTAAAATTTGAAAACATAATGTTTTGTTTATTAGGAATGCAAACACAGGAAATACAATTACAAAGAAAAACAAAGTAGATGTATCTACATGAAAGAATTGTGCCAACAAGAATTGGCTAATGTTCAGTCATTACAGGAGGTAGCATATGATCAAGAACTGAAGTACTGAAGGAAGAAGCCCAAACTGCACTGAAGGCACTGGCAAAAAAAAACAAGGCTCCAGGAACGGATAGAATACAACTGAAATGTTTCAACAGATGCAATGCTGAGGAGCTCACTCATCTATGCCAGAAACTTGGAAGACAGCTTATCTAGCTAACCAAGAGGCAGTTGATCAAACAGAACAAGGCGATACTGAATAGTTTAAAATTAGGAAAGGTAGGCATCAGGGTTGTATCTTTTTCAATCTGTTAGCTGAACAAATAATCTGAGTATATGAATTATATGATGAAGACTGCAGTATCAGAATTGGAGGAAGAATCATTAACAACATGCATTATGCAGATGACACAACCTTGCTTGCTGGAAGCAAAAAGGACTTGAAATACTTAGAGATGAAGAACAAAGAGAGGGCTTCAGTATGGACTGTGCTTCCATACTGAAGCCCAGTTCTTTCATTTTCCTTCTCTATGCAAATTTCAGAATGAATGTTTTTTCGCCAAGTATTTTCCTTTCTTCCTTTTGTGTCTTTTAAGATTTTCCATTAAAAAAAATTAAATATGGTTTTAGATAACAAAGGCATGTTTACCCTTAAACGGATTCTACATATTTTGTAACAATTTCCAGCCACTGACTTGTTTCCTCTAAAATACTGTTTCCCTTTCCCCACTACATGTATAAGGTCCTTCTTCCTTTCCCCCACACCCCCTGCATCTCCCAGTTTTGATTTCTAATCAACCACCAGACACAGTAACTACCAGTTCTCTTGTTAGGATCACTCACTCCCTCAGTAAAGAAATACAGTGGCAATTAGTTTGACATGCATGTTCTGGCCAAAATGGTTATGGATCCAATTGTTGATAAGGAAGAATTCATTCTGCATTCAAAATGTAGAACTAAATTCTGTTCTCCACAACGTAGTTGTTGTTGTTATGTGCCATGGAGTCTGTTCTGACTCATAGCGACCCTGCACAGGGTTTCCAAGGCTATAAATCATTATGGGAGCAGAAAGCCTCATCTTTGAACGTAAATCATTTGTATGGTTTACTCCCTAGGAAGGTACTTATTCTAATCAACAGCTCTCTAACTATCATTTATCTAATTTATTTACCAACCACTCAGTAAGGGCCAATTCTTGCATAATCATAATTTTCAGGACACTGCGGCTATAAAATAAGTGACACTGTCCTTTTAATACACAATTTCTAGCTCTCTTCCTGCAGTGGTTATGAGTAATATGTCTGACTTTGGGAAGTCTTTGGTGGATCTTAGTTATCATCTTGTAAAATGAGGGGCTCATAGTAAGTGGTTTAATAATTTTTAAGTTTCTAAAATCAAGGGACTTGGGAGATTTGACTTCTTGTATTAATTCCATTATTAACTGGCTGAGTGTTTAGTCTCTGGACCTCAGTTTCCTCCTCTAGAAAGTAAGTACTAGAGCAGGTTTGAAAAGTGTGTTCTAGGAAGTTTTGTTAATACTTAAGAAAAAAGGTTATATGTTCAGAAAGATCTAGGAAATATTGGATTAAGTAGATTTCTTTGCTCCAGGATTTCTCAGAATCTTTACTGTACCACTTTTGCTTCCTGTCTCTCCGATAGGGAGATAACAGATGTATTTCCCAAATTTATTTGACAGTGGAACTCTTTTCCCCAGAAGCATTTTTGTAGAACTTATGCTCCTTAAGATAGATTTGGAAAATGTTTTCCATATTACATTGAAGGTCCTTTATTGCAACATAATCTGTTGTTAGATTATTTTCACTTCATAGATATCTTCTATGGTTTATGTTCTAAAATAGTTATGTTGTATGCATAATATTATGTTTCTGTCTTTTCTTCAAGTTATGCTTTTGACGCTGTTGGTTATAATCTCATCAACACTGGATACAGGGCCTGCAAGGACATACAATTCATTAACACTTTGGACACTAGTGTCCAGAACAAGGGCACAGTTCGTTTTGAAAAAGAAAACCATTCCAAAGAGGAGCACAGAGTGGGCTCCTTGGCAAAAGATATGAAATCAATGAACATAAGCAACAATAACATCAGTAGGACATGAAAACTCAAATGTAGCTGACATTTTGCTGACTAAATAGCATGGTTTTGGTTCTGTTTTTGTTTTCTCACAGAACTGCTGTTCTTGACCAAAGCTGTTAGGATGCAGAGGAACAGAGCTGAGTGACTTCATGCAGGAAACTCTGTGTTCAACATCTGTCATGCTGGAGTTCATTAATGTTCAATTGTAGCCTATTGTCTTCATGTTATTCAACTTCATTTCACTGTCATTGCCTCAGCTAAGGATTAATGGAAAGACAGTACTTGGAGTCAGAGTTGTCACAAAGCAGCGGGTGAGACAAACAAGTCACGGTGAAAAGATTTCCCCACTTGTGAGAACTTGATAATTTTATAAACAAAAATATCTGTGAATAATGATGGTATAATCTGTGTTTCAAAAGGAAAAAGAGCAGACTTGTTCTTTCTGAAGATCCAGAAAACATACCAACTTAATTGAAGCCCGATGTCTTTGTCTTGTCACTCATTAAAAGTTAGAAACAAGCTGAGATGAAAGAAATCAAGTTGCTCTATATAAATGTGATCCTCATTATCAACAGGGGGACCCATGCTGTACTATTATTGTTCCTGAGCACAGTTGACACAACTGAAACATCAAGTAGTTATAAGATATTTACAGCTTTATGAAGTAGTGAAACTCTTCCGTTAGGCATTAAAAAAAAAAATCTCACAAATAAATTTGATGTTTGCATTTTGTATATATGTATGTACATTATAATTTATTAGGCTTAAATGTCAAATCAAATAAGTGAATTATTATCACTACAATGTATGTCCTGCAAACTTTACTAACCTGTGTCAGGGGAAACGGAGGATAAAACTAATTAATTTCTCAGTACCTGATTTATGCAATTCAACTGTATAATACACATTAATATGATTTCATACACTATAATAAATTATTCCATACAACACAGTAAAAATATTTGCACAGTAAATTTCAGATCTGCAATAATTATTGAACCTGGTAATGTGTCCCAATGTACTTAAGAGCTAAAATCAACATCAATTTATTAGATCAACAGCATGCAAAATTGCCATTCGGGTTAGACTCATCGAGACCCTGTATAGAGTTTCCGAGACTCAATCTTTGCGGGAGCAGAAAGCGTCCTCTTTCTCCTACAGAGCTGCTGGTGGTCTCTAAAGATAAATTCTCTTATACTAAAGGTTTTATACGTCTCATAATTCCAAGAGCAACATCTTCACACAAAAGATGCCTAGCATTTTTAAAACCTTGACCTAAGTCCTCTAATATGGGAAAAGATTGACTAGAGATGAAACTTTCTCCTCATCCCCCCACCCCCACCCCCCGCTATTCTTTTGGGGACAGTCAGATCACTCCAGATGGTGCGCCGGTTAGTGCTGGGCAGACACAGCTTTAGAGAAACGTCAACAGACCAGGGCTGTAATGTCAGGATTTTGCTGTGCGTCGCTCCCCTTCCCCCCTCAGTTCCCAGGGTAGGAAGGTGCCGAGATAGAGGCAGGGACGCCCGCCCACCTGCCACCACCTGTTCCCTCCTTCAGCCCTGGGCTATAAATTCTCCTCAAAGGTTGGTCCAGCACTCTCCGACAGCTATTGTGGAAAAAGCGCTTTCCCCATCGGAGCTTCGGAGCTTCTTTCGGGAGGAGTGCATCTTCTCCAAAGAGAGGGCAGCGCTTTCCTGGAGGACGTGGAAGGCCATCCCCAAACAAGCGAGATCAGACTTTATGGAACATTCCCTTCTCGTTTTTAACTTCATGTTGGGACAATGACGTTCTCTTCAGCACCTCAATTACCCCTAAATCTGGGCAATTGAAAAGATACCAACTTGGTTATTCAGTAAGATTGAAGGTCCAGCCTTGTACTCCTCCCCACTGTAAACTATTTGATTCCAAGTGAGTTGCTTTATTTATAACTTTTTGTTGCTACAGAAGTGCCACGCTAGGAAGCGGTTCTGCAGATAAGCCCACACACACGTCTTAGCGGGCCTGTGAGCTCCAGGCTACCCTTTGGTGGCCTCAAAGCCGCCGCGTACAACCGCTATGAAATCCTACAAGCCCAGCAGCCAGGCGCCAGGTGCGCGCGTCGCGCCCCCGTGCGCAGACGGTGCCGAGTCCGTGGGCACGGGCGCCGGGCCCGAGCGGCTAGAGAGCGCGGCGCGCAGACGCCTGGCAGCCAATGCGCGCGAGCGGCGCCGGATGCAAGGGCTCAACACGGCTTTCGACCGCCTGCGCCGGGTGGTACCTCAGTGGGGTCAGGATAAAAAGCTGTCCAAGTACGAGACCCTGCAGATGGCGCTAAGCTACATCATGGCTCTGACCCGGATCCTGGCGGAGGCCGAGCGATTCGGCTCGGAGCGAGACTGGCTCAATATCCACTGTGAGCACTTTGGCAGCGAGCACTACCTCGCGTTCGCCGGCACAAAGCTGCCGGGCGAGAGCGAGCCCTACGGCCAGAGGCTCTTCGGATTCCAGTCGGAGCCCTTCCAGATGGCCAATTAGGGCGCCGGCCCAAGGGCACAGTTCCGCCAGGACTAGGTGCCCGGTGCCTGGTGACGGGTGCCCGGCCCGGAGCCGCAGCCCTCCTGAAGTAGGCGGCAGCGCTTTCAGTAGCTTGGATGCAGGCTTAGAATACAATTAGCAACTTTCCTGGTTACTTTCATTCCTGTCGATAGTCCTAGGGACGCAACGATTTGATTACCTTTCTTTTTTCCTCCTTTATTTGAATTTTGTAAATTTCATTAATGGATCTTGATTGCTATGAAAATAATGTCTCCTTCCCCTTTTCTGGATTACTTTGAGGGAAGACAATCTTAAAAAGATTAGGCTATACCGGCGTTTTAGTCCTCAGAGAAATAATCACTTTCTTAAACTTCGTAAGTTTGTCCTGTTCAGGTAAAGTTACAATCCATTTTTGTATGTGTATGCTCAAAGCAGAGCGAATTTCCTTTTGTGTAAACACTTGGCGCTTAGTGCATTGTGTGTGCATGAAATAGATTATTTTTGTTGTCCCGCCCCCCCCCCTTAGTAGAGTATATGGGCATGAGTGCGCTGTATTTTTTTAAGCTGTTTACACATTAAAATATAGATTTTGAAAAATAAAATTAAAACATGGGTTTGTTTTTCATGCAAAGTACACTGCTAGTTTTGTTTTGGGATGCCAAGGGTTTATTTGGGGGATGATGCTGTAGAGGACTTCCGTGAATAAATATGTAGAATGCTTTAAATCTGATCCTACCCTTAGGCAAATGTTCTGTCCTCATTAAACAAGTCAAGCTGATCACAGTGCAGTATTTAATTTCCAAGTTTTCTCTGTCAACTTGGAAATATATAGACACGTTTCACTGATATTTCTTGAAGATTAAGTTGAAACAACATTTAGCTTTTAAATAAGCAGATATACAGTTCCACCATATTTTGTTTTCCTTATTAAGCCAACTACTGGAGACTAATTCCTTACAAGTAATCAAAAATGATTGGGACAATTTTGGAGTATGAGAAGGAATGAAATCAACACTAAAGAGATTTATTAATTGGTGAAGGGTTCAAAAATGTTTGCCATTTCAGGTATGGTGTTACAGCCTCATCTCTGGACTTTACATGCCCAAAGATATGTGTTGTTTTGTTGTTAAGTGTTGTCAAGTCAGTTCTGACTCAGTGAACCTGTATAGGGTTTAAGTGAAATCCCCCCAAATAAGTGATTTCTTTTTAATCAACTTAAAACAAATTGAGCAATAAAGGCTTCCTACTATAAAAGCTGGAGTCCTGGTGTGGCACTGTGGGCTAATGCACCAGACTGCAAAGTCTTTTGAATTGCAAGGTCGATGGTTCAAGCTTACCAGTTGCTCCTTGGAAACCCTATACAGGGTCGCTATGGGTTGGAATCTACTTGACAGGACTTAACAACAACAACAGCTATCAAAGCTGGAGTCCTGGTGTGGTGCTGTGGGTTAATGCGCCAGATTGCAGAGCCGTTTGAACTGCAAGGTTGGGGTTCAAGCTCACCAGCTGCTCCTCGGAAATTCTATACAGGGTCGCTATGGGATGGAGTCGACTTGATGGCACTTAACAACAACAACTATTAAAGCTAATTGACATGGAAACAAAGTAATATACATGGTATTGGTTTGGATTACAGTTTATAAATTGGGTAAACCATTGGATGAATCAACTATACATTTAATGTAAAGAGTGGGCATGGTGGTCAACAATACTGCATGCATTTAGGCAGCAAGTCTTGTTCATAAATAGGAAAAGCAGGACCCTAAGTTATCTTTGTATTTGGAATCTCTCACAGGTCCCCAAAAATAATGACAAGGAAATCCTCCAAACCTTTTTATTATGGATTGTAAACACTAACCTCAGCCACAGGCTCCTATTTTGTTGTTAAATGCCATCAAAGTAAATCTGACTCATAGGGACCGTGTATAGGGTTTCGGAGGAGAGACTAGTCTGTTTAAACCACCGACCTTGCAGTTAGTAGCCTAGTGCTTATCCACCAAACAGCACCATACCCAGGACTCCAATTAATCTACTGTTGCTAAATGCTGTTGAATCAGTTATGATTCATAGTGAGTGACCCATTAGGGTTCCAAGGAATGACTGGTGGGTTTGAACCACCAACTTTGTAGTTAGCTGTATGTTATTGTTGTTGCTAAGTGCCTTCGAGTTGGTTCTGACCCACAGAGGTCCTGTATGGGGGTTTCTGAGGGGCGGCTGGTGGGTTTGAACTGCCGGCTTATGGTTCAAACAGACCTTGCAGTCCAGGGCATTATCGTGCAGCGCTACATTAGGACTCCAGTTAGCAGTATGTTGTTGTTAAGTGCCGTCGAGTCAGTTCTGACCCATAGCAACCCCGTATAGGGTTTCCAAGGAGCAGTTGGTGAGCTTGAACCACCAACCTTGCAGTTCAAATGGCCTTGCAGTCTGGCACATTAACCCACAACACCACACCAGGACTCCTTTTGTTGGTAAGTGCATTCAAGTAGGTTGACTCACCAGCGTTCCTGTGTAGGGCTTCCAAGAAGCAGCTGGTGAGTTTGAACTGCTAACCGCATGTTCAGTTCTTGTCCTTCAGCGTTATACCAGAACTCCTTTAAGTCAGTTCTGACTTAGAGCGACTACTGAATAGGGCTTCTGAGGAGCGACTGGTTTAGACTTCCTGAAAAGATTTATTTATAAATTTGTATATTTGTACATTTCAAGTAAATTTGTAGAGTTTGAGAAGGAATAAAATTAGTGTTACAAAGAACACTGACTTAATGAGAAAAGGCTCAGTCATTTTTCAGAAGTCCATGCGTGGTGGAAACGGGAAAATATTTGAGACTTAACAGAAAGGTTGGCAGTGGAAATCAACCCGAGGCTCCTCAGAAGACAGGCTGGCGGTCTGCTTCTGAAGTTCCAGCAATGACAACCTCTGGAGCAGTACTGTGTGCACATGGGATCCCCATGAATGGAATCAGCTTAACCATTTCTCAGGAGGGGTGTCACATCCCCATCTGGACTGTAAACACCATGTGAAAGGGAGTCAGGACTTTGATTTCTATGGCTTCTAGCAAAGAGCCTTAGAATAAACAGTAGAGTTCTTATTTGGTGATTAGCAGCACTTTCTTGATTAAATAAGATAGCTTCAGTAATTAAAATGATGGGATGCCTTGCTTTCCCCATCCCTACCCAACCCCCCCCAAAAAATGATGGGTCCCGTTAAATATTAAATATTATGCCTTTAGTCATTTCCTGCATTTTAGAAAATTCTGGAAGCAACTTAACCAAAACCAACTGCCACTGAGTCAGTTCCAACTCACAGCAACCTTTATATCGTTTCTAAGACTAACTCTTTATAGGGCACACTGCCTCACCATTCTCCCTCAGAGAAGCGGCTGGGTTTGAGCCATCAACCTTACATTTAGCAGTCTAACACCTAACTCACCAGGCCAACAGGGTTCCTCTTACCAAATTCCTGTTCCACCAAACATACTAGTTTTCCCCACCCTCACTCCCAAGGACATTTGAGGGAAAAAGTAAATGGTTTCCAGTAATCAAGTCCAATCTGCAATAAAATAATAAAATGCCTTACATTGCGTGCTGGGAAATCATGGTTTGTGAATTAGGAGCTTAGCTAAAAACAAGTGATTAGTCGAAAATATTTTTTAACTCATTATTTATATTGACTTATACATCATTTATACTAAGTCATCCAAAAGCTGCAATAGTATTTTATACTGTTGACTTGAAATTCATTTTCTTTCTAACTTAACAAGCAGGGTTTTTTTTCTTTCTTTTTAAAAATGTTTTATAGTGAATTATGTGATAGTTTACATGGGAGAACATTAGCTTTACAGTCATCCTATCCTATATCTTTTCATTGCCATGGTTACAATCCCCTCCATGCATCATCAACCAACAAAAGGGTATACACTACAAGCCTGCACCCCTGGTC
>NW_006408538.1:11775126-11775804 GCF_000296735.1 Chrysochloris asiatica | reverse complement strand
ACAAAAATGTCAGCATGACTGGCTACTACAAGAATAAACAAGCTGTTTGCCAGGAAGCCATCAAGGCAAGCAATCAAGTGCCTTCAGGACAAACTCCCCTCCAAGACTGAAACTCAAAGGGAACACACTAACAAGCATGTAAGCTTGCTGGCGATCACATTGGTCTACGGGTGAGTGGAAAAGGGGAAAGGCAGCAATGAAGAAATGGGCTGAGTTCAACCATAGTCCATTGAATCCCGTTGACTTGGAGATGAGAGAGAGATGAGGAAGGGCTGGTTGGTCCAAAGTATGGTGAGAACTTAGGACACTTGAGAACATGGACAAGGACATAATCCCAGAGGGCTAGAGCTGAGACTGAAGCATCCGGCTGATATGAAGTGAGGGGAGATGCATAAGAACACTCAAACTTGCAGACCTAGCCTCGATGGCTTGATAATCAGAACTTGACTACAGGAAGATTGCAACAACAACAACAACAAAATTTTTTTAATAAAGGAAACAAAGGTAAATTGCTACAATTTGATGAAACTGACCTATACTCAGAGAGGTAGTTAAATACCAACAGAGAGGGAAGGAGTCTTCACATCAAGTATCAATGCTATCCCATCTACACACAGGATAGATAGGGATGGGCAACTTACAGATTGGCTACCTAAAATGAGGGGGCAATAAAGGCAC
>NW_006408538.1:11762933-11771658 GCF_000296735.1 Chrysochloris asiatica | reverse complement strand
CCCTCACTTCCCCTTATTGGTAATGAACGTGGTCACCAATCAGAGTGTGTATTCCTATTGAGTCTTAGTCTTGGAAGGGGGTTTTCCCTGAGGGGACCCGACCACGTGCCTTGATGTCTTCTGGGTTAACAAGAAGCTTTTTGAAGTTCAAAAATATTCTTGTATCTCGACTCCCTTTTTGCAATAAATCAACAAATATGATTAAGCATCTACTAATGCCCAAGGAGCCCTGGTGGTACAATGGTTGGTTAAGTAAGTGCTCAGCTGCTCACTGAAAAGCTGGCAGTTTGAACCCAGCCAGCTGCTCTATGGGAGAAAGACTTGACTAACTGCTTCTTTAAAGATTATAGCCAAGAATACCCTATTGGGCAGTTGCACTTTCTCATATGGGGTTGTCATGAGCGGGAATCAACAGCACCTAACAGCAACATTCATGCCCAGGCTTATACAACATTGTCATTGTCCTTGAGAAGCTCATAATTAGCTAGGCAGCCAAGAAGAACACAAAGAGCTAATCGATCAGCAGTCCCAAACAGAGATAGCTGTGGGTATATCTCTGTACTGGTATCACTCCAGTGATAATACCTTAATCGCTCCTATGAGGGGGCTCTAAATAATAAAGGCCTTTACTGCACAGCATTTCAGTTTGACTAGCTATTTTGGGGGATCTCCTTCACTGTCAGCTGGAGGTTGAGGCTCCACACCCTAAGCTCAGAGCCTTGAAGAGCATATAAAGTACATAAACTCAAGATGGTAAAGGCCATCTAGGCCTGAGGTTCTCAGCCCCACTGCTCTTAGAATCACACCTGGCTGCTGTTGTGAGTTCCTTGGGCAGCTTTGCCTCACAGCAGCCATAAGTAAACCAGGATGGATTACCCAATAAACAAGATAAGCATATGCTTGTTGTTGTTAAGCGCCATTGAATTGGTTCTGACTCACAGTGACCTCCTCACAGGGTTTCTGAGGAGCAGTTGGTGGTTTGAACGGCCAGCCTTACGTTTCTTCTACTTGTGCTTGTTGTTGTTGTTGTTGTGAAGTGCCATCGAGTCGGTTCTGACCCACAGCGACCCTGTATAGGGTTTCCGAGGAGCAGCTGGTGAGCTTGAACCACCAACCTTGCAGTTCAACTGACTTTGCAGTCTGGCGCATTAACCCACAGCGTCACACCAGGATATCACAAAAGAGTCACCATTTGTCCATAGCAAAGATCACAGATGTCAAGCAGACAGGTCACAAGGAAAGGGGAGTCCACAGTGGACGCGAACTGGCAGGGCATTAAAGGAAACTGATACCATTTCATAAATCATAAATTTTGTCTGTGATAACAATTATATTTTCCTTTTCCTTTTGAATAGTCTCATATTCAGTTCTCTCCTGTCCACCGCATAGAAATCTACCAGTGGCACTATAATCATGAGACTCGTGATAACATAAGGAGCTCTGGTAGCGTAGTGGTTACAAATCGGACTGTGAACCGCAAGGTTAGCAGTTCGAAACTGCCATCTGTTCCGCAGGAGAAAGATGAGGCTTTCTGCTCCCGTAAAGATTTACAGCCTTGGAAACCCTGTACAGAGTTGCTGCGAGTCGGAACCGACTCCACGGCACATAACAACAACAACAGTGATAACATGGTTCTATACAAAGTGAACCACAACATACCTGCAGATTAGGAATACCCTGGCCTTTGTATCAAGCTCTTGCTCCTGTCAATGAACTGCAAAGACACAGAATCAAAGACCAGACGCCAGTGCCCAAGTACATTTCAAGATGAAAAACACTCAGAGACCTGTGAAGGGCCTGCCAAAAAACACTGGACAACAAACCACTGAAACTATTTCTGATTGTCTTGCAAGTACTATTTCTTTTGACTTTTTCAGACACGAAGAACAAAATTACATGTTCCAAATCAATTGTTTTACTTACTAATCTTCAAATCAATTTTCTGTTAATGTCCAAATTTAAAAGTAAATTTTATTCATAAATTTCATTTATATTTCTGTATTCCGATTTATTTGATACGGTAGAACCACATTTTAAAAGTTACATAATGTTATATTCATTTTATATGTAAAATGAAATAGCACTCCCTAAGTAGAGCATAAAATAAATTTACAGAAGATTAAAAAGAGGATTTGTGAATCCGTACAGACAATTTCAAAATTAACTTCCTTTTTAAAACAATGACTCAGAAGAGAATTTTTCCATTGAATGCTCACGGTGAATGAATGCAAATCACTGTAGTAATGCAGCTAGTGCTGAAATTACTAATAGCAATACATTCCAAAGTCTATATCCATTAATACAGTAAAAATTTATAATATTGTAGAAAGTTTTAAAAACTGTTTTAGAACCTGAAATTGTCAGAGCGGCAGATCCCATAAAAATGCAGATTGCACTTTGTGGAATAAACCTAATGATGTAAATTATTGGATCAAATAAAAGTGATGGTGAATATCACAGTGGACCATTAAAAACTGTGGTGAGGAGGCTGAGAAAGATGGCACACTAAGCAAAAAGTCTGTGTGGATTCTGCAGCAACTTTAGGAAAACCGGACAGAACATACAGAGGACGGTTCTGGAACTCTGTCTTCCAGAAGAGGGGACAGAAAAGTAGACGGAATACTTACTGTTGACAGAGTTGAATAGACGCGGCCAGAGACGCGGTGACTGACATCTTCAAAGTTCGTGAAAGTCTTTAGAGACAGAAAACATACTCGCGTGGCAAAAACCTACCCGTGGCTCACGGAGATATAGGTGCGATTTATTATTTTTTTCCCCTGCCTTCCCTCCTCCCCACTAGCGAACAACCCCAGGTATCTCCCACATTCCAGGTGGTGGGAGCCTCTCTGTTGGTTTTAAGCGGAGGGAGGAGCTATATACGGTAACCCCACTGGGACAAACTCGGTTCCAAATCTGCAAAGTCCACCCTGACCAGCCCTGGACTAGCTGTCACTGGGAAAGGAGGCTGAATGGTCGCGTCGAGTTGTTGTTGTTATGTGCCATGGAGTCGGTTCCGACTCATAGCGACCCTGTACAGGGTTTCCGAGGCTGTAAATCTTTAAGGGAGCAGAAAGCATCTCATCTTTCTCCCGCGGAACAGCTGGTAGTTTCGAACTGCTGACCTTTAGGTTCGCAGCCCGATTCGTAACCACTACGCTACCGGAGCTCCTTAGGTCGCATCGAGTAGAGGTGGGAAAATTGTGTTGAAATATTCTGAATGATAAGCAAAAATGTTCTGTATCCAGAATATAATTCTAGGGTGCAAAGCTAGTGGTAAACATTGTAAAATGCAGTTTGCGGCTCCACTTTGTATATATTATTGTGTGTGAACTAAGCTGGGCTGTAATTGTCAGTGGTTTGACACTGTGCTGATACAACGCAATCGCTTCCATGATGACATCTGCTATGAGCAGCCAGTCAATTGAAAGAGATTTTCCGCTTTTCAGTGTATCTAGATCTTCTTGGTTTTGGTTGGATTTGGATCCTACATCTGGCTCATCATCTGACCTCCAGTTCTGTGAACATGAGTCAACAGCCTTCTGTATTGATTATCAGTCCTGAGATTTGTTAGCCTCTCTAGGCTATGAGTTAGCTAGCGGCCAGCTGTCTTACCTGCCAACCTTGGATTCATTTGCCCCTGGAGACAGCAGCCTGCCATATTACCAGCTGATCTCAGGTTCAACAGCCCCTGCAACCACATGAGCCTGTGACTACAAAGCTTTCAGCCTAATATTTGACCCATGGAGTTGGAACTTGCCACCCTATACACATATATAAGCTTTACTAATTTTGCTTCTTTGGAGAATCCAGCCTAAGACAATGATTTTGTTTGTGAACTATTTAGTCATAAATAATTTAATTCTCAATTTGCTACTGATGGATTTAGCAATTGGCACCACTCAAATATAAATGCTAAACAGAAGTACAGTTCAGTTTTCAGATATTGTATGTTGTCATAGTTAACCTAGAGATATGGTTTTGCCATAACTCAAAAACTGGAAACACAAATTAATGTAGAATAAATTAACTGTGCAACTTGTTATTGTCATTGTTACAACTGCTGCATGTAAGCTGTCTTTTCAAGGAAGAAATGAAGTGTTTGAATCCTCAAATCCCAGGACTGAAAATCCATACAGAAGGCTGTTGGCGCATGTTCAAAGAAATGGAGGTCATGATGATCCACATCAGATGTAGGATCCATTCCAACAAAAAGCAAGAAAATGGATTTTTTTTTGGGTGGGGGGGAGTTCTACTTGAACTTGTTGCTCAATTTGACCCATTTTTAGTAGATCACGTCACAAAATTTGTAATGTATGAAAGAGCAATCCATTGTAAATGTCTAAAACAATATGTGAAGAATTAATAAACTTGTTAAATGCTGTTGAGTTGGTCCTTTGAAAAGGGTTTTCTAGGTGTGGCTGGTGGGTTTGAACTGCAAACCTGTGGTTAGTAGTCCAGTGCTTATCCTACAGTGCCACACCAGAGCAACCTATTGTATATGTTTAAGACAACATATGAAGAATTAATAAACTCAATAAGTGGTAAAGTTGATCAACTATTTTCAGTGAAATAGTATAGCTTCCTATTTCAGTTTGTCACTTCCGCTTCTGAGCCTTCTCATACAGACCAGCTAAGTATTGTTTTAAGATATGTATCTCCAACAGGGCAGTACAAAACCATGCAATGCAAAATTCTAGAGCATAATATGGCATTTTCACAATTTATGAAATTCACACCTTGGGAAATTCACTTAATCTTGTAGGAAGTAGCACAGTAAATTATTGTCAGAGGCAGTTGATTGTTTTTACTGTGCAGTTCCAATTTTTTTTTTGCTACCCCTACTCACCAAATGTGTTTTTAAAACACATTTAGGCAATGACCAAGTATTAAAACATCTTCCTAATAAGATGTTGGGAAGCACATGCTTTCACAACATGCAACCATAAACTAATACACATAGGTTCTAGATTCCTTAGAAAATATTGCTGAAAGCCAGACACAACATGGAGATATGAAAAGAAAAACTGAAAGCATTATCAACCAAATGCAAACACTAGGCTATATTTTTATGCTGGTTATGTGGAATGATATATTGTAGCATTTTCATCAGCATCAAACTCTCCAAGATTCAGAAGTCAATTTAAAGACATGCACAGATCTCTGCCCATCACTAATTAGGTATTTACATAATTTAAGAGATGATTTTGAAAAACAAGGCAAATTCTGTCAAATACTATCAGGTAGTTCGCTGTCACAGAGGCATTAGAAAGCAAGTCAATGAAGGAAGTGTTCTAGAAGTATTATTGAGTGCACTTGAATCTTGTATAAAAAGAAGGGAGGAAGTGTATGAAGTTCTTCCAAATAGAGTTTCCATCTTAAACATGAAGGAAAGGATGCATGAAGGAAGAATGTATGAGCGCATCCAAGAAACTGTGCCAGCATATCCCGGTGACGTAAAGATCTTTACAGATAAACAAGATAATTTTATTCTTACATGAAAATTAAGTTTACACATTTAGGAAAGATAAGTTTACTCATGTAAGCATGTAGGACTCCATAATAGAAGATAAAATACAATACATATTTCCTAATGTTGGAAGTTGTTTTTCACATATTCCTAACTTTAATGATCACAAACTGCACAATGGAACGTTCATTTTCATCCCTAAAGAGACTTAAAAACACTTGGTATACAATAATGATTTAAGAAAGACTAAGTTCCTTTTTCATATTATGTATGGAAGTAGATATTGTTTGGCAGCTTAACTGTGATAAAACTGAAAAATTTGTAAGAGCAAAGATGAGAAAGAAATGTTTTTAATTATAACATGTTAGAGATTAAAGAGCTATCTAAAAATATTGTAATATTTATTTTCTGATCATTAAAGTTTCTTTTATGACTACTTTTTTCAGTTGCTCTTTTATACTTATATAGCATTTTTTACAAAACAAACATCAAAATTGATGAATGAGCCATTTAAAGCAAACTGGGTAAAAATGGACAGAATTTTACATTTATTCTCAAAACACAGACTCATTTTCTTTGTTGTAGTGTATGTGGAATATTATTTTTTATATAAAATGTGGTATACAGTAAAAAATCTTAGTTCCACATCCACTAAAGCTTTTACAATCCAGCTGATCTCATTCTGCTAAAATACCATATGTCACTTTTTCATTCAATTGCTAATTTTATAGTCACATTTAGAAAAACATTATCATAGACAACTAAGACATATGTGTGTGTGAATGAAATATATATACATGTTGTTGTTGTTGTTGTATGCCATGGACTTGGTTCCAACTTATAGTGACCCTGTACAGGGTTTCCGAGGCTGTAAATCTTTACAGGAGCAGAGAGCCTCATCTTTCTCCCGTGTAACAGCTGGTAGTTTCGAACTGCTGACCTTGTGGTTGGCAGCCCGACTTGTAACCACTACGCTACCAGAGCTCCTTATATATACATGAGGGGACTCCAGAAAGTTTATAGGAAAATTCCATTGTCTTTCAATTCCATTTGTCCTTGAACGTTTTTGAAGCCCCTCGTATGCATATACATGTATGTATTGAGCTCACATATACCATTTGAATGTGAAGCAGAAGAGGGGGCACCATAGGTTTTCAGAGTTAAGAGCCCTCCTCACATCCCTTTATCTGGCCCCGTGCACAACAGAATGAAACATGACCCAGGCCTGCACCATCTTACACACTTAAATCCATTGTGGCCACTGTGTATTCTGAGTGCCTTCCAACTCAGGGGGCTCATTTTTGGACAGTATTCTGTTGTGCTCTGTAGGGTATTCATTAGCTAATTTTCAGAAGTAGATCTTATTTCCCAGTCAATTTTAGCCTTGGAAGCTCTACTGAAACCTGTCCTTTATGGGTGACCTTGCTGGTACTTGAAATACCAGTGACCCAGTTTCCAGCATCACAGCAATATTTACATGCCAGCAGTTACATGGTAATCTGTGATGCCCTTTCCCTTGTTTAAACAACAACAACAACAACAACCCCTCATACCTGGAGCTCCCATCTCCAGATTTGATTTCACTGCTTTGGGGTGGGACCTGGGTTGTGAGGTGCTGTTAAGTGGGTTCTGACTCAGCGACATTGTACACAACAGAATGGAACACTGGTCCTGTACCATCCTCACAGCCATTGTTAACTTTTGGCCCATTGTTCCTGCCTTTGCATAGATAGTTTTAATTGTAAATTGTTAACCACTGACTTAAACACTATTTACTATGACATTATCAACCTTATTACTAAAAGCTGGTTATTTTGACCTCTGTTCCTTGTATTTGAAGATCTTAAGAAGGACTGTCATTAGGTGCTGCTGAGTCAATTCTGAGTCATAGCAATCCCATGCACAACAGAACAAAATACCACTGGGTGCTGGGCCATCCACTTGACTGTTATTTTTGAGCCCATAGTTGCTGCCGCTGTGTCAACCCATTCATCTCATTGGGGATCTTCCTCTTTTTTGCTGTCCCTCCATTTTACTATGCATGATGTCCTTCTCCCGATCCTGATACCTCCTGACAATATAGTTGAAGAACAAGAGACGAAGTCTTGCCATCCTTGCTTGTAAGGGGCATTCTGGGTGTACTTCCAATGTGGGTTTGTTTTTTCTGTTGACAGTTCAATGTTCTTTTCCAACACCATAAGTCAAATGCACCAATTCTTTTCCAGACTTCCTTATCCATTGTCCAGCTTTTGCATGCTTTTAAGGCGATTGAAAATACTCTGGTTTGGGTCGGATTGAACCATAGTCCTCAAAGTGACAGCTTTGCTTGTGAACACTTTAAAAAGGTCTTGTGCAACAGATTTGCCTAATGCACTACATTGTTTGATTCCACGAGTATTTATGGTAGATCTAAGCAAAATGAAGTTTTTTACAGTTTCAATCTTTTCTCCATTTATCATGATATTATTTATTGGTCCAGTTGTGAGGATTTTCATTTTCATTATATTGAGGTGCAACCCATACTGAAGGCTGTAGTCTTTGATTTTCATCAGTAAGTATTTCAAGTCTTCTTTACTTCCAGCAACAAAGTTGTGTCATCTGTATATTTCAGATTGTTAATAAGTCTTTCTCCAATCCTGATACCATGTTGTTCTTCATCTAATCCAGTTTCTTGGATTATTTGCTCTGCATACAGATTGCATAAGTATGATGAAAGGAAACAACCCAGATGCACACCTTTACAAAGTTTAACAATTTAATGTCCCCTTGTTCTGTTAGAAAGACTGCCTCTTGGTCTATATACAACTTCCTCATGAACACAATGAAGTGTTCTGAAATACCATTCTTTACAATGTTATGCAGAGTTTGTTATGATCCACACAGCGTAGTGCCTTTGACTATTCAATAAAACACAAGTAAATCTCTTTCTTGTATTCTACGCTTTTAACCAATGTTATCCCTCGTTCCACATCCTCTTCTGAATCTGACTGGAATTTCTGGCAGCTGCAACCACTTTTGAGTTATCTTTTAGCAAAATTTTACTTGCATGTAATAATAATGATATTGTTAGATCATTTCCACATTCTGTTGTGTCGTCTTTCTTTGGAATGGGCACAAATACAAATCTCTTCCAATCAGTTAGTCAGATAGCTGTGTTCCAAATTTCTTGGCATAGATGGGTGAGCACCTCCAACACGTTTGTTGAAATATTTCAGTTGGCATTCCAGCAGTTCTTGGAGCCTTTTTTTTTTTTTTTTT
>NW_006408538.1:11758875-11762413 GCF_000296735.1 Chrysochloris asiatica | reverse complement strand
AACTTTTTATTGTGAATTGAGTGGCAGTTTACAAACAAGATCATCAGCTTTACATTCAACAAGTTATACACTTCGTTTCATCTCAATGATTACCATCCCCTCCATACTACTACACCAATTATCCTGCTTCCTCCCTGTGCTTCCTGTTTCCATCCCATCCACTTTCCCATCTCGTCTCAATTTTGTTTTTAGGTAAAGGTTGCTGTTTTGATTCTGAATAATTGACCATTCCTTTCTTCATAGTGAGCATACCCTACTAATATTGTTGTCCCTCCCAATACATCTATCTGCTGCTTGGCTGAAAGTTGGGTCATGAGGGTGAGTTCCTTTCCAAACCTGAGAGGTGGTAGAGTACCATTGTGTCAGCTTCCTTCAGTCTCTTTCTGACTGGTAAGCTCGATCTTTTTTTTTAAAAATAATTTTGAGTTTTGTTCCATATAGTCTATTGCTCTATCCAGGACGTTTTAATGTACTTCTTTTCAAAGCAGTTGGTAACAGTAGCCAGGCTCCATATAATTGTTCTGGTCTCAGACTCATGGAAACTGATGTTCACATAATCTACTAGTCTGTTGGCCCATTTGATTCCAAGTCTCTTCAGTTCTCATCACTCTTCTTTCTGTGCACATGGAGATACCAATAGCTGCACCTTACACAGCTGCTCATAAGCGTTCAAGATCCCAGACACTACTCACCAAAGTAGGATCTAAAACATTGTCTTTGTGGAGTATGTTATGCAAATTGACCATGGTGTTCTCTGAGACGATTGTCCTGAGGACCCAGGCCCAGCTCATTTAGGCTATCTTTTTTGTATATCTCCTAAAGCTATTTTATCAGTTAATGAGATGATTTTATTAGTGGTTCAGCTGTGGTGCTGCAGGAGTCTGTTATTTTATCTGTAAAATAAGTAAAATACTTGAGACTTTCTCAGGATGGAGGGTAGGATAAATAAATGCTTATAAAGAGTTTATTTGTAAGAAGCTCTGGTAGTGTAGTGGTTACGAATTGGGCTGTGAACCTTAAGGTCAGCAGTTTGAAACTACCAGCTGCTCTGCGGGAGAAAGATGAGGCTTTCTGCTCCTGTAAAGATTTACAGCCTTGGAAACCCTGTACAGGGTTGCTATGGGTCGGAACCAACTCGACGGCACTTAACAACAACAAAGAGTTTATTTGAAAGAACTTAAAAAAAAAATGGTAGCAGTTTTGTCTTCTTTTTGTTTCAACTGGATAGAGAGAAATACTGTTATCTGATGGTACATGGAGGGGAGTATAACCATTGTAATGAAACAAGATGTATGTAAAACTGATGATCTGCCCTGTAAACTTTCACTCAATCCACAATAAAAACCTTAAATTTTTTTTTTTTTTAAAAAGACTATGGAATGTTGATTCAGTACCAATTGTCATCATGATTAATTACGACTGTCACAACTGTAAAGGTAGAAGTTTTGTAACAAAAATGGGGGAGTAGTTAATCTTACAGTCCAGAAGCAGAGGATCCTAGGACCATCAAGGGAGATGATCATAAGTAGAATGCAAGACCCTATCCAGAGAAGCAGTGACGCCAGAAATGGAGGCAGAGATGGGGATGTGGAGAGAGGGAGCAGCTGAGGACTCTAGATTCATGGAAAGAGAGGGACTGAGAGCTGGCAGCCAGGTGGCAGACTTGCAGAATGTGCTCTTTGGTGGTGTAAATGATTAGATATGCTTGAGTGTCTATTAAAAAACAACAACAAAGAGCTAAAATGAATACTGTTAACTGATGGTACATGGAGGGGATTATAATCATTTTAATGAAACAAGGTGTATGATTTGTTGAATGTAAAACTGATGATCTGTCCTGTAAACTTTCACTCAATCCACAGTAAAAACCTTTAAAAAAAAACTAGGTACAAGCTTTAATAAGTGTTTTATTGAATTAACATAAGGCTTTTGGATTGGTATTTCCAACTGGTTGTTGTTGTTATGTGCTGTGGAGTCGGTTCTGACTCATAGCGACCCTATACAGGGTTTCTGAGGCTGTAAATCTTTGCGGGAGCAGAAAGCCTCATCTTTCTCCCGTGGAGCAGCTGGTAGTTTCAAACTGCTGACCTTGCGGTTTGTAACCTGATTCGTAACCACTACGCTACCAGAGCTCCTTTCCAACTGGTAGAGTATCCATAAAATACCTGAACTGGGAGAAAGCTACTGGTAACCAAAAAATAAGCCTGGGACTAAAAAGTAAAACAAAACCCAACATTTAATTGAGAATAAATTTAATGAATAAAGAAATGGGCCACTACATTCTCTAAATTACTTCAAAAACCTCCAGTTTGAATTTAACACTTATTCTCAATTCTTATGTTTTGTTTTGCTTTTCTTTGAATTGCAAAGTTTTCAAACAAAACACAAATCCCCCATCAATCTTTAAGAAAGCAGGTCCCGGAAACAGCAGCAAGTGTCAGGGTAATGATGTAGTCTACCAGAATTCAGTACTATAAACCTTGTGAGGAAGACCATAACACAAACATTTTGGCTTAAGTGATCACTGATTTTAAGTTAAATAGAATACCTAACATGCATAGTGCAGGTGGACAAGAATAAAAGCCAGGATCCATTAAATACTTCCCTAGTAATAGAGGGAAAATATACAATATATGCAATTCACGCATTTCAAAATGGCTACGGTAATGGCTTCTCCATTAAAGTTCAGTAACCAAAACAATACTTTAGGAAATAAGTTGATAAAAGCTTCCTAAGATGGACGCATACTGTGTTGGCAAACCTTCTGGAGCCTGGTGTGTTTTCAACTAGAAAGAATTCATGTAGCAAGAAACATTATAAGCTGTCACTTGCTTTTCAGTGAATTAAGGTAGCCATGAGTACTCCAGGACTTCGTATTTGAAATTGTGTGTGTGTGTGTTGATCACATGTGCATTGTTTGTCAGTCCTCACTGATGAAATGAGTCATTGGAATTAAATTCAGACTTGTAGGCAAGAATGTAAAAACAAAGACCAAATGATATACATCCTAAAGTTGATTAATTTCAATGTAAGGCCACTGATATGCTGGCATTAGGACATTTCTTCATTAGGGTCTGGCATAGTTCAGTGAAGTTGGCCTGAACTGCTCATGTCAGAAAGGAATATAGGAACCCCTTTGCTATTCCTGTGTGCGTTAACGAGTCATCATTTCCATCAACTTCAATCATAAAAGCAGAAGTCAGAACTCCCCCTAGACTCTTCTGCCTAGGCCAAAATTAATTTCTCTGGGATCTGCCTGCAAAAAGCAGATAGAACATTGCTTGATTTCATTACGTCATGCTTTTTGTTGTTGTTGTTTTACTACATAAAACCTTGAAAGAAAAAAATGCCACCATTGTGTATTTTTGCTGTTGTTAAGCATCATTGAGTCAGTTCCAACTGATAGTGATCCTGTATAGGGTTTCCAAGAAGCGGCTAGTGGGTTTGAACTGCCATACCAGGACTCCCCGTTGTGTATTAAATGTATGTTATTTCTAAGGAAAATCAAAATAGTGAGGCAGGGAAGAAACATGAACCT
>NW_006408538.1:11750989-11757939 GCF_000296735.1 Chrysochloris asiatica | reverse complement strand
AAACTGATGAAGCACTACAGACACTCACTCATCTATGCCAGGAATATTGGAAGACAGTTACCTGGCTGACTGATTGGAAGAGATCCATATGTGTGCCCATTCCAAAGATAGGTGATCAAATGGAATGTGGAAATCATTGGACAATATCATTCATATCATATGTGAATAAAATTTTTCTAAAGTTAATTTAAAAATGGCTTCAATAGTACATTGACAGGGAACTGCCTGAAGTACAAGCCAGATTCAGACAGGGACATGGAACGAGGGTTATCACTGCTGACATCAGATGGATCTTGGCTGAAATCAGATGTTTACTTGTGCTTTATTGACTATGCAAAGGCTTTCACCTGTGTGGATCATGACACACTATGGACAACATTGCGGAGAATGAGTATTTCAGAACACTTAATTGTACACATGAGGAACGTGTACACAGACCAAGCAGCAGTCATTCAAACAGAATGCTTTAAAATCAGGAAAGGTGTGCACCATGGTTGTATTCTTTCACCACATTTATTCAATCTGTATGCTGAGCAAATAGTCTGAGAAATTGGATTACATGAAGAAAAGTATGCATCAGGACTGGAGAAAGACTCTTTAACCACCTGCAATATGTAGATGATACAACCTAGCTTGCTGAAAGCAAAAAGGACTTGAAATACTTACTGATGAAGATCTAAGACCACAGTCTTCGATATAGGTTGTACCTTAATGTGAAGGAAGCAAAAATTCTCTCCAATGGAGCCATAAATAACACCAAGATAAATGGAGAAAAGGTTGAAGTTGTTAAAGACTTTATTTTCCTTGGATATACAACCAACACTCATGGAAGCAGCAGTGAAGAAATCAAACAATGTATTACATTGGGCAAATCTGTTGCACAAGACCTCTTTAAAATGCTCAAGAGCAAAGATGTCAGTTTGAGATTAAAGTATGCCTGACTCATGGTATTTTCAATAGACTCATGCATGTCAAAGTTGGAAAATGAGTAAGGAAGACTGTAGAAGAATTGATGCATTTGAGTTATGGTGTTGGAGGAGACTATTAAAAGTATCATGGGCATTCAGAAAAACAAACAAATCTGTGTTTGAAGAAGTGTAGCCAGAATGCTCCTTAGAAGCCAGGATGACCAGATTTTGTCTATCATACTTTGGACCAGGAAAGACCAGTCCCTAGAGAAGAACATCATGTTTGTAAAGTGGAGGATCAGCAAAAAAGAGGGAGGCCCCCAATGAGGTGGACTGGCACAGTGGCAGCAGCAATGGGCTTAAGCATAGCAGTGATTGTGGGGAGGGAGCAGGATCAGGTGCTGTTTCATTCTGTTGTACATAGGGCTGTTGTGGGTCAGAACCGACTCGATGGCACCTAACAACAACAACAACAAGGAGCTCTCCTAATACTTTTAAATACTTTAAAGATTTTTTTTTTTTTGATAGCAAGGTAATGAAGGGAGAAGGACAGGTCAAGAAACGTAATGCTAAACATCGTAGAAACAAATGAAAATTAATCATCAAAGGTAAAGTATCTCGGAAATCAATATGCTGAAAAAATAAAACTTACCATTTTTAAAATTTATGTAACACAAGTCTAATATTGTGTTGAAAGATACAGTTGTATTCAAGTTTTCTCATCTGAATTAATTTCAAGATTTTTACTTTTCTTTCAATATAGAGTAAACTAGTTGATGCTATATATTTATATGGAATCCTGGTGTGGTGCTGCGGGTTAATGCACTGGACTGCAAAGTCGGTTTGAATTCCAGTTCCTTGAAACAGCCTTTCCTTGGAATGGGTTGCTGTGAGTCAGAACTGACTCAACAGCATTTAACAGCAACCGTGTATTTATTTATATATACACATTTACTAACCTTTTGATAGACAGTCAACACTAATATATAGTTCACTGAATTCTCATACCAGCAATTACAGGGGAATTTCAAGGATCTGCCTCTATTTACAGATAACTCTCTGAATCTCTATAGAAACATCATGCTCCTTGGAGTTTGGAAACATTAAGCAATTCACTCTTAAGTAGTGGAGGGGGGTGTGTGTGCCATCAACTCATAGCAACCTATATAGGACTTCTGAGTCTCTAAATCTATATAGGAGCAGGAAGACTCATCTTTTTTTGGCAGAGCAGCTGGTAGATTTGAACAGCTGACCTTGAGATGAGCAGCCCAACTGGTAACCCACTATGCTACCACGATGCCTTCATTCTTATCATACTTTATGAAAATGACTTATGTGTCTTGTGGGTATAAAAAACCTTTTCATTACAATAAAACTGCACTCATAAATCTCCAGTTTAAACTGGTCACTTTCATCTTTAAATCCTATTTTGATATAGCCTTTTTCTTAGGAGACTGATTTAGAGAACTTTCTATGAGTATTCTACTGGGTTTGCTAGACATTTTAAGTAGGACAGCTATCTTTCAGTTACTCTAGAGATATTTTAACCAGGTTATAACTCATAGCATTCTTGAAAATTAATATTTAGACCTGGGAACTAAAATTGTATTATGAACTTTAGAGAAAAATGTACATTGATTTCAATGTAAACTACTGCCAAGTAATGTTGAAATATTTTCATTTTTTATTATTGGGGAATTCTTTTCTATTCACTTATATGCTAAAATCTTCTAGCAAATTAGTGTTTCTATGCCTCTATACTATGTCCTGGTGTGGCGCTGTGGGTTAATGCACCAGACTGCAAAGCCGATTGAACGGCAAAGTTGGCAGTTCAAGCTCACCAGCTGCTCCTCGGAGACCCTATATAGGGTCGCTATGGGTCAGAACTGACTCGACGGTACTTAACAACAACATACTATGGCCACATTTTTTTAAAGCTTACTCTCAGGATTATGGCATAATTCTCAGAGGACTAGAAAGTGTGTTCTCCCTCTAATTCTTGCAATTTCAAGCCCATTGTTCTTTGGAGTTTGAAGTGGCCATTATTTACATATTAACCAAAGGCGACCTGTTTATGGTTCTATAATACCAAGTATGCTAACTAATGTAATTAGACAGAAATAAGAGGCAAACATATTTTTAACAAATATGCAAAATTTTTTGCACTGCACAGATTTTTAAAAACATGGTATTAGCAAGTTTTTAGCATACTGATGACCATTGCATTGTCAAAGATTAGAAGATGCTTGGCATTCTTTAAGTAATGCTTCAGTAATTAACTTTCTGAAATGTTGATCCACTTAAAACAAGAAAAGGCAATTAGTGGTGAAAAGAACTTTAACAAGGTCTATTGCAAGCTGGGGTCAGCAATGGACTGCTAACTGCAAGGTCTGCAGTTCAAACCCACCAGCTGCTCCTCATCAAACCTATACTGAGTTGCTACGAGTCAGAACCGACTTGGTGGCACACAACCACCATCACCAAAGGACAAGTAGGTATTGTAGCTCAGAGATAGCCTGTACTTGTAAGGCATTTTGATTTGCAACCATCATCCGAAACACCCTGAGTATAGGTTACCCAAGAAACCTTGGAAGGATGTTGAATAAAGCCCATTATCAGTAAAGGACAGCTTCTCTGCTAGCTTTAAGTTTATAACCAATTTATAAACTGTTGTTGTTGTTAGGTGCCATCCAGTCGGTACTGACTTATAGCAACCCTATGCACAACAGAATGAAACAATGCCCGGTCCTGGGCCAACCTCACAATTGTTCCTACGTTTGTGCCCATAGCTGTTGCCACTGTGCCAATACATCTCTCTGGGGGTCTTCCTCTTTTTCTTCAGTCCTTCACTTTACCAAACATGATGTCCTTCTCCAGGGACTGGTCCTGCCTGACAATATGTCTGAAGTATGAGAGACAAAGTCTGGCCATCCTAGCAGCACTCTGTACTTCTTCCAACACAGATCTATTTGATCTTCTGGAAGCCCATTGTACTTTCTGTTTTCTCCTCTAACAACGCAGCTCAGATGCAGCAATTCTCTGGTTTCTTTACTCACTATCCAACTTACGCAGGCATATGAGGCTATTGAAAAGACCATGGCTTGGATCACGCACACCGTAGTCCTCAAACTGACATCTGTGTTTTTGAATAAAGAGGTCTTGTGCCCAATACATCATTTGATTTCTTGACTGCTTCCATGAGTATTGATAGCCCACCCATATAAAAACAAATTCAGGCCAGAATTCCAGCTTGGAAGGGATTTTGGGGCTGTTGGGAAAGAGGAAGAAAGGAAGCAGCTCAGTTTAGGGTGTCAGCCCAAAGTTTACTAGACCTCCTTTTATGGCTTGAATATTTTTTTGCCAACAAGTCATCTATTAGAGGTTGATAGGAGTGAGAAAGCAACTGCTTTTAAACTCTGAAGTGAGAAAGCATCCAGAATTTTTCCAATTGGGCTACTTTTCTCTCTCAAACACTACACTAAGATGCATGGAACTGAATGAAGGTGTGGCCATGTTGGAGCGTGAAGCAAACTGGCAGTGTGGGGAGGGGGCGAGATAGGATAGGAGACAGCAGCAGTGGGGATTGCACTTGTAGAAAATGGGGCACAGGACACAGAACTGGGGATAGTTTACAGAAAGGACCATTTGTTGTTGTTAAGTACAGTCAAGGAGCAACCCTGTATAGGGTTTCCGAGGAGCGGCTGGTGGGTTGGAACAGCCAAGCTTATCGTTAGCAGTCCAGTGTTGCATCTACAGTGCCACACCAGGACTCATCGCTACGCATGAGCATTGGCTCAAAACAGGGGAAGGAAGTAGTCTTCCCTGTCCTTTCATTGTCTAGCCTGGATCCCAGTTCTCAGGACCATGACCAAATCTAGTGCTACATGAGGGGCCTTCAAAAAATTCATGGAAAAAGTCGGTTATCTTGTAATTGAATTTTTCCATGAACTTTTTGAAGCTCCTTTGTAGATACTACAACTGAGTCATTAACTAAATGGGCTTTCCTGGGTTCCCTTGGGAGCACTGGGTGAGAAACTAGTGAGTTTTAAACAGCCAACTTATGAACAATAGCATCCCTAAGGGGTTGTTACCCAGTACAGTGAGTCATGGTTTTGTCCCCAGCCCCAGCACATCATACAGAATCCTGTTCATTATCAGTTATAAGCATAAAGTATGTGATAAATACAGTTACAAATTGCTGAAATGTAATATTTCTTAGATGATACGAATACTACTAACACATTTTTTGGTAAAATCTTTCTACACTGAATTACAACATTATTTGTTACAACACTGAGCGGAAACCTCTTTTGATTTTTCTCTTTTTCCTTTAATTACTTCATTCTCAAAACAGTTATTGGTATGGGACTGAAAATGCTGATTACCACAATATTGCAGCTAAAACACCAGGAAAGTTGACAAAAAACACTTACAGAGTTGAAAACAACAGCGTGTGCTTGTTGTGTGTAAAATGGAATCAGGTGATTCCAAGTGTCACTGTAATTGAGGAATGATGACAGCCTGACTGGAGTAGATTGCTGTTAAGTGCCGCTCAGTCAGTTCTGATTCATAGCGACACTATATATAGGGTTTCTGAGGAATGATTGGTGACTTTCAATGGCCGATGTTGCCTTTCAAACCGACCTTGTGGTCCAGCGCTCATCCTACAGTGCCATACCAGGATTCCATAACTAACTATATGATTTTTATAAGAAATTAAAATTTCTGCTGAAACATTGTATAAAAACTCTACAGACAGTCTTTTTAGTGTCACCTACCCCTCGGAAACCCTGTACAGGGTCGCTATGGGTCGGACCCGACTCGATGGCACTTAACAACAACAACAACAACAACCCCTTGACTTCAGTCAGTATCATCTGGTGTGGTCTGCACCACCCCATGCCTTCCTAGTGATGCCACTATTTACAAATGAACTTTTGGGGGGCAATCCCCTTAGCATATGAGAATTCTCCAAGTTCATCTGTGTTGACAAAAGTCAATTCTAGATGTCTTTGGGAATTCTTTTCCATGATATGTGTCAGTCACATCCCTTGCTCTGCTCTCTGCTCATCTCTTGATGATTTGATTTTTCACTAGATACCTATAAAAGATAAGTAATGAATGCAAAGAGAAGGACAGTATTTAACGAACTGTACTATTTGCCAATCCTGACCAATACTTTATTTTGGTGACACAGCACTCTGCTACAAAAAGGTGGTTTGGTTTTAACTGTACATTTTCTTCTTACATATTCTCTCTAATCCCCATTTTCATGATTCTTCTTGTTAAGTGCCCTTGAGTCAGTTCCAACTCATAGTAAGACCCTGGATAGGGTTTCCAAGGAGTGGCTGGTAGTTTGAACTACCAGCCTTGTGGTTCAAACCAACGTTGCAGTCTAGCACATTATTAGCCAGTTACAGAAAACCTTTCAGTTGTTTGTAGAGAAGGATGATTTTAGAATCTGTATAGCTTTTGCACCTCCACATATCTCTCAGTTTGTCATATTGTGGTGGCTTGTGAGTTGCCGTGATTCTGGAATTTAAAATACCACGGGTATTTTAAATTTAAAATACCATGGTGGACAGGTTTCAGATGAGCTTCCAGACGAAGACAGACTAGGAAGAAGGAGAGATGAACTACTTCCAAATATTTATTCACTGAACACCTTATGAATAGCTGAGAAACACTGTCAGATATAGTGCTGGAAAATGAGCCCCTCAGGTTGAAAGGCACTCAAAATGTGATTGGGGAAGAGCTGCCTTCCCAAAGTAGAGTTGGCCATGATGATGCGAATGGGGTGAAGCTCTTGGAAGTAAAGCCCTTGGGACCTTCATTTGCTGAGGAAGCACAATTCAAAATGAAGAGAAACAGCTGGAAACATCCATTAATAATTGGAACATGTAATGTACATTATGAAGATAAATGTGGCATCAGGATTGGAGAAAGACTCATTAACAACCTGTGATATGCAGACAATACAACCTTGCTTGCTGAAAGTGAAGAGGACTTAAAATACTTACTGATGAAGATCAAAGAGCACAG
>NW_006408538.1:11735675-11750394 GCF_000296735.1 Chrysochloris asiatica | reverse complement strand
CTGTGAGTCGGTACCAACTCCATGGGACCTAATAATAACAATAGCTTTTGGAAACAAATGGCATCAAAATTCCCTAGTCTATCTTTGTAGGTTTTCGAGCTTCCTCTGAGGACTTTATAAATGCTACATGTCTAATGAGTGTAATGCAAAATACTAGGGTCTAATAAGGAGTCCTGGTGTGGCACTGTAGGATAAGCACTGGACTGCTAACCACGAGATGGTTGGTTCAAACCCATCAGCCACTCCTTGGAAACCCTATTCAGGGTCGCTATGAGTTGGAACCTATCTGAGGGCACTTAATAACAACAATAAGGCCAAGGAGTCCCGAAGTGGTGCAAATAGTGAATGAGTTTGGCTGCTAACTGAAAGGTTGGAATTCATCCAAAGGCACCTCAGAAGAAAGGGTTGGTGAGCTACTTCCCAAAAGCGAGCCATTGAAAACCCTACGGGGCACAGCTCTTCTCGAACACACTGGAGTCACCATGAGTCAGAACGGACTTGATGACAACTGGAAACGAGGCCAATGTTTGTGTTTATTTCTACTTCCCAGACATGCACTTCATGTGGAACAAGGAGATTACGTTCTTCCCTGGTGCCAACGCTGTGGCCATATGTCATTCTGCATCTCCAGTCTTATGCCCATTGTGGACCTTTGTGAGTTAGGTTCTGTGATCAAATCATGGTCATAACATGATTCCTCTCAACCTTAGTTGCTCATTGGAATCATTAGGGAAATTAATGATTTTGTGATTTCATTGACTTGGGGTGGTCATCTGGGGTGTTGCAATTCTTTTAAAGGTCCCCAGAAGATTCTAATGTGCAGCCAAGGTTATAAAATAACAACAACAACTGGTCTAGATTCAATAACCTTTATATAGAAACATACTGACTTACACAGAATTCTAAAGTCTACTTTGCTTGTTTAAGTGCTGTTGAGTCAATTCCGACCCATAGGGTTTCCTAGGCTGTAAATCTTTACAGGAGCAGACCGCCTCATCTTTCTCCCGCGGAACAGCTGGTAGTTTCAAACTGCTGACCTTGCAGTTTGCAGCCCAATTCATAACCACTACGCTGTCTACTTTAGGTGAATAAATATTTGCTGAGTGCATCCTCTGTGTAAGTGTAAGGTACTATATCAAAGTTCAGGCACAGTTCCTATCAACAGGTAGCTACAAACTAGTGCTGGCAAGACTGGGCTAGCATAAGGGGAGGGATCTGCAGATATACAGAGACTGTATTTTATATAAAATACTATACACAGTAGTCTTTTCCTCCAGACTCAAGAAATGTGTGAGGTAGGACCAGAAAACATTTCACGGATGTGGTAGCATTTGAGATAGACTTGAAAGAATGGGTAAGACTTCTGTAGAGAGAAGAGGCTCTTCCACAGAGAGGACAACAGTGGTACGTGGTTGGAGGAGCAGGGCTTGTGTTAAGCTTGCAGCATGTTGGATAAGTTTTCTGAGGAGGGGAAGAAGAGTTTTGGGATCACACTGAGGTGAGTTTTGACTAACAGGGCAGAGCAGCTGGCACCTGAATTTGCTCCAGGTAGTCACTGGGGGCTTGAAGATCAGGCACTTTTGAAGCAGTTCTTAAAGAATAGCTGGGCACTGAGATCTGGAGACAAACAGCAGGACTAAAAGCAGGAAGAAAGAACCTGGTTCTTTCTTTGTTGGTTACCGGGAGGTGGGGGGTGGGGTGGGGTGATGGGAGGGAGGGGAAGGTGGAACACAGGGGAGGGAATAGACACAGGATACCTTGGGTGCTGGGGAAGGGGGGGGCGCAATATACAAGATGGGGGAGGGAATGGAGATGGGAGAACAGTTAGGCAGATTTGCACGGGCTAAGTGGGACAAAGATAAATACTGATGTAAGCACAACCTTGGAAAAACAGGCCTCTGGGATACAGGGATTGAGGAATGATTTAAATGGGCAAAAGGAGGGAAATAAGGTTAAGATGGTTGGCTGTCTTTTGGATTTTGTTTTTCCTTGCATACGATTGTAAAATAGATACTTGAGGGGGAGAGAAAGGAATAGCCAGAAAAACCATTATAGAAAGCTTTTAAGTCCATCTTCTGCCTATAACTGATTGAAATACCTAAAATGGGGCTTCAACTTGCCCAGTGAAGGAGACTTCCTGCAGAGCCTCTGCATTACATAAGACAATAGGTGGAATCCTGAACCCCACCCAGAATCTTCTGAGGTGGGAAATCTCCACTTGAAAGGACAAGCAGACCAGCCTGGAGTAGCTAGAAGAATAGAAGATACTTCTTGAAAGAAAGACCAACAGGAAAAATACAAAACAATAATGGCAGTCAAACGGACTATAACTGACTATAAAAATAAGCAAGTTGCTCGCCCAGGAGACATCAAGGCAAGTGGTTGGGTCTCCTCAGGGAAAATCCCCTTCTAAGACTAAGACTCAAGGAGAATACATGAGCAAACATGCGTTCTGACTGATGACCATGTTGGTTACTGATAAGGGGAAGTGAGGGAAAAACAGCAATGAAGCTATGAGCTAAGCCCTACCATGTTCAATAGACTCCTGTGAACCTGGGTGGAGACCTGGTTGGCCAGCAGTGTGGCAAGACCTGGGGACTCCTAGGCCCAGAGTCAGTAACATAGCCACAGAGGACTAGAGTGGAGAGTGAAGCGTCCAGCTGATTAGAAGTGAGAGCATATGCACAAGAACACCCACACTTGCAGATAATACCCACTTGACCTGGCTTCGATGGCTAGATGATTAGAACTCAACTAGGAGAAGAAAGAAGAGGAGAAAAAGAGTAATCTGATACAATTTGATGAACTTGACCTACACCTATGGATGCAGTAGCTCAAAAGAGGGAACAAATCTTTACAGTGCAGATCATTCCCATTCCCTTGATACACAGGGTAAACAGGGATGGGCAACTTGGACATTGGCTACCCAAAATGGGGGGGTAGGGGGTAGGAGGCTTCAAAGGCAAGAAGTGATTGGCTTACAAGCTTTCAAGAAAGAGCCTAGATCCAGGGGGCATGGAGGAAGGTAGACTCTCCACTGAGTAATATCCAATCTGTCAGGACTTGGCTGATGAAAGGAGATGGGGATAGGACTCTTGTGGTACAATAGTGAATACCTGCTATCAGGACTGACTGTGAGGGTTGGAAATGTAAAGGTAGACATTGTATAGCAAAAGGAGGGGAGTGGTTGACTTTGCAGTCTAGGACCATCAAGGAAGAAGGGCTGAGTGTGGTACCCTACCCAGAGAAACAGTGACACCAGAGATGGAGGCAGAGATGATGATGTGGAGAGATGGAGTGGCTGGGGACTCTAGACCCAGAGAGGGAGAGGGGCTGTATGCTGACAACCAGGGGCAGGCTTTCAGGGTATACCCTATGGTTGTTTGATGATGCATGGAGGGGATTGTAATCATGGCAATGAAACAATCAGCAATAGGATGAATGTAACGCTAATTGTCTCCCTTGTAAACTACCACATAATCCACAATAAAACAACAACAACAAAAAGCAGGAAGACTAGCAAGAAGTTTTCGATTGTGATTGAAGTCAGAAATATTTAGGGACATTAAAAAAGCAATGACAATTTGAAGTAGGGGATCATAGGGGGAGAGAAAGGAAGAATGTAACATCTTAGAATACACAGGACAATCTTCTGCAACAAAGAATTATCAATAGCGTTAGCTCAGAAACGCTTAATATATTTCAATAGGATTTCAGGGAGTTTTAGGCATAAACAATATTTTAAGTTAGACAGTGACACCTGATGGCCAAGTATAATATTTACACTAAATAAACACTAAAAACAAAAATTAAGTTTTCAGAAAGTTAAGGTTGTGGTGCTGTAGGATAAGCACTGGATCGCTAACCATAAAGTTACTGGTTCAAACACACCAGCTACTCCTTAGAAGTTCTATACAGGGTGCCTATGAGTTGGAACCATCTCCACGGCACTAAACAACAAGGCTTACAGAGAAGAGGCCTGGTGGTATTGTGGGTTAGGTATTTGATTGTCTGCCTGAAGATCGGTAGCTCAAACCCACCAGCTGCTCCTCAGGAGAAAATGAGGCCATCTTCTCCCATAAAGAGTGATTTGTGTCAGTTTGACTTTGTTCTCTAAGACTGCTATGAGTTGGGATTTATTAATGGGCAAGGCATACAGAAATAAAGAATATTCTTTCATGGAACACTGTCTAGGGTTTATACACATGGATCCTATAGGATAGTGTGGAGAAAAAATTCTGTCATGAGAACGGGCTCTTTGGTTGCAAGAGATTTTTAAATAGAAGTCAGTAAGGAAACAGAACCTTGGACAAAAATGCATTCTGTTCCATTAAAGTGGCGCAAATTCTACTATTGTTTCTGTACGAGTGAGGAAAAGAGGGAAACAAATCTACTCACTCTGCGGAATAAATGACTAAAACCTTTATTTCTTAGATGGAACCTATGACATTTCATTAATAAATAAAGATTGAACACACATAAGATGATTTTAGAGTTATGAAAAAATACAAGATGAATAGCACTAGAAACTTCTATTTGCTAAAGAATCGAGTTTTGCCCTAAGAAGTAGCATTCCACATGCCTTATATCTTACCTCCTCTACCAGATGACAAGCTTCCCGAGGTCAGGGATTGTGTTCCCTTCATGTTTTTTTTGTATCTCCCACAATGTCTGGCATAGCATCTTACACAGAGTAGACATGGAAATGGTCTTTGAGTTCATGAACTTTCTCATACTGCAAATCCTTGCCTTGAAAATTTCAAGTCTTTCTGAGCAGTTATATTCGTTCACTTGATAAGATGTCAGCTCAGGGTACCTGGCTCAGAGAACTCCAGAGATGTGGGCACAGGGTAACAGATGCCTCCAGTTCATTTCACTGCTAAGCCTAGAACAAACTATACTGTAATGACCATTACTTCCAGGACCATTTTAGGGGCCTGTTATGTGAACTACAGATTCCTCTGTCTAACATAATAAGATTCATTCATTCATCAAATATTTATTGACGGTCTACTTTGTGCTAGACACTCTTTGTAGGTACTATGGATAATTAAAGTCTAACAATTCCTGAAGTGGATAGGCAGGTTTTTGAATTGGTGGATTCCAATAAAGATGCAGATTCTTCTCTCCTTCCATTTCCCCAGTTTTCAGAGTAGTGTCTAACCTGATCAATGATCTCAAAGCAGCTTACAATTGATAAAGATGCTCCCCTCTGCTCTGCTGGAGCCAGGCAACCAGCACTCTCCCATGCCTTCCTCACCTTGTTTGATCTCTTCCTCCTTCATTGTTTTATAGACTTCCAGATTTTGGGTGGGGCACGAGTGGGCTACATGAATTGTTTTATGGGCAAATGATGATGGCCCATACATATTTAAGAAGTGGCAATTGAAGCTTATAATTTATAAAGTGACCCTACAGGAGAAATCTTTCTTATTGATTTATGAACACTCCTTTAATTCTAGAGTCTGTTGTTAAGTGCCATTGAATTGGTTTCAACCCTTAGCGACCCTGTACAGGGCTTCCAAGGAATTTTTGGTGAGTTTGAATTGCCAACCTTGTGGTTCAAACCAACCTTGTGGTCCAGTGCTTATCCTACAGCACCACACCAGGGATGTACAAAGTAAGAAAGGAGAAAAATCTGTCCCCTTGCTATCCAATAGACAATGGGCAGACAGGCAGAATCTAAGGTTCCAGTAAATTTTTTGCAATCTGGGTATCTTCTTACATGACTCAGTCCACCAAGGATACACATATCAAAAGCACTTCTCCACATACAGGAGTTGTATGTCATGACCTCCTGTGCTAACTGGAAGCTGATTGGATGAACTCACCAAAACTACTACTATGACGTGGCTGATGAAAGGTGAGGGTGCCCCCACCCCATCACCTTTGTCCTTTGCATTGTTGATGAGCTGGTGATATTCTAAGATCACTACTATCTAACTCCTGTCAGGCCAGACTGGGCCCCTAATTGCTTCTAGTAGGGTCAAAGCATCCCTAACACGACAGGGGACAGGGGGCAGGGGGAGCACGCCAACTTTCTCCCAAAGCATCGGATGGCAGCTGGATGACATCTTTGACTCATCTGCATTGACTTCTCATATTTTTGTTAGAATCTTTATAAGGCACAGCCCTACATTTCTTCCTCAGCCGAGACTATAAGAGCCCCCCAACCATGTTATTCAAAACTCTCATTGCCACAGGTCCAGCAGCCTGGTAACTTAACTCAAATTCAGTTGCTTGGAAACTGTTGGTGACTTGGCTTGTCCTCCATCCCCCTCCATAGTCTGCCCCCTTACATAGCAGGCACCCAGAGACTCTTAAAGCTCATCACTCTCCACTACACTCCTAGAAGAGCAGGAATACACCATTGTGCTTTCCACAGAGGTAAAGGCAGAGAAAATGTCAAGTCCTTTACTGGTGAGAGATCCATAGCGACTGCCACTGGGCCGGATAGACATGGGCGGTGGGATCTGCTGGTGCCACTGAGCTGGAAATAGATCAAACAATAAGTTATGATCAAATAAATACAGGCTTGCCGGCACACTGGGTTAAGTGGTGGGCTACCAAATGCAAGGTCAGTGGTTTAAACCTGCTAGTCGCTCTGTGGGGGAAGGATGGGGCTGTGTGTTCCCACAAAGATTCACAGTCTCTGAAACCTTATGGATTAGTTCTGCCCTGCCCTGTGAGACTGCTATGAGTCAGCGTCTAGTCAGGCAGTGAGTTTAGAAGGATACACTGGAATCCCTGGGTGCTCCAAATGACTACTGTGCTCTACCACTGACTGAAAATTTGCAAATTCTAATCCACCCATAGGTACCTCAAAAGAAAGGACTGGAGATACACACAGAGCAGCTGGTGGGTTTGAACCACAGACCTTGTAGTTAGCAGCCCAATGCCTAACCCACAGCATCACCAGGACTCCTTTTCAAGTCCAAGGATAGGGGAAAATAAGCAAAAAATGATATATTTCCTCCAAAAATTGGGTCTAGGGAAAATGAGAGACTAAGGCCCCCTCCTGTTTGGCCTAAATAAAACAGGAAGTTACTGGTGCAGTCCTATAAACAGCAGGGACACCATGTTCTAAGCAAAATTGCTCTTGTTGTTGTTATTCTGGTTAACTGTGCTAAACCAGTAAAATGTGAGAAATGCACTAATCTAACCAATTATTTTTTTAAGTGAAAAAAAGGATTTAAAAAAAAAAGAATCGCTTTTTTGAATTAAGGAATATGTCGCCAAAAATACCTGCTTGTGTCAAAAATTATAGAGAAAGACGATGCAAATCCCAGCCTCCACTGAGACCAGAAGAACTAGCTAGTCCCCAGCTACCACTGCTGATTGCTCTGAATGGGATCACAATAGGAAGGACTGGATAGTGTGTGAGAAACACAGGACAAAACTCAAAATAATAAAAGAAAAAATATCAGGCTTGCCTTTTGGCTGAGAACCTTACACAAGGTGGTAAAAGAAGGAGCCAAGAAAAAAGTGATTGATCTGTTTTCTAAGAAAGATTGGTATGACATGAAGGTACCAGCTATGCTCAATATAAGAAATGTCAGGAAAACATTAGTCACAAGGATTCAAGGAACCTAAATTGCATCTGATGGCCCCAAGGGTCATGTTTTTGAAGTGACTCTTGCTAATCTACAGAACGATGAAGTTGCACTTAGAAAATTCAAGCTAATTACTGATGTTGAGGGAAAAAAACTGCCTGACCAACTAACTTACAAGGCAGGGATCTTGTTAAGTGCGAGTCAGTTCCGACTCATAATGGCCCTGTATAGGGTTTCTAAGGATCATCTGGTAAGCTTGAACTGCCGACCTTGCAGTCCAGTACATTAGCCCGCAGCACTACACCAGGACTCCTACCTGTGACAAAATATACTCCATTGTCAAGAAATAGCAGACCATGACTAAAGCTCATGTTGATGTCAAGATCTCCAATGATTATTTGCTTCTTCTGTTCTGTTGACTTTACTAAAAAACGCAACTACCAGACTCAGAAGTTATCTTATGCTCGGTACCCACAGATCCATCAAATCCAGAAGAAAAAGATGGAACTCATGACTCAAGAGGTGTAGACAAATGACTTGAAAGAAGTGGTCAATAAACTGATTCCAGACAACATTGGGAAGGACACAGATAAGGCTTGCCAGTCTATTTACCCTCTCCATGACGTGTTTATTAAGAAAATTAAAATGCTGAATTGAGGAAACTCATGGAGCTTCATGGTGACGGCAATAGTTCAGGAAAAGCTACCAGAGAAGAGACAGGTGCTAAAGTTGAAAGAGCTGATGGCTATGAGCCACAGGTTCAAGAATTTGCTTAAAATTCAGATTCTTAATGAGGACAAATAAAAGATCATATTTGTGAAAAAAAAAAAAAAGAAAGAAAGAAAGAAAGAAAAGACCAGACTACTGATCAAATAAAGACTGGTAGAACCCCAAATATTATGAAGTCATCCTTCAGGTGTGGAACTGAATTCACCCCCATGGCTCAATTTGCAGTCTAACAATAGAGCTATAAGGTGAACAGTAACAGCAGGGTGGGCCACATTCCTTAGAACAATCAACCACACTAGATCAAAAGGGCAGCATTTGCTCAGATACAAGCCTCGAAAAGTAGGGGTGGATAGGAAAGAAGTGGGAAGGAACGGATTGGGAAGGAGGTGGGAAGAGCGCTGCTACACTGTGGAGATTGTAATTCGTGTCACGAAACATGAATGAATTGTTGAATAGAAAAAAATTTGCTCTATACACTTTTCACCCAAATCACAATAAGAAGTTAAACAAAAATAAAAGGGGATAGGAGGAGAGCATACAAGACATTAACAAAAGCCAAACCAAATCAAATCCACTGCCATGGAGTCAACTGAGACTCACAGCAACCCCACGGGACAGAACAGAAACGCTCCACTGGAGTTCTGAAACGGTCACTCTTTACGGGACATTAAAAAGGTGGGCTTTGTATTAGCAACTTGGCTCAAAGAACAAAGCAAAGGCCTGGGCTTCTGTCCCAGCTGGTAGTTACTTCACATCCCTAGGGCTCAGTTTCTTCAGCATTTAATTGAGGGTAGCAATTACAATAGTCTTATTGGTTTGGGAAGATCGATCCAAGGGTAACACTTTGTAAATGATAAACAAAGCATGATATCAGTGTTATTTGATAGTATTATTAAGACTGATTTCTATTATTAGGGAATGTTGATTTGGGGTTAGGCAACAAGTATTTGTTGAACAGATTAAAAAAAGAATGGGTTTGGAAACTTCATCCAGGTGGAGCTACTGTGGGGGATGGTTGGGGTAGATGGCTCCAGGCTATAAGGAAGTGACTGAAGGTGCTGGATGCTTTGCATACGTAAGCTTTGCTCTGGGTAGAAGGATAAGCACGTGTAGTTGCTGACGTTAAGTGCCATCAAGTCATTTCTACCGTGTTTATGGGGTGTCTGAGGCAAAGAGCAGAAAGCCTCGTCTTTCTCCCACAGAGCTGCTGCACCTCGGACCTTGTGGAGTCAGTTCCAAATCATAGTGACCCTGCACAGGGTTTCCAAGGCTGCAGATTTTTACGGGAGCAGAAAGCCTCATCTTTCTCCAACAGAACAGCTGGTAGTTTCGAACTGCTGACCTTGAGGTTACCAGCCAGATTCATAACCACTACACTACCAGAGCTTTTGTGGTTCTTAGTCCAGCGCTTATCATATGGAGCCACGGCACTCCCAATAAGCACATAGTAAAATGTAAAACTATACAAAAGACCTGAGGGGTGCTAAGATGAGATTACTTTAAACATCCATCTCTTAAATACTAAAATCAAATCAAATCAATTTACTACACCTATCTCTAAAACACATACATGAGAGGCAGATATTCATTCATGACCGTCCACCTACCATATATATCCAGTCTAGCAGTGCACGACACAATACCAGCTTCATTCTTGGCTGACAACGTGTACCATCCAGCATCTGATTTCTTGGCTGGCTGGATGAGGAGGCAAACATATCCAGTTGTGTCTTGGTGCATACTAGAGAAAAGAAAGAAGAAGGGGACAGTTAGGGACAAAAAGGTCATTGTCAAGTTTAGGGCTAGAGCCAAGTAAGCTATACTGGTTCTTTTTCCCTCCTTCTTGTGCCCTAGAAGAAGGAAAGGGAGACTTGGCTGAAAGCAAGCATCAAAGGCAAATTTAAAGGTTGTTGTTAAGTGCCATTGAGTCGGTTCTGACTCATAGCAACCCTGTATAAGGTTTCCAAGGAAGCGGCTGGTGAGCTTGAATCACCAACCTTGCGGATCAAACCAACTTTTCAGTCCAGGGCATTAACCCACAGCGCCACACCAAGACTCCTTGAAGGCAGTAAGAATCACAATAGAGCAGCAATTAACCTAAAATGTTAAGATGAAGGTCAACAGCCAGGAATGAGACCTGTTCTTCCCTCCCTACTGCTCCAACTCCACTGGGGGTCTACTTTCCCCTAGGGCAAGCTCCCATTTTTCATATGCAAAGTCTGGAAAAATCTCTTTGGTAAACAATGTTGGAAACTTGAATAAGCACTTCAGTTAAGAAGCTATGGGAAAATAGATCAAGACAAGAGCCCAGGGACAGAAGAACTAACAGAATGAAGCAGGCAGGCATACCTGAATGGTGGTCTGTCCAGCTTTCAGCTTAATATGCTTAAGGAAATTAGCAGACTCTTTCCTTCCGTCTTCTCCACATCAGGGGGTCTCAGCCTTAGCTGCACATTGGAATCCCAGGCCACATCCCCAACCAATTCCATCAAATCTTAGGTTGGAGGCCCAGATGATTCCTATATTAGCTAGGACTGAGGGCCTCTGGTCCACACCAATCCTCTAGTTGGCCTGGCCACTGGTTCCAACCCTCTTTCTGAGGTTGTCTCAACACATTTTCAGGGCAGATATAAAAACAATCGCTTCCTAAACTCAAAGGATAAACAAGTTTTTCTCATCCATTGAAAGTTATTACATATTCAGATGTAACAAGAAGAAATAAAGTAATAAATCCATCACAAGCTCACCACTCTAACTTACTGGCTACCTTTATTTTCTGATTAGTCAATTCATTCTTTGGTATGTTTTTAAAGCAAACCGTTTTTGAATATTTACTTTGTTGGACATAATAATGGTGCTATTATGCTAGTGATCGGGTACAAAGATGAATATGACAGAAACCCCTTCTCTAGAGAAATCTTTGGTCTCCCTGGTGGCATAAAAGATTAAGTGATTAACTACTAACTGAAGTCAATCTAGACAGAGATACCGCAATAGTCCTGTGTGGTACGGCGGGTAAATGCACTGGACTGCAAGTTTGGTTTGAACTGTAAGGTCGGCGGTTCAACCTCACCAGCCACTCCTGGGAAACTCTACCCAGGATTGCTATGAGTCGGAACTGACTCGATGACACTTAACAACAACACAGGTACCGCAGAAGAAAGACCTGAGGATGAAAGTTCTTAGCCTTGGCAAGTTTATGGAGCACTTCTACTGCCATGCATGGGGTTGTTATGAGTCAGGATTGAGTTGGTGGCAACTAACAACAACAATCCTTAGTTTAGTGGGAGACAATCCTTAGTTTAGTGGGAGAGAAATCAAGGTACATAGAATATGATGAAGACTAGAAGAGATTTAGGAAAGGTGCTTTGGAAACAGTTAAGTGCCATTGAGTTGGTTCCAGCTCCGAGGGACCCTGTATAGGGTTTCCTAAGGAGCGGTTGGTGGGTTTCAATTGCCAACTTTGCAGTTAGCAGTCTAGTACTTATCCTGTAGTGCCACACCAGGGGAGGTTATTCTGAGAGGCAGCAGGCAGCAAGGAAGTGACCTGAAGATGCTGGCTGCTCAGAAATACAAGCATATGTAAGCTCTCCTCAAGGCAGGAGGATAAGTTCCTAGTAAACATGAAACTGCAGAAGACCTGAGGTAACCAGGATAAGGCTATTTAAAAAAAACAAAAAATCGACCTCTTGACTCCTAAAATACAGTTCATTTATGGGAAAGCTCCCCAGAAGCCATGATTGTGTTGAGTGTAAAAAGCTGAGTAGGAATTCACCAAGGGGGGGTGGGTCCCAGGGCATTCCAGGTGGTGAGCACAGCCTGGCCAAGGCCTGATGGTGTGTGAGAGACTACAACATGCACATTGTGGCTGGGAGTGGAGGCATATGGGGGCGGGCAGGTGATGGGATGGAGCAGGAAGGCAGGGAGAGGTTATGAAGGGTCACATGCACCACATGGGACAGAGTTGGGATTCTTCCCTACAGATTTTGGGAATCTACTGATATAGTCTAAGCAAGAGGTGATAAGCTCTGCTGGCATTCTCCAAAAGGTCACTCTGACCATGTTGAGAAGGCGCGTTTACTACGTGCTGAGTCTGGAGGCAGAGATAAATAACATGGTGCTACATACTGCCATGTGGCGCTGTGGGTTAATGCGCGCCAGACTGCAAAGCCTTTTGAACTGCAAGATCAGCGGTTCAAGCTCACCAGTTGCTCCTTGGAAACCCTATACAGGGTCGCTATGGGTCGGAACTGACTCGACAGCACTTCACAACAACAACCCACTGCCATAGTTTAGTGATATGAGGCAACAACAATGGAAATTTATACATTTGTTCAAAATTCATTCACGCTAAAAATGCCTACCAGGTGAAAGGCATTGTGTTGGGTATTGCGAATTAGGACCCACAAACAAGCTGCTGCCCCTGTGCTTAAGCGGCTCTCAATCTAATTGGGAAGATAAATAATTAAACCAACAAAACTGACACATATGCTGATGTGCAGTGGCATATCCACACTTTGCCCTGCTAGAAGCAAGTAGTGTCTTGCTTCCTAAAAACTCAGTACCAGTAACTTTCAAACTGATGACTATTATCCCAGTTCTGCCTTTCAGTTGTTGAGTCTGTAAGTTTGTCTCACCTCATCCCTCTCCAAGTTCTGAAGCCACAGCATCAACAATGTTGTTGTTGTCATTGAATTGGTTCTGAATCATAGTGACTTTATCTGTGCAGAACGGAACAAAACACTGCCTAGTCCTGCACCATCCTCACAATTGTTAAATATTTGGTTCCACTGCTGCTGCCACTGTGTCAATTGATCTTGTTGGGGGTCTTCTTTCTTTTTTGATAACCATCTACTTTACTAAGCATGATGTCCATTTCCAGGGACTGGTCCCTCTTGATAACATTTCTAAAGTATCTAAGACAAAGTCTCACTACCCTTGCTTCTAAGAGCACCCTGGCTGTATTTCTTTCAAGATAGATTTCTTTGTTCTTTTTGACAGTTCATGGTAACTTCAATGTTCTTCACCAATGCCATAATTCCAAGGCACCAATTCTTTTTTGGTCTTCCTTATTCATAGACCAAATTTCACATACAAATGAGGTAGTTCATAGAAAATCTTAGAAACTTTAGAAAACATTTTTTTACAAAATCAAAATGTGAAGTTATTATTTCTCAAAATATGCTCTATCTAGGTCTGTGTATGGAGTCCTGGTGTGGCACTGTGGACCAATGTGTCAGACTGCAGAGGCCTTTGAACTGCAATGTTGGTGGTTCAAGCTCACCAGCTACTCCTTGGAAACCCTATACAGGGTCGCTATGGGTCAGAATTGACTTGGCACCACTTAACAACAACAAGGTCTATCTATACACTTCTGAAGGCTTTGTTCCCATCTCTCTAACTTTCCCCAAAAGAATGCCACATTTTAAATTTTACATTATGTGAAAACAGCAGTTTGCATATTCTTGATGACCCAAAATCATGTTTCTTTGAAATGTTCCTTGAATTTTGAGAACAAACCAAAGTCTAGAGGGGCAAGGTCAGGGCTGTAGGTTGGATCATGTAAGGTTTCCCAACAAAATTTTCATAGAACAGCCCTTGCTACTCTCCAAGAATGAGCAGGTGCATTGTCGTGATGGGGAAAAGTTCCTCAGTGCAACTTTCCTGGCCTTTTACTCACCAAAGCAGTTTTCAATTTTCTTTAATTAATTTCCTAATAAGCCCTGGTGATCATCGTGTGTCCTTCAAGAAAATCCCTGTGGAATCCCGAAGTACAGTTGCCATAATCTTCTGAGTTGACCTCTCTGTCCCAGCAGATCTTCTCGGAAGCCAGTTTTGATCGGATTTTTTTTGAAGCCACCCTACCCAGACTGAGACCAGCTTATTTCTGAGAAAACTTGTCAGCAGCCATCCAGTGGTCAAAGAGACATGTTTTGTTTGGAATAACCTGTGCATGTATGAACTGGAACCGTAGTAGTAATACTTTTTGACTTACCCTCATAAGTTCAATCTAGTTTTAAAAACACGTCACTCATTTAGGCTGAAGTGTGTAGTCAAGGATAGTCTTTGTTCTTTCTTTAGTTTATTTTTCTTTTTACCAGAGAAAAATCTTGACTATAAAGGATTCTGAGATTCTACATAAAGAATCTACAACTATAGCATGCCCTGGGACAATTCCCGTTTACTGTGAAGAAATCAGTTTTAGTAGACATTTTTGTACACAAGCTACCTTTGGTTGTTTGCTTGCCCCCTCGTGGTACAAGAACAAAATGGCAAAGGAATAGGGTTGGTTAGGATAACCACACAAGGAGTCCAGGTGAGGCAGTTTGAACTCATCAGCTGCTCCATGGGCGAAAGATGTGGCAGACAGCTTCGGTAAAGATTCACAGACTTGGAAACCCTATGGGACAGTTCTACTTTGTCTTATAGGGTCAGTG